>NW_006160114.1:7540489-7596710 GCF_000334495.1 Tupaia belangeri chinensis | reverse complement strand
GGGTGTGGTGGCTTTTCGGGGGGAAAAAGCCACTACCCAGCCTGAAATCTCCCTGCTTTCCCAGCCTGTGCAATGTGGTAGTCTGACCACCAGGGGGCACCCGTGCATCATACCTCTCCCTAGGGAATGGCCCCCGGAAGACCAGCAAGATCCCCCTGCCAGTCCCCCTGTGACCTTAAGAAGCAGCTGAGAGCATGCAGCATCTGCTTGGCTGAATTTCATTTGTTGAGCTCCACACCATTTTACTAGCTTCAGGCATCCTTTGAGAATAATCAAAGATTCCTCTCGCCTTCTATCCCATTTTTGCACCTCTGCAAGAACAGAGGACTCATCACCCCTGGGCATGCAGCCTGCTGCATGGAGCCCTGGCCAGGTTAACCTAGGTGCTTGACCTAAATGTTTCCTATTGGAAAGTCAAAGGCTTTGGAAATAAAAGATTTTTAAAACTTAAATTTCTGTGGAAAAGTAGCCCACATCAGAGATTAGGAACCCCAGCCACCTGCCCATGTGGATTCTGTTCTGCACCGCCATGGCCTGGCCTTGATCAGCTGGGCCCCTCTCGTGTGACTTTGGCTCCTTACCATTGAATTCATCGAATGTTGGTTTATCACCTACCACATCCAGCTTTGTTGGAGATACACTTGTTGCACTCTAGTAATTTACACGCTAGGGAGAAAGGAGGGTAAAGTGGGCTATTCTGAGACAGGGCCTTTGTGTAAGAGCTGGGGGTAAAAGGACACTCACCTGGGGGTGTGTCTGGAAGGCTTCCAAAATAAGGCAATGACCACTCGGCCCTGGAAGATGAGTCATCTAGCAACTCCTCTGTGGCATCTGGGTAGACCTGGGGCAGAACCATCAATAGAAACTTAGGTGACTGAGATCCTAGATGCTGAGGAGCCAGGGACCCAGAGAAGCTCAGATGTTATTAGCCCAGGGTAGCCGAGGAGGCTTCATTCATTTAGTCATTTAGCTTTATTGAGCACCTACTCTCTGCCAGGCAGCAAAATGAATCAGTAATAAGTCAGGTTGGGGCAGCATTCTTTATCACATAGGGAGGGTGTTCACCTGGTTATGCTCACACTGGGTACCCAAATCCTGACTCCAGTTGTCAGACAGATCCACTCTGATCTGGCTATTAAACACACAGTAACGCCCCCCACCCCCACCCCGGAAGGTTTCTTTATTTAACTCAGTCTCCATGGAGATGTCAAGAGGATTTGTTTGAAATAGCTGACACATACTTTGGAATGAGAAGCATATATGTATCATTTACTATTTGAGTTTTTTCAAGTTCTCCTTCCTCACAAAGGAGACAATGGGTTCAAAACAAAACAACTCAGAGATACTTCCTCCCTGGGTTCCAGGCCATTTCCATCCAGACGTATTGCCTCTGCTGGGGCTACACGGTTTTTTTTTGGAAAGGTTTTTGTTATAGAGTGCATGTGCTCTCCAGAAAGACAGAGAGAGACAGAGAGACAGAAAGCAAGAAATCACCCCTCAGAGGGGATGGCCACGCCACAATCCCTTCTCCTCCATTCTCCTCTCAGGATCTTGGGCACGCACGCACATGCGCCCGGTGTGAGTTTAAGCCACCAGATCCAGGATTCAAACCACGGTCGACTACATGGGAGTCCAGTGACATAGCTATTACACTAACTGCTGGTCCCTCCTGGGGCTACATTTTTGACATAGATCTCACTATTGTAGCCAGAATGAGTCTCTTTCCAAACTCAATGGTGTAAGAAATTGGAATTATTTTTTTCTATTATTTAATTTCTTTTTCCAAGGTGTTCCATCTGATTGTCAGAAACATATCCCATGTATTCTGACTCCCTGCTCCCTGTTTTCCCCAGGATGATTCCCATGAACTTGATTGGTGTTAAGGCAGGACGGTTGAGAGGAGACAGTCCTGGAGTCTCTGCTAAGCCTGTCCACACAGCAGCCCTAAGGTACAAGGCTCTCTTTACCCTCCATGCCATAAAAAGGTGAGCTAAGCAGATCCTCCAGGAGACCCGGTGCCTGGTGTCCCTGCACTTTTCTGGGTAATTCAACCATTGAACTTCCCCTAGGCTTCTCACTGTGTAAATATTTCACACCCCCATAAGTAAAATTTAGCAGGATCTATGAGAACAAAGACAAGAGACAGCAGACTTGCCCTCGAAGAGCTTACACTGCAGGGCTCAGCCTGCAGTAACATACTGGACTGGAATCCATATAGTTGACCAACGGTTCGGATCCCCAGGTCTACCTGGAAGCACAGTGGGTGCATGCATGCGCACTCAAGAGGAACTAGACTGAGGAAAAGGGTTGCAGAGCGATGAGACCCTGTCCAAGGTTCTCTCTTTCTCTCTCTCATGCACGTAAAAGCATTATTAAAAAGAAGAAAAAAAGAAAAAGAAACAGCAGCAGCAGCAGCTTAGAGCAAGAGAAAAGGACACAGAACAAGTATTTTAATATAAAAAAAGGAGTTCAGGACCAGCAGATGGCATAACTATTACGTTGCTGGATGCCCATGTAGTCAATCTCGGTTCGAGTCCCAAACCCAGTGGTTTAAAACTGATGCTGGGCACGTGTGGTGGGTGCCCAAGACCCTAAGAGGAGAACGGAGGAGAAGGGATTGTGGTGTGGTTATCCCTCCTGTGGGGTGATTTCTCACTTGGTCTCTCTATCTCTCTTGCAAGCACATGCACCCTATAGCAAAAAATCTCTCTCTGAAAAAATAAATAAGTAAAAGGAAAGGAGTTCAGTTTTGAACATGTACCATTTGAGTTGATTGGCAGAAATTTCTGGAGGCAGGGATGGAGCCTTTGACATACAGGTGATAATCTGACACTGAGAGACAATAGTAGTACTACTAACAATAGCTATCATTTTGGGCTGGTCCTGTTAGCCTAATGGTTAAAGGAGTCACATCTGACAAGCCCAACTGTAGTTCAAATTCCAGCCCCAATGGCTTGAAAAACACGCCTGGTGTGTGTACATGTACACCCAAATCCCGACAGGATGGAGAAATAGAGAAGAGAGTATGGCATGGCCGTTCCCGATGTGGGGGTGCTTTCTCCCCGTCTGTCTCTCTCTCTGGACAGTGCACGTACCCCTTGGGAATTGAAAAAAAAGTATAGTTAATAAATGAAACATCTCCTATGTCCCAGGCAATGGCCTAATATCTTCACATGTGCCATCTCTTTTAAATGGGGTTACTATTATTTGTTTTTGTCACCCCAGTTCACAAATGAGAAAGGCTTGCAAAGATAAAGGAACTTATCTAAGGCCTGGTAGGCATGGAGGCTGGGTGTCAAGGTCAGGCTGAATGGCGCCAGGTCTGTTTCTAACCAGCGAACCACATGGCTTGACCAGAGAAGAGTTTTCACCTCCCCACATGTGATTTTACCAATTGGCTGTGAGCAGTTGAGAGGATCAGTGCTGTCCTTTGTCCTTTGGATCATCGCATTGCGTTGTGCAGGCATGGCTCTGGTTAGTGTTATTAAGTGATTTCCCAAATTTTTATTGTCGTATGTGGCTGTGAAATTTAATCTTAGAACTTCAATTTAGTTCCACAAACTTTCACTGAATATTTAAAAATGGTGGGAGTAAGGGTAGGATTCAAAGACAAAGAAGACAGGGACCAGCAGTTAGCGTAATGGCTATGTCGCTGGACTCCCATGTAGTCAACCACGGTTTGAGTCCTGAACTCGATGGCTTAAACTCACTCCGGACACGTGTGCATGCGTGCCCAAGATCCCGAGAGGAGAATGGAGAAGAAGGGATTGCGGCGTGGCCATCCCCCCTGGGGGGTGATTTCTTGCTTTCTATCTCTCTGTCTTTCTGGGGAGGGCACACACCCAATAAGAAAAACCTCTCAAAAAATAAATACATAAATAAAGATAAAGAAGACATGATCCCTAGCCTTGGGAAATTCCTAATTTGTGTGTGGGGAGGAAGGGGGAGAAGAGATAAACTATTCAAACCAGCTCTGAGTGTAGTATATGGGGACTGGGACCCTCTGGACTCTCATCTGGCTGCAAAGATCTCAAGACCTCGGGCAACTTCAGCAGCCTGGATGCAGGGCTGACTATCCATCCAGCAAGCCAAGTGCCTGTAACCCAGACACTGTTAGGGGCCTCAAAAATGTTTTTATTTTTCTATTAAAATTGGGAGAAAACAATGCGTGTATTAATGATGATGATGAATTCTGTCTAGATCGTATTTGCTTTATATCAACACAGTAATCAAACATTGATTGAGTGGTTGAGGGAAGAAGCCCATGGAAGCAAGAATGCCTAGAGCTCATGAAAGTTATCATGTGACTCTGCTCTGATGACCAAATAAAGTCATGTGATGCATATCGGACTTGATGTGGTACAGAGAATTCCCCTTCCCTCTGAAGTAAGATATCCTGGAACTTGAGGTCATGTTTTATCATTGATTCAAAAAGGAGAATCAATACCATCAAGATTCAAACTTGAGAGAAAGATGATCTTAGAACCTCAAAATATAGTCCTTGAAAATTCAGGGAAAGAAGACAGATCTAAATAGCAGCATCTCCTTCATGGACCCAAACTTTGAATGTCAAATCCTAGAATTAGTAAGAATCAGTGGCTAAGAAAGAAAGCGCAAAACATCAAGAGCGAAGGGCATGAAGGGCACACTCTGGAAGCAAGTGAATAATCATGGGCTCTGCTGGACACGCCAGAAGGAGGCTCAGCCGTCTCATTTGCTTATATTTTACAGCCCGTGGGTGGGGACAAGAGGCATGTCAGGACTGCAGGGGCTACTGGCTGAGGGCACAGGCAATCAGAGCCCCTCATCAAGAGCCTGAGCAGGCTGGTTACCTCAGGAGAGGTGAAATGCTGGGACCAGAGCATTGAGTGGCTTCGGTTGGAGGTGACTATGGAGTGGAAGTCAATTCTCCACGAATTGAGGTGGTGCAGAGAACAGGCTGGTCAGTGTGACTTGGAGACTCAGGGGATAGGCCCAGACAATACCTGCTCCCCAAGCACCTCAGAAGTGGTCCAGGGTTTTAAGCTTCTTTTAAAGTTACCACAAGGACCTCTGGGGGTGAGGGCAGTTTAGAGAAGACACGTGAAGACTGAGATTAGACAATGACTCATGCTTGCAAACACTGACCAACTCCACCTTGTATCTGAAGTGCAAAGTGACATTTCTCACCCTGTCCTCAAATAAATCTTCCCTGTGCGGCATTCTCTGAGGACCTCAAGGCCTATCAAGGACTTGGCCCTGAGCTCATTGAAACCACAGCTGATTGCCAAGTTTTGCAGATGTTTGCACTGACTGCTTTATGTTTTGCAATATTCCAGAGCTGTTCCCGAGTGACACTCATCCATTCACCAAGTTACTGCTTAATAAGAATGATCTACAAAGGGTGACAGCTCCAGAAGAGGAGAAGAGGGAAAACTGCCTCCAATGAGAGAGGATGAGCAAAATAAATACATAAATAAACACAGCATCCTTCTCAATAGACTGGGGTGCGGAAAAGGGAACCTCATTGCAGAAACTCCAAGGAAAAAAAATCAAGCCAGATAACAGTGTTGATGTAGGGACAAGACCATGTTTATTGTCCTTAAGGGTGCTGGGAAACCCTTGCCGGGCCTGGGGACTCCTGCTGGGCTCATGTTGAGACAAATATAGAGATGGCCCAAGGTGAGCTCCTACGGACACTTGTATCAGTTCCACAGCTAGGAAGACTCAGTTCCCACAGAGAAAGAAGGCTAACTGTGAGGGAAGCCCGAGGACCTCAAAGCTATACACATTGAATAACAATGAACGATTCCTGCTTTTCCATGCATTTACGTATAGCATTGTATTTAATAATTGAGTGAACCAGCAGTTAGTGTAATGGCTATGTCGCTGGACTCCCACATAGTCGACTACGGTTCGCGTCCCGGACCCGGTGGCTTAAAACTCACGCCAGGCGTGTGTGCATGCGTGCCCAAGATCCCAGGAGGAGAATGGAGGAGAAGGGATTGCGGCATGACCATCCCCCCTGGGGGGTGATTTCTCGCTTTCTGTCTCTATGTCTCTCTCTGTCTGGTGAGTGCACACGCCCTATAGCAAAAAAATAAAAATATAATTGAGAAAACCCCAAAGGTATCAGTATCTATACAGAAAGGTAGAAAGGTTAAGGGATTTTCTGAAGGTCATTCAGGCATGTAGAGGCCGATGTGGGGTTAAGACATAGGTTTCTATTCCTTCCCAGAATCTGCATGACATATAAAATGCCGAATGCTCTTTTAGCTACAAGGTATTACATATTCTACATATACGCGTCTAATCCTCACCTCAGTCCCATAGGAATGGTGTTATCTTCATTTAAAGTTGGCAAAATTAAGGCTTATCGGGAGATTAGGCAACAGACATGAGGCCACAATTCACTCAACAAATAATAGGTTTCAATTTCGGCTGAGCACCAGGCTTCTCAGGCACCATGCAGAGTGAGCCCAATTCAGTACTTAAGCGTTTCAGCCAAAAAAACTTGTATTGTATTGTATTTATGTGCTTGATGGAGAGATACAGAGAAAGAGAGGGCAAGTGAGAAAGCACCCCCTCAGGAGATGACCACAGGCAATGACCACGCTGCAGTCCATTCTCTTTTGGGATTGTGAGCACACACACGTGCCCGGCATGTTTTTCAAGGTGCCGGATTGAACTTGCGTAACTGGCTATGAAAGATCCGGCTGCTTTAACCATCCCGCTACCTAGTTGGCCCAACAACTTGTATTCTAAAGAAAATGTTTTTAAAAGGCAAAATTAATCAGTTGATACACTACAGGTTTTTGCGCTAACAGGCTGATTGCACATAGAAATGGGAGAAACACAGGATTTGCTCGGAAAGATTGCAGATATACGCAGGCTCGTTTTAATTAAGCAGGCCTGGATGCTGATTCAGTTGCTATGCACCAGAGCTCCCAGAAATTGCATGCAGAGGCCGAGAGACATACAAAAGGCATCATTAAGGAGATGCAGATGCAATGCAGGTGAACACTTTAGAAGACAGGAGGTGGAATGTGGCCATGCCTCTGTGTCATACAGCAGAGCCCAGTTATTTAAAGTAGTGTCTGTGGCCTGTGCTCTTCCCAGACACACACGGGCTGAGCAACACAGGGAGGGAGACACAGAGTGATTATGACAGTCGGAAAACTATTTTTCCCCTGACCCCGAATCGATAGACCTTGCAGGAACTCCAGCCTACCTCAGTTTCCCCTCTCTAGTCACTAGGCCCAGGGGTCTGGATGGGCTTGCCACCATGCAGTGCACACCACGTCCGTCCCTGCCTGTCCCTGTCATTACAGCTTCCTTTCCTGGTGAAGCAGCTGATAACTGCTGAGGCCTTACACTCCCTCCAGCTGGAGGCTGCCCTGGCTGACCCTCAGCTGCCCTGTCCCTGTCCCACTCCAGAGACTGGCCTCAGGGGCAATCCTGTCTTTAACATGTGGCCTCCTCTCTTCAGAGGTCACAGAAGACCCAGCGCTCACAGCATCCTACAAAAATTTTAATGAAACAGCTCTTCTATTTATTTGTGTTGCTGCCTCTGTTGCCTGGGGCCATGGCACCAGTTCCCAAGAGGGGCAGCTGAGGTTGGGGGAGGGGAGTTGGCAGAGACTGCACGCTTTCTTCCCTGTCACCTATCCATGACACTGGCAGTATCCTCGCCCACACATCTGAGTCCTGAGGTGAGCACACTGTCATTTGCCCCCTACAACACCCAGGAAAAGTAAACAGGCTATCCTGGAGATAGGTGATTCCACCAGACAGAGAACAAAGGTCAGTCACCAGGAATCTGATTAACACAAAGCCTCAGAAACAGCCCCCGGGAATGATTCTTTCCCAGGCCTCTCCTGCCCCCTTGAGCTGTGGGGGAATATGCAGGGGCTTGCTGTTTGCCCAGTGGGATGTGTTTAGTGCCCACAGTTCAACGGTCATCATTCCCCTGTTGGTATTTTTAAATTCTTAATTTTTTTTAAGAATGTAGTTAGTGCTCAAATAAAAAAGGAAAGGGAAAAAAAAAAGTCTTATTGCCTTGGAATAAAAAAGAAAATGTTAATCTCTTAAAAAAATCAAATTCACTGAGGCATAATTTACCTACAATAACATTCACTCTTTTGAGTGTCTAGCTGGATGACACTAATTCAATATATACTATGTAAATAGTGTGTAAACACCACTGTTTTCACTCCCCACTCTCAAGAGTTCCCTGTGTCCCTTTGCAATGAACACACTCCACCTCTACCTTTAGCTCCTGGCAGCCACTGATCTGTTTTCTGTTGATAATAGCTTTACCTTTTCTAGAATGTTGTAGAAATAGAGTCATATACAGTATATAAAGTCGTTGGGGTCTGGTTTTCTCATCCAGCAGAATGCCTTACAGATTCGCCACTGTTGTTTCTGCACCCCTTATTCCTGCTATGCTGTATTCCTTTACGTGAAGGCACCACGATCTGTCTCTCTATTGGTGAGTAGATGATATTTAGGCTGTTTCCAGTTTTTAGCTATTAAGAATAAAGCTGCTCTAAACTTCTGCTTATAGGTCTTTGCAAGGACACATGTTTTCATTTATTTGGGATGAATGCCCAAAATTGGGATTGTTGGGTCATTTGGCAAGTAGATGTAAAACATTTTCAACAAGAGGAATTTAAAAACGTTGCTGGGTAGTTTATACCGAAAACGGAATGTCAGGGAGATGAGTTTTGTTGCTGCTTTTTAAAAGTTTGTATTTGTTTGTTACTTCCATGAGCAAGAGAGTTGGTGAGAGAAAGAGAAAAGGCATCCTCCATGGAGTCTTGACTCCACAACCCATCTCCACCTTAGGGAGCCCTGGGTCATGGGCAAATGCATACCCATTCTACTCAGGGAGGTCTGTGGACACAAGCCCAGAACCTCCCCTTTGTGGATCAGCCTGGCGGATCATCTTGTTTTTACTGCTGGGTCCCTGAACAGTCCTAGAGTAAAGGTTTTAGCTTGGCTCTGGGCTCTGGCCTTGTCGCAGTCGGTGGACCGTTTATTGTTTCCTGGGTCTAGACACAAAGGAAAGGGCTGGCACTGTCCTTCATCAGCTCTCTTCCCCTCTTATCAATGGCATGACCTTGGACAAGTACTTAAGCTCCCTGTGCTTTTGTTCTGTTGCTGTAAAATATGCATTACGATTGTGCTTACCTCCTAGAAAAACTGGGAGGATTTTTTGAAGTATACGAATAAAAAGCACAGAACAAAGCCTAGCACACAGCAAGTACTCAATAAACACTACCTATTAAAGTCTGAAGGAAATCTGAACTAGGATTTAAAATGAAAGATTATGACAGAGCTAATTTGTCTTCCAAGAAAACTCTGATCTTTTGAATTAAATATGCTTGCCAGATGACATGAAGAATATATTCATTCGTTCAACACTTAGTGATTGAGTCCTGCTGTGTGCCAGGTGAGGAGACTCTGTCCCTATCCTGATGGAGCCTTCAGTCTGCAGGGGAGGCAGGCAGAGCAAAAAGTATGTGTTACATGTAATTATAAACTCTGAAGAATACAAGAACAGGACAGGGGTTTTGAAAAGAGTGTCCAACAAGGAAAGTCAGCCTGCTAGAACTATTATACCACCTGGCATTTGTACAGCACTTTATATATTTTCCAACTGGCTCAGTTGTTGACTCTGCATAAAGACCAGTTTCTCCTGGAGTCAGCAGGTGGTGTGGTAGTTAAGGCACTGGACTCCCACATGACTAACTCCAGTTCAAGTCCCAAGCCTGGCAACTTAAAAATCATACTGGGCAAATGTGCAAGTGTGCCCAAAGTCCCAGGAGGAGAATGGAGATGGGGAGAAGGGATTGCAATGTTGCCATCCTCTCTGGGGAGGTGATTTCCCACTTTCCCTCACTTTATGTCTCTCTGTCTCTCTCTGGCAAGGGTTTGCCCTAGGGCAAAAACCTGAAAAAAAAAAATTTTTTTTAAAGACCAGTTTCTGTGACCTCCTGCAGTGGAAGAAATCATTCCCTCCTTTATTCAGTTTTCATTACCAAACATTTGCCTGGTGCCTTTTGGAGTTAAGCTACTGTCCTAGGCACGCAGGACACGTACAGCAGCAATGAAACATTGCTTCTTCTCCTGTCAGGAAGAAGTTTACAACATCCTGGAGGAGGAGACCAGGATAAATGCATACTGACAGCTCCTTTTCCTGCTGGAACTGCTTGGAGGAAAAGGATCATGAAACTTTGATGAGTTAAGAGCTAAGCATCATTTCCACTGGCCTAGATTTACCAGTGGGATAAAGCTACAGGGATTCTGGGCACAAACTGGCTACTTTGGCTAAATTGGACCAACTGAGTCAGTCCTAGAGGACCTTCTTGCTGGGAGACATAAGAGAAGGTTAGAGTCCCTGAGGAGGAGGCTGCAGAGCAACAAAACCCGGTGATCAGTCCTTTCCTTGAAGCCAGATGGTGTTTGCCAGAGTTTTCCAAAAGAAACTGAGTGTGAACAAGCAGCAGTATTGCTGTGGAGATATGTAATATGTCTTGGAAAATAACAACTGTTTCTGAAAATTGGAAAGGCACCAACTGCTGAGATGCCAGTTCTGGTGTGTAGGAACCAGATCCTGTGTAGGGACCACAGAGATCGAGAGACTTGGACTTCTTTTGGGTCTCAGTCAGACCCAACTGAAGGCAGCAAGTGGCCAAGAAGTAGGGCTAATGTAATCTGGGGGTCTCTCTTTAGCTTTTACTTAGGTTTCCAGCTGTACTTACTGAATGCCTGCTAAGCATTAAGCATAGTGCTTAGTCTTATGAGCTATCCAAGATAAAGGTATTAGTTATACTGGTTTTCCAGTACCTCCAGTTCTTTTGGAGACCCATTTCTTTTCCTATCAAAGTCAGGTTATTCCGTGGAGCTATCCATCATAGTCATCATAGTTTCCTACCTTCTTGTCATAGTTCTGTTGTCCAGGTCCAATCATGCTAACCCTTCACCTGGGAACAGTGGTTTGACTTGGGATGGTCAAACAACTTGAGTTGGGGCAAGTAGAAACATTTATTTTTTTACAGTTTTTGATTGTTATTTTTTAATTAAGAATGCATGTGCAAATAAGAGAGAGAAGAACCTTCAGCAAGGTCTGGTCATACTACAACATACTCCCCTTCAACCTCTCACTCTTCAGGATCTTGGGCAATGTAAGTGCACCCAGCATGTTTCAGATCAACCAGACTGAGGATCCACACCTACAGTCAGCCATATGGCTTCCAGCACTTAGTTCAGTGCACTATTGACTATGCCACTGAGGCTGAATCTAAGTAAATTTTTACAGTTCTTTTCAATTTGGAACCATAGGTGTGATGACTTTGTAGTAAACTACTATACTGAATTACATCTTCTAGAATTCCCTTTCTAATATGTTTCTAGACAGAATGGGCCACAAGATCTCTTGGGAGACCTGGAAGTCACAAGGGCAAGCAGGAGCCATTTGTAGCATACACACACCTTCTCCCAGTTAATCACACACTAATATAGGGACTGCTTTGGAGGGATTTTGCAGATATGATCAGTTGTCATCAGGTTAGAAAGATTTTCCTGAGTGGGAGACCAGTAGATGGCATAATGGTTATGTTGCTGGACTTCCACATGGACAAATGTGGTTTGAGTCCCTGACCCAGAGACTTGAAACTCACTCCAGGAACATGTGCGTGTGCATCCGAAATCCCAAGAGGAGAATGAAGGAGAAGGGATTATGGTGTGGCCATCCCCCCTGTAGGGTGATTTCTTGCTTTTGTCTATCTGTCTCTTCAGCGAGCACAAGCACCCTATAGCAAAAATCTCTCTCAAAAGAAAAAAGAAAGAAAGAAAGAAAGAAAGAAAGAAAGAAAGAAAGAAAGAAAGAAATTTTCCCAAGTGAATATAACTTAATTGATTGAAGGTCTTAAAAAAGGGCTGTGGGCTTCCCTAGACAATAGCTCTGTCTGTGCTTATGGAGTCAGGTCTATTTCTGAAGGCCTGTCCTGAGGATTTCTGACCTGCTTAGCCAGCCATCAGTTCCTCATGATAATCCCTAGGGATCTGTATATGTATGTATGTATGTATGTATGTGTGTGTCTGTGAGTGTGCATGTATTTGTGGGTATGAGTTACTGTTTCTACTTATCTTGTTAGACTCTGGTACAACAAGAGAGGATTTCACCTTTGAGCTCTTGTGAATAGCTCATTGTCCCACACATCTATTCTGGGCTCTCATCCCAGAACTCCTTAGTTTGAGTTAGGCACAAGGTCACCAAAGGTTCAAAATTCAAAAGAGAAATAAAAACACATGACGGACTTCATAAAGTTCATAGAAAAAACTGGAATTAAAGTATGGGTTAATTTCAGTTCAAAAAATTCTGAAATTATGGATTTTTAGTAGGAATATAAAATGGTGCATCTGCTTTGGAAAAGAGACTGGCAGTTCTGGGACCAGCAGTAAGCATAATGGCTATGTCGCTGGACTCCCATGTAGTCTACCGCAGTTTGAGTCCTGGACCCGGAGACTTAAACACACCAGATGCGTGTGCGTGCATGCTCAAGATCCTGAGAGGAGAATGGAGGAGAAGGGATTGTGGTGTGGTCATCCCCCCTGGGGGGTTATTCCTTGCTTTTTGTCTTTCTGTCTCTCTGGCAAGCGCACATGCCCTATAATAAAAACCTCTCAAAAAAAAAAAAAAAAAAAAAAGAAAAGAAAATCATTTCAATGAAGTATTTGGGAGACTGGCAGTTCTTCAAGACATTATATGAAGTTTTCATAGGATTCATAGGATTTCATAGGATTCTGTTATAATTTTGCATAGTTTTTCATTATATGCATTTTTCATGAACTTTTTGAAAAGTTCCTCTATATCCATGAATATTTTTCTAGCAGCTTTATTAAAAATACATAACAGCTAAGAATTAGAAATAATCCAACTGCCTATCAGCTGGTAAATGGATAAACAAACCAGGTACATCCATACAATGGAATATTACTCAACAAAAATGAGTAACCTACTGATTCTCAAAACAACATGAATGAGTCTCAAAAGTGTTATGCTAAGTAAAAAAAGTCAATTACAAAAGGCCATATATTTGTAAATCATATATCTGCTAAGGGACTTGTACCCAATATATCTATATAACCCATAAGTTCAATATAAAAATATAGGTAATCTAATGAAAAAGTGGTAAAAAAATTTTTGAATAGACCCTTCTCCAAAGAAGATATACAAATGGCCAATAATCACCTTAAATGGTCAACATCATTAGTCACTGGGTAATAAAAATCACAATGTGGAACTACTTCAAACTCATGAGGATAACTAAAATAAAAAAGGCAATAACAAGTATGGAGAAATTAGAACATTTATGCATTGTTAGTAGGAATATAAAATGGTGTATGTGCTTTGGAAAAGATACTGGCAGTTCCTTAAGACATTATATAAAGTTTTCATAGGATTCAACAAGTCAATTTCCAGGAAGAAATGTGTGTATGCTTGTGTGCATTTAAGTGAAACAAAAGCAGACATCCCCACAAATAACTTATGCACTTATTCAAGAGCATTATTTTTTTTTTTTTTGAGAGGTTTTTGCTATAGGGCGCATGCACTCGCCAGAAAGACAGAGAGAGACAGAGAGACAGAAAGCGAGAAATCACCTCCCAGGAGGGATGGCCATGCCGCAATCCTTCTCCTCCATTCTCCTCTCGAGATCTTGGGCATGTACGCACACGTGGCCGGCGTGAGTTTTAAGCCAACAGGTCCGGGACGTGAACCATGGTCGACTATATGGGAGTCTAGCAACATAGCCATTACACTAACTGCTGGTCCCAAGAGCATTATTTTTTAAAAGAATTATTTAGTTAATTTTATTTATTATTACTTTTAATATTTGCTATAGGACACATGCTCACTAGAGAGAATCACAGCAAGAAAGGGAGAGTGAAAAAGGAAGTCACCTGGTCTCTGGGACTTGAACCATGGTCGATGATGTGAGAGTTCAGTGCCTTAAGAACCATACCACCTGT
This sequence comes from Tupaia belangeri chinensis, assembly GCF_000334495.1. Classification (NCBI taxonomy): domain Eukaryota; kingdom Metazoa; phylum Chordata; class Mammalia; order Scandentia; family Tupaiidae; genus Tupaia; species Tupaia belangeri. Next base: position 7,582,694 of record NW_006160114.1, on the reverse strand, counting down.
TGGTCCCATAAAGAGCATTATTTATAATAGCCAAAAAGTGGAAAAGACCTGAATGGCCTACAAATGATAAATATACAAACACATTTTATGGATGTATGATGTATGGTGTATCTATACATCCATAAAATGGAGTATTATTTTGCCATAAGAAAAGAAATGCAGTGCTTGTATATGCTAGAAAAATGACCTTAAAACATTCTGCTACAGGCCAGCAGGTGGTGTGGTGGTTAAGGCACTGAACTCCCACATAGTGAGTGTGGTTCAAGTCTTGGACCTGGCATCTTGGAAATTCACAACAGGGACATGTGTGTGCATACCTAAAGTCCCAAGACGAGAATGGAGGAAAAGGAATTATAGTGTGACCATCCTCTGGGGAATGATTTCTCACTTTTCCTTTCACTGTCTCTTTCTGTCTCTCTGGAGAATGCACATGCCTTATGGCAAAAACCTTTAAAAAATTATGCTAAGTGAAAGGAGTCAGAAACAAAAGACTACGTATTGTAGGATTCTATTTATAAGAAATGTTTAGAATAGGCAAGTCTATAAATATAGAAAGCAGAGTGTAGTTGCCAAAGGCTGAGGAGAAGGAGGAATAGAGAATGACTATTAATGAATATGTGGTTTATTTTGAGGGTGATAAAAGTATTCTGAATTTAGGATTGGCTCCATGGCCTAGTTAAAGGGAATCATATCCCACACGGCTGATCATAGTTCATTATAATACCAGATCCAGACCTTGAAAAACACATCAGGCATGTGTGTGTGTGCATGCCTAAAATCCCAACAAGTTGGAGAAATGGAAGAGAAGATATTGTAGCATGACTGTACCCCGCTTAGGGGTGCTTTCTCCTTCATTCTCTTTCTCTGTCTATATTTCTCTCTCTGGTGAACACACTAGTCTTCTGACAATTAAAAAAATTCGGAAATTACATAGTAGTAATGATTGCACAGCTGTGTGACTATATTAAAAACTGTTACATTGAATATTTTAGAAATATATATTTCATGATATGTAAGTTAGATTTAAATAAATCTGAGAGGACCAGCCCATAGATTAGTGATTAAGGCAGCCAGATCCCACATGACCAACTCTACTGTTTGAATCCCAGTCCTTCTGACTTGAAAAACACACCGATTACATATGCATGAAGCCCCAGTATCCCAAGAGAATGGTGCAATGAAGGAGAATGGATCATGGTATGACCACACCCCCTTGGGTGGTGCTTTTTCCCTCTCTTTCACTCTGTATGTCCCTCTATGATGAGTAAACATACTTTCTGGCAATTAAAAAAAATGTTTAAATAAAGGAGATATTTTAAAAAAGATTACACAGAAAAATGAAACAAAACAAAACAATAACAACAAAACAAGTAATTTTTTAAAAATAAAACTGCTATGGTTTTAAAGTGCTTCTTTGCCCCAACCCAGATTAATGTATTGACACGTGGTTGTGATCAAGGTGTTATGGTTTGGATAATGGTATGTCCCCCAAAGGTTCATGGTTTGTAATTTGGTCCCTAATATAATGGTGTTGGGAGATGGTGAAAATTTAAAGAAATGAGGCTTAGTGGGTAGGGATTGAATCATGGAAGCACCATCCTCATGAATGGATTAGTACCATCATACCAGAGCGAGTTATAGCCCTCTTAAGAGGGGGCTATTCCCTATGAGAGTGGTTGTTACAAAAGGAAGATGACTCCCCCTAGTCTTTGTCTTTGCACGCGTTCACCACCCTCTCTGTTTCTGTCAGTCATATTATAACAAGCCTGATGACAACCTCGTGCATTTGAACCTTCCAGCCACCAGAATCCTAAGTCGAATAATCTCTATTCTTTATGAATCACCCAGTTTCAGGTATTTCTGTTAGTAACATAAGAGAAGATCATGACAAAAAAAAAAAAAAAAACAATCTGACCATAATGTAAAAAGTGGACATTTAGGAGGAGATTCAGATTAAAGCCATCAGGGCAGGGTCCCCATAATTGAAGTCTGGTGAATTTATAAGGATAAACAATGAGAGAGAGACAGATATATACACATGCTTGCTTTTGCTTTGTGCCATGTTATCCACAAGCAAAATCACCCTCAGATGCAACCCTTGAACATTGGACCTCCCAACTGTCAGCTAAATGAACCTCTATTCTTTTTAAATTACCCGGACTCAGGTATCTCCATTGTTTGCAACAGAATAAACTAGTACAGAAACAGAGAATGGAATTCTGGGAGGAACTGAAGGAGAAGCAGGAAGTTCCTTCAGGTGCTGACAAGTGACCAAGAAGGATCCAGACCAGTAAAGGAGAGCATGAACCAACTGGATCATAAATGATCCCCAAGAGATATGCACTGACCATGCCATACCACTATGTCTTGAATAATTGGGGAGTGGCAAGAAGAGCATGAAACATTGTAGGAGTGAGGCTACCTACTTAGGAAGACCAGAGTATATTTCTGGGTCCAAAGGGTCTCTCCAGAGTGAATATAGTGGGAAAAGGCCAAGTGTACAGGAGAATGGGGTAGCTTAGATGAGGAGCAGAAATTTTTTCCAAGATGCAATGCTTTCTCCTCTTTCTATAGAAGTGTTAATAGGCATCTCTGCTCAGAATGTTGGAAACTTTAGTTTATCAGGCTTAAAATCCTCTTATGTGATAATAATCTGATTTATGAATAAGTAATTGACTTATTGGGGTCATTACTCCTTGGATATAAGATGAAATTCTTATATTGAATAACTGTCCCTTGATAACCTCCATGTCAAATTCTCATTTCTCCCATGGGCTAGTGCATTAGTAAAGGCTCTCCAGGACAATAGAACCAATGGGATATGTATAGATATAAAAAAGGGTATATATTGGGGGAAATTCAAGCAGATGATTATTGAGGCTAGGATGTTAGAAAGCTGGACACCCTGGGATGTTAGTAGCATGACTCAGTCCAAGTCTAAAGACCCCAGAGTCAAGGAAACTGATGTGTAACTCTCAGTTTGAAGCAAAATCCTGAGAACCTGGCAGGCAACTGGTGTAAGTCCTGGAGTCCAAAGGTGGGCAAGGCTTGAGTTCAGATGTTTAAAGAAACAGAAAGAATAAATAATAAAGTGGCAGGATACAAAGTCAACATATAGAAATCTATAGCATTTCTATATGTAAACTACAAACAGACTAGGGTAGAACTGAACAAAGTAATCTCATTTACCATAGCCACAAAAAGTATAAGATACCTAGGAATAAATCTAACCAAAGAAGTCAAAGACCTCTACAAGGAAAACTATGAAAATCTGAAAAAAAAAAAAAAAAGAAGAAATAGAAAATGATTCAAAAAAGTAGAAGGGGATCCCATGTTCCTAGATTGGAAGAATTAATATAATCAAAATGGCAATTCTTCTCAAATTAATCTACATTTTCAATACAATGCCAATCAAATTACCAGAGCCATTCTTCACAGATTTAGAAAACATAATCATAGAATTTGTATGGAATCATAACAGACCCTGTATTGCCAAAGCAAGAGTGGAGTAGGGGGCATCCCACTCCCTGACCCCAAAACAGATTACAAAGCTGTGATAATCAAAACAGCATGATATTAACACAAAAACAGACATGTGGACCAATGAAGCAGAACAGAGATTCCAGAAACATACAACCAATTGATTTTTGACAAAGGGCAACACTCAATCCAGTGGGAAAAAGAAAACGTCTTTAGTAAACAGTGCTAGAAAAATTAGATATCCAGGGACCAGCAGTTAGCATAATGGCTATGTTACTGGCCTCCCATGTAGTCGACCACGGTTCAAGTCCCGAACCCAGTGGCTTAAACTCACGCTGGGTGCGTGTATGTGCATGCCCAAGATCCGGAGAGAAGAATGTCTTCCTGGTGAGTGAACCTGCCCTACAGAAAAAAAATCTCTTTTTTAAAAAAAAATTTTAAAAAAAGATAAAATAAAAACCTGGATCTCTACTTGCAGAAAGATCAATCTAGACCCCTATCTCTCACCATTAATCCAACTCAAAGTGGATCAAAGATCTGAACATAAGACTTCAAACTATAAAACTACTGGTGGAAAACACTGGGGAACTCAGAGATATTGGAGTAGGCAAAGACTTCTTAAATAAGACTCCCAAAGCACAGGCAATAATCCCAAAAATAAACAAATGAGATTACATTAGATTAAGAAGTTTCTGCATAGCAAAAGGCACAGTAGTTAGTGTAAATTGACAACCCTCAGAATGGGAGACTATTTTTGTCAAGTATGCCTCAGACAAAGGACTGATAACCAGAATACACAGGGAACTCAAGAGGCTTACTTTCCCCCGCTAAAGAAAAAGATCAACCCAATTAAAAGATGGGAAAATAAACTGAACAAACAAGCAAACTGTCCTCTCTAAGGAAGACATATGAACAGCCAAAAAGCATATGATGAAATGCTTAACATCTCTCATCATAAAGGAGATGAAAATTAAAACCACAGTGAGATGCCCCTTAACCCCAGTCAGAATGGCTAAGATTAAAAAGAAAAAAAGATAAGTGCTGGCAAGGCTGTGGTGAATGTAAATTGGTGGGAATGTAAATTGGTTTAATCACTGTGTAGAACAATATGGAGATTCCTCAAAGATCTACAAACAGAACTATGATATGACTCAGCAATTCTACTCCTAAGTATCTACCAAAAGGATAGAAGAACACTCAGTCAGAAAAGTGCTTGCATATCTATGTTTATTGCGGTATTATTCACAATTGCTAAGATGTGGAACCAACTCAAATGTCCATGAACAGATGAGTGGGCCACATATACTCTATGGAATACTACTCAACCATAAGAAAGAGCAAGAAGACCCTGGCATTTGATAGAAAGTGGGTGAATATGGAAGACTTACTGCTGAGCGAAGCAAGCCAGGCTACAAAAGAGAGACATTATGTATCTCCTCTTAATATATACCAACTGTCCACACTCTATGGTGGAAACTGAAAGATAAGAGTATATAAAATAATGGGAAATGGTTAATGGATACTGGAGACAGTGTGGGAAGAGGATGGGAGAAGGGAGAAAGTATGAGGAAAGGAATCAAGTAGAAGGATAGAGAGGCAAGACATTTATGGGACACAGAAATAGATAATTATCTGTTGATAATAACTTGTACAGTATCTTCAACTGGATTGGTGTGAAGTGTATTCATGTAGAGTAAATTCACTATACGAGTTGTAGTGGTATATAGTGATTGAATGTGTAAAATAAAATAAAAATTAAATTAACAATAAAGCAACAGAAAGTCTATCTTGAAAAAAGACAGAAAAGACCAGTCCTCCTTCTGTATTTGTCTTCTTTAGGACCCTCATTGACTGGATTGTGCATGCCCTACTTTAAAGACAGAACTTCTCCCATCCAGTTTACTCATATTCATATGTTAATTTCTTCTGGAAACATCCCCATAGACACGCTCATATAAATACTTTCTCAGATTTCTAGATATTGGTTAGTCCATTCAAGTTGACAACCAAAACTAACCATCAAGTCAAGTTTCTTCATTACATTATTTTAACCTGATTCCATAGTTTTAATCACTCTTGGTTACTAACACAGTCTTATTTTGGCATTTAAAACCTCATTTCTTAGCATTAAAATTGTCTTAAATTTTGAATAGGAATTGTCACTGTTTTGATTGGAGGAGGGGACATGATCTGTCTCTGAGACTCCTTCACATCTCCAATAAGAGCCATTTCCCACTGCCAGGACAGCCTCCTCTCATGACTGTCATGACAGGGATATACTATATCCCTACCCTTTGTGATACAGACTGGGTCTATCTGCATTGTTAGAAGTCTTACCCAAGGTAGATGCCTACACTTAGGTAGTGTGTGGTCTTTCTTCCTTGGAGAGCTGTTATTTTCTCCTCCACCTCCAAGAATCATTCCACTCTGCCAGAAATATCTCTCCTAAGCTCATTCTCTAGATAGAATGTCCCATTGACCTTGAAGTGCCCCTGGCTCTTGTGTCTTCAATAACATTTGTGCTCTTTCATATCCATAGAAACCATCAGGCTTCTCTTCTACAACCTATGAAGGTCATGAAGGTCCATTTCCTGACCCAGGTTGGACTCCCTAAGAGAAAGCATTGCCAGATAAAATATGGACTGTCAATTAAATTTGAATTTCAGAAAAAATAGGAATTTTTTTTTAGTATAAGAATGTCTCAAGCATTATCTAGAATATGCTTATACTAAAAATTAGTCATTGTTTATCTGAAAGTCAAATTTAGCTAAGTAGGCATTTTATTTGCTAATTCTGGCAGCTATACTCAGAAGCAAACTCTGAGATGAGACTTGTGTGCAGGAAGGTGTTTTTTGTTTTTTGTTTGTTTGTTGGAGAGGTTTTGCCATAGGGTACGTGCGCTCGCCAGAATCACAGAGAAAGAAAGAGAGACAGAAAGCGAGAAATCGCCTCCCAGGGGGAATGGCCATGCCATAATCCCTTCTCCTCCATTCTCCTCTCGGGATCTTGGGCACACATGCACACGCGCCCAGCGTGAGTTTTAAGCCACCGGGTCTGGGACTCGAACTGTGGTCAACTACATGGGAGTCCAGCGACATAGCCATTATGCTAACTGCTGGTCCCTGTGCAGGAAGTTTATTGAAAAATCTCAAGATTAACATCCATAGGGGAGTAAAAGCAGCAAAACTGGGCAAAGAAAGTTGAACTATGATGTGTTCACAACAAAGTTCTTTGCCTATTTTTTAGGAAGTCATGGACCTGGGATAATTATCTTTAGAGTCGTCCCACATTGAGGGGAGGTGGTTGGGTTTTGCAGTCACATTTACCAGTTATTGGATATGACTTTAACCTCAAAGTGTGACATTAGGCAAAGTGGTGTCCTTCAATAAGGGAAAATTTGCAAGTGAGAAGCTCAGCTAAGAGCTGCCAGCCAGCAGCACTTCAGGCACATATGAGGGGACTTCAAAACATCCAAGAAAAAATGGAATTAGAGTGCAAGTTTTTCATAACACAGCACTTTTTATTTACTTTTTGAACATCATTTATGTGAGTTATACCACCATCTGGGCTAGTTCCATAGCCTGGTAGTTAAAGGAGCTGGATCCCACATGGCCAACTACATGATTTGAATTCTGGCCCTGGCAACTTGAAAAGTCACACATGATTGCATGTGTGCCCCAAATCCTTACATGATGGAGAAATGGAGAAAAGACTACAATTTGACCATGCCCCATTGGGAGTGCTTTCTCCCTCTCCCTCTATATCTCTCTCTGGTGAGTGGAAAAATTTGGCAAATTTACAAAATAATGTCATACCTTCATTAAGTGGAAACTAGGAGCCACAGGATCTCACCACAAAGGTTTCACAGCAGACTGAATTGAAACTGGGGACAGGAGAATTTGAATCATCTTAAGGACAAAGGGTAAGAGATCAAAGTGAAAAGAAACTGGACTCCAGCAATTTGGATCATAATCAGTCAAATACCATTATCAATCTGACAGGTATAAAATTTGGACAAATCCTCTGGTGTTACAGTAGTTAAAATATCTGTGCTGAGTTTAATGTCTCTTTTTTCATTTAATACTGGTCTCCAGCAGGATCCCTTGTCTTTAAAAGAGGGGCCTGCAGAGCTCCCACTTCAGAAGCAAAGCTCTGAACCCAGTAGGCTGTGCAGCAGAACTGCCTCTCTCAGGAAGTGTAGCCCCACTGAGGCGGCACAGGTTTGTCCCTATGCTGTGAGCCTTCACTGTCCCTGAGGTCTTTGTGGCTCTTTTTCCTCCCTCCAGTTGTGCCAGCCACACCCCGTTCACCACTGTCCTTCCCCTTTCCTTTGTTTCCACACCCAGGGGCAAGACTTGCCTCTGGCATGCTGGACACTTTTGGGCTGGCATTAGCCAAGGTCTCTAAGGTGGGGCCACCCTCTCTAGTGTCCTGGAATGCCCTGGTTCACTTTCCCTCTGGCTTCAGTAAATGCAGCCACTCACATCCACAGCCACACCCAGGCCTTGTCATCACCAGGCTGCTTACCCTGAAGACAATCCCCACTCTATCCTCCCACTTGCTGGCCACAAACACTGTTTTCCCAGTTCCCTCACTCCCTGCCTCCCCTGAACCTGCTGTCCTGGATCCTTCCCTAGACCACAGTTCATCACTTTAGCCACTCTCTTACCTTAATCTACTCGCTTATCCCTTGTCCTCACATCTAAGCCCTGGAGCATCTCCTCCACCTGCCTCCTTCTCCTTTCTCCTGGAGACTGCAGGAGAAAAGCCCACAAGATTATACTGCAAAGTCAGGCCTCCACTGAGCAGGAGGCAACCCATTTCCTCCCTATCTCCCAGCAGGTGACCTTGCCTACTGCCCCATGGAAAACACGAAGCCATTCAGAGGAGAGTACTCCGGCTTCCTGCCACTCACCCCTCCCAAGTTCACCTACACCTCTTCCATCCTTAGCTCTTGCTTTTGATCTCATAGTAAGAGGGGGCCTCCCTGTTCTGAGGACCCCTCTATCAGGGCTCCAAATCCTTTCTCCTTCCTCATCTTTAACCTCCTTTCTTATCCAATCATTTTTTTTTTTTAGGATTTTTATGATATGAAAATGTACTCAAGAACTTTCGTAGCTTGAAATGAATATATTTGTTGACCTTATACTTCCTAGGAAGTATTCCCTGGTCTCTGATCAGCTGTCATTCAAGGTACCTAAGAGAATAAGCTACACTTAGAGTGTCCGTCTATACATATTCCATTTATCCATCCATAATTCAAGTTTTTGAAATATTCCTCCCACCCCACCACTTTTTTGCACTACCTAAATTCTGATCCTAGGTCAGTCTGTTTTAAGGGATCTCACCACAGTTCTCATTACTTTTGATCATTCTCTCCCTGAAATTCTTCTCAGGATCCTCCATAGGTTTCAAGGCTTCAACCTTGTTTTTGTCAAGAGTTCTCTTCCTTTCTTCTCATATTGGGAAGCCCCAAATATGAGACAGCTTGCCTGTAATGTTTACCAATTCAAAAGAACACCACCAGAGGTCCAGCAAGAGAAGGCATGAGTTTACTTACATAGCACAGGATGCTCTACTAATAGCCAGGTAGAGAAAGGTCCAAGCTGTCACCATGATATTGCTTAAAGCTTACAATAAAAAGTTAGCTGATAAACGAACAGAATCAGCAGAGTATGTCTAGAGTTTAGTGACCCCTATCTTGTAATGTTAATGTGGGAAGGGTGCACAAACCTCTGGAGTGGCCCTGACCATGGACCAATTCCATGAAGTGAAGGTAATGGTCACTAGATGTTAATAAGACCCAACTGGACTGGTAGCCAGTTCTCAGGTATAGGGTGATGAGGGAGAAGGGAGGAGAACTCAATGTATGGAGCCCACCTTCACTGTCCTCATCCCTCCCTTCTCTGCTCCCACTATCCTTATGGGTTAATCCTTCCCACACAGGCCTATGACTCCCAAAGTGTTGCCATTCCCCTCAATTTCCAGTGCTAGCCAGCAAGCTCCAACCCAGATGAATCTCTAGCTGTTGGCTATTCTCTCCCTAGACTCCCCACTTGAGTGTCAGGGTTGGGTAGTATCCTCAATCTAGTATGGATAAGCCCACAGATCTTCTTCATATAGGTCTTCAACTAAGTACACCACCTCCTCCAATGGGCTCATAACCAGAAACCTCAGAGTATATTGAATTCTTCTTTTTTCTCTCTCTCTTTTTTTAAAGATAGGTTTTTATTATCTCACTCTCCTGCCTTATCATCCTGGATATCTAGAACAACAGGAACATGCCATGGAATCCACCCTTTAGATTGGACTGGAAGTTGAACCTGGGCCTCCCATGTGGTCCCAGTCTGAGGAGCATAGTATATTATCAGTGCATGCCAACATATCTGGGACTCTTCCTATGTTTTCCTCCTATATGCAGTCTAGATAGAAAGCCAGACAGCTGGCAAATACTCAAAGACAAAAATTAAGCTTTGAGTTTCAGAAGCAACTTATATTACAACTTGCATCAGACCATTAGCTATGCTGACTCCATTCCTTCCTTCACTTTGTTTCTCCCACCACCATTAAGAGCTGAGTGTATCTTGAGGGGGAAGAGTTAGCACTATACTGCATGTGGGCAGTTGCCCTCAGGGCCCCCTGGTCCAGGGGCAGAGAGACCTGGAAACAGAGATAACTGTATATATGGGTAAGTGCAGCATTCTGAAAGACAGAGACAAGGGGAGCATCTGAGAAGAATGCCTTTGTCTGTTCAGTGAGTACAGCAGGTTTCTCAAAGGTGAGGAAAACTGCCCTGGTCAAGCTGTCTTAGTCAACATGGAGGCCGAATATTTTTAAAGAGTACCTGACATGTGCAAGGTGATCCTTAAACATTTACTGAATCAGTGAGTAAAAGTATGTATGTGTGTTTGTTACTACTCAAGGACTATAATAAAAACCCATGAGTCCACATTCATAGAAAGAACAATTGAATAAATAAATAAATGCAGTAGGGGGAAGAGGAGAGACAGCTCTTTCTTACAGTAGAATACTAAATACTTAACATAAAATGATAGAAATAGGAAATCATCATTCAGCAAACCCTGTAATACTTGCATTAGGCAAAACTCAGCAATGGATGCTAAAATTAATGGATGAAATTTGATGAGAAACAGGATGTTTATACATTCTAAGTGTATCATATCTCTCCACATGGCACTTATTAATTACAAAAGAGGAAATAGTCACTTGACAGTGAAGAAACCTGGCAGACAATACTTGATCCAAATGATCAAAGTTAGCATCATCAGTAAGGGGACATATGGAGACTATTTACATATCCCCTGAGGATATGATGCCTTCGGAAGGGCACACCACTCTCTTCAAAGAAACCAGTGAAAATTCCATAAGTCTTCCATTGAATCTGCAGGTCATTTTAGGAAGTAATTTTATTTTAATAATATCAAGCCTCCCAACTAAATAAAATCTATTTCCATTTATTTGAATCTTCTTTCATTTCTTTTTTTTTTTCCTTTCATTTCTCAAAAATATTTTAAAACAAAGTTTTTGGTGTATATGCCTTACATTTTTTGTTAAATTTATGCTTAAGTATGCTACTGTAAATAAAATTGTTTACTAATTTTTTTCAGGTTATTCATCACCAGTATAGATAAATACAACTAATTTTTATATATTGATCCTGTATCTTACAGCCTTACTGAATTGATTTATTAGTTCCTATAGTTTATTTGGTGGGTTCCTTCAGAATTTCTATAATCAGATCATTTAATCTACAGAATTAAATTGTTTTATTCTTTCCTTTCTGATGTGAAAACATTTTATTTCTCTTTCTTGCCTGCCTTGCACACATTAAACAGAAGTGGAAAGAACAGTCTTTGCTTTTTGCTGATCTTAAGGGGAAAATGTTCACTAAGTATAAGAGTTTTTAATTTTGTATAAAAGAAAAAAGTATCTGTCTATTAAAATAATCACATGGTTTTTGTTCTTTATTTTATTAATATAGTATATTACATTTTCTATGTTGAACCAACCTTGCATTATTGGAATAAATCCCACTTGGTCATGGTATATATGTTACTAGATTTGTTTTACTAGAGTTTTGTTAGAATTTTTGCACTTATATTCATAAGGAATGTTGGTCTGTAAATTTTTTAGTTTAGTTCATTTGTTTTTACTTACGATACCTTTATCTGGTTTCAGTATCAGGATAATTCTATGATATTTCTGAAAAATAAAAATACACAATTTGAATTTAATCATGAAGAAACATTAGACAAACCATACTAAGAAACACTCTACAAAGCAACTGGCCAGAGCTCTTCAAAAGTATGAAGACCATTAAAGATAATGGAAACAGTAAAGGAGGAGAATTGACATAGCAGCTGAATGTAGTATGTGATCCTAGATTGGATCTTGGAACAGAAAAAAATTAGTAGGACAATTATTAAATGTATAAAGATGTCTGTAGATTAGATAATAGGATTCCATTAATGTTATATTCCTGATTTTGATTATTGAACTCAGATAAAGATCTGGGTTCAATCTACTATCTGGGAAATTCTGTATACTATTTTGCAAGTCTGAAATGATTACAAATGGCAAACTTAAAAATTACAAAACATTTTTAAAGTTCATTTATTCACTTTTTGAGAGAGAGAGAGAGAGAATGAGACAGGAACTTATGCCATGACCTCCAGCTCCTACCCTTCCAGCCAGTCAGGATCATGAGCACGGGCACACCCAGAATGCTCATGTCTACTTGGGAGCTAATCTCAGAGCCTTCCATATGGCTCTGGCCTTGCACAGCAGTGCCTCAAAAACTGAGGTGATTTTGGCTCAATGAGGAAAAGAGATTTTATTTGAGGGCCTGGGAAGCATGAAAACCAAAGCTTGGATCCAGTATTTCTGGTAACTGCAAGTGGTTGAGTGCTGCGGGAACGCAAAATATGTGGGAAAAGGAATGAGACTGATAGGAGTAAGGATATTTTGAGGGTCACAGAAGTTATTGAGTTATTGGGGGATTGGATAGAATCAAGAGGATCAGACTTATTTTATGATAAATTATTTGACAGACCATAAGGAGAATGGAAGTTGACACGAATGGAAAGAGACACAAAGACTTGTCTTGAGCTTGCAGAGAAAAATTATTTTGCCCAAGAGTGTTAAGGTTTGTGGCAGATTTTTAAAAATTCTAATGTTAGAAAGAAAAAAGAAAAGACCACAATGAATTCTATATCTAAACAAATAGTAATTCCCAACTCCTAATTCTACCTCAGAGAACTGAGGAATTTGTTTTTGTAGGAGTTTTTAACTTTAAATGAGGACTTCAAATATGTTAATACAGGGAGGGTAAAAGAGGTAGAGTTTCCTCATCACACTTATGAGATTTGAAGTTCCCGTTTTTAGGAGGAGAACTTTTTTAGAGAAATTTTTGATATTAGGGTGTGTGTGAGGATGGAGGATTCCCACAGTGACCTCCAGGAGAGACTTGGGGAAATTTCTGTTACTGGAGAATTAAATAAAAACTTGAGTCTGGGCTGAGATGACTTTGAAGTAAATAACCTTGACCAGAGAATCAAGGGATTAAAAGGAGACCACAGCCAGTAATGGGAAGGACAGGGGAGGGGAGGGAAGAAGAGGATCTAGGTGGGTATCCCTCTTCCCAGCTAGTTGTTTGAGTTTTATTGATCCTGGCCACTTTATTTAGATCTCTTGGTATACTACCCCACATACACACACACACACACACACACACACACACACAGTGTCAAAATAAGCTTACATGTATTTGTCATATTTTAGAATGTTTACATTCAAGAATCATCTTTCACCAGCATAATTATAATTAAATATATTTGTATCATATAAAAAGACCAGCAGCCATTTTGGTCCAATCCGCCATCTGCGATGAGGCTGCCACCAAGATGCAGATTTTTGGAAATCACCTCGAGGTTGAACCATCGGATACAGTAGAAATTATTGTATCTAAAATCCAGGATAAGGAAGGAATTCCTCCTGATCAGCAAAGACTGATTTTTGCTGGCAAGCAGTTGGAAGATGGGTGTACTTTGTCTGACTACAACATCCAAAAGGACTCCACGTTTCATCTTGTGTTGAGACTTCATGGTGGTGCTAAGAAAAGAAAGAAGTCTGACACCACTCCCAAGAAGAATAAGCATAAGAGAAAGAAGGTTAAGCTGGCTGTCCTGAAATACTATAAGGTGGATGAAAATGGCAAAATGAGTCGCTCTCCTTGGGAGTGCCCTTCAGATGAATGTGGTGCTGGAGTTTTTATGGCCAGCCATTTTGACAGACATTATTGTGGCGAATGTTGCCTGACTTACTGTTTCAACAAACCAGAAGACAAGTAATTGTTTATGAGTTAATAAAAGAAATGAACTAACCTTAAAAAAAATGACCAATAACTTCATGTATTCCAATTTGATATAAACTCTCATGGTACATAAACCCAAAAGTATAAATTTGAGGATCTTCCTAATGTTAGGATGGTTCATATAGCATGCCCCCAAATTCCTTCCCATTGTAGTATCCAAGAAAAAAAAAAAAAAGGAGTTTGTATTTTTATTCCTGGTTTTGTGCTATTTCCTTACCCTTATATTCTGTCTCACCTACTTAGAAAGCAAAACTAAAAGCAAATTGCTTAGTAGTACAGACTTTTAATTGGAAATTCTCCTAGCCCCAGCCTTCGGCAAGTATAGGATATCCCATGGGACCTCTAGGTATGGTGTAGTCCAGCCAGTGGACAGATCCCATCTCCTGCCAGTGGGGACATAGAAGAGCATAGTAGTTAGCCTCCAGATTATGCTGCTCAAAAGTCTATAGTAGCTCTAGGAATCTTGGGCAAGTTATTTCATTTCTCTAAGCCTCAATTTCTATCTCTAGAATTCACTGATAATATTATCTATCTCAGAGAACAGGATGTCAAAATGGGATAGTCCCTATAAAATTCATAACCCAGGGTGTGTACCTGCTAAAAGCCACTATCTACCAGTGTCTCACACACACACATCAAATACGAACTCATTTAATACTTGTGGAGGACTTTATGACAGATGAGAAAAAGTGGATCCAAGATGTTTGAGAACTCTCCCAGAGTCATATAGACAGTAAGGGAAGAGAAGCATGTCCGTCTGACTCCAAAACTCTAGTGCATATGTCTCCATCATCCTGAGCAACAGCAGGAGGCTGAGGACTCATCATCGTAGCCAGATTCCTTCTTTCTGGACTCCACTAGATGCCAACAGAAAATTATGATGAGCAACATTTATAGAATCCCGGTAACAACATTATTATGCTTGTTGTTTGAATGAATAATTAAGCACAGTTGAAGGTCACATGATTACTAAGTGGCAGAAGCTAGAAACCCAAGTTAGCAGCACCAGTGTGTTTTTTCCTGAGTCTCTCTATCCTTGTGGCACATCAAAAGTAAACCCCCATCAGCCCAAGTCTCCACAGATAGGTAAGGGGATAAGCAAATTACGATATAAATATATATAACAGAATATCATTCTGCTTTAGAAAGAAAGGAAATTGGGCCACATGCGACTACATGAATGAACCTTGAGGACATTATGTTAAGTGAAATAAGCCAGTCAGAAAAAGATGAAAAATATATGATTGAGATACTGTATGAGATATCTAGAATACGCAAATTCAGAGACAGGAAGTAGACTAGTGGTTGCCAGGAACTTGGGGAGAAGGGAAAATGGAAAGTTAGTGTTTAATGGGTACAGTATTGGTTTTACAAGATAAAAGAGGTTTGGAACTAGATGGTGGTTATGTTTGCACAATGTGAACGTAATTTATGTCAATGAAGTATGTATCTAAACATTGTTAATGGGGCCAGTAGACGGTGTAGTCATTATGTTGCCAGACTCCTACATGACTGACTACGGTTCAAGTCCCAAACCCAGTGGCTTGAAACTCACGCTGGGTGTATGTGTATGTGTGCCCAAGATCCCAAGAGGAGACTGGAGAAGGGATTGCAGTGTGGCCATCCTTCCGGGGGAGTGTGTGTGTGGGGGGATGATTTCTCACTTCCCTCTCAGTGTTTCTGTCTCTCTCGCTCTCTCTCTCTCTTTCTCTCTGGGGAACACATGCATCCTAAGGCAAAAGCCTCTACTGGAAAAAAGAAATTGGTTAAAATGGTTGCCACGGTCTTAACACTTATTCTCCTGGCCTCCGCCCAAATTAATTGATCAAAACCCTAATCCTAAAGGTGAAGGGCTTTGGGAGATCATTAGACTCTCCTGAGTGAAATAAGTGCCTTATAGAAGGGTCCCCAAAGAGCCCTTGCTCCTTCTACCATGTGAGGACACAGTGAAAAATTAGTCTGCAACCCACAAGAGGACCCTCATCAGACCCCCAACCATGTGGCTGGCCCAATCTTGGGTTTCCAGCCTCCAGAACTGGATGAAATAAATTTATATTGTTTATAAGCCACCCAGTATATAGTGATTTGTTATAGCAGTCCAAACAGACGAAGGCAAAGGAAATTTTGTGCATTTTAATGCAATCAAACTAGTTTGTAAAAATGTAATGTTGTGTGGCAAAACGACAAGAAAAAGAAAGCAGCATCAAAATCACAATGAGATACCACCTCACTCTCACAAGGATAGCCACTTTCCAGAGGTAAATAGTAGTAATTGGATTCCTTACACCACTGTTGAAAGGATTGTAAAATGACGCAGCACCATGGAAAGCAGTTTGACAGTTGTTTGAAAGGTTAAGGAAAGAGTTACCATACATGACCCCATAATTCCACTTTAGGTATATACCAAAGAGAATTGAAACTTATGCTCACACAAATACTTGTACTTGAATGTTCATAGCAGCATTATTCTTAATAACCAAAGAAATGGAAGCAACCCAAATGTCTATCAACAGATGAATAGACAAATAAAATGTGGTATATCCATGCAACAGAATATTACCCAGTCATAAAAAGTAATAAAGTACTGATTCACATAATAAACCTTAAGAACACTATGCTGTGAGAGGAGGAAAAAAAAAAAACAGACAAAAGACCACATATTGTAGAATTCTATCTTTATGAAATATCCAGAAGAAAAACTGTAGAGACAAAAACGTAGATTAGTGGTTGTCTAGGATTAGGAAGGAAGCGCAGGGAGTGGGTAGTAACTAATGGGTACGAGGCTTTTTAGTTGGGATGATGAAAAGTTCTAGGATTCATTTCATTGACTTGTACAATTCTGTGATGATAATGAAAGCTGTTAAATTTTATGTTTTTTTTAATGGCTTTAAATGGGTCAATTGTGAAGTGAATAAATTAGTGTTTAATACAGTTTCTTTCTTTTTTTTTGGGGGGGGGCAGTACATCCATGAGTTGGTACCTGTGCACCTGGGCTGGTCCTCTAACTGCATCCTAGGGCTGGACTTGCTCTAGGTGACTGACTACTAGGGAAATTTGTCTAGGGCACAAGAGAGTGCTGATAGGGTCTGCAAATTAAAAGGCCAAGAAAGGATACATGGGAATGTTTTAAGTCAGGCATGACATAATCAGATTAATGCTTTGTGAAGATGGCTTGGCAGCAGTGAGTTACTGAGTAAATCTATGCTAACATCAGACTAGAAATAGTCAAGTCAGGAGATAGTAGGATGCAGGCAAGTGAGTATAAGGGCCTGAATTCAGGTAGAATCTGGTAGGTGGGCATAATCCCTGGGATGTGGCCCTGGATTGGCTGTTCATAACTGGGTAAATGACAGAGGCAAGAAAGATTACTGGATTCCTGGATTAACTCAGAGAAATAAAACCAATAGGATGAGAGAGAGAGAGAAAGAGAGAGAGAGAGCAAGCGAGCTATTAAGAATTTATCAGACCTGGGGCCCATGGTTCAAGTCCCAGAACCAGAGGTGTAAAACTCAGGCTGGGCTCTTGTGTGTGTGTGTGCCCAAAATTCCAAGAATAGAATGGAGGAGAAGGGACTGCAGTGTCGCCAGCCCCTCTTGGGGGTGAGTTTTTGCTTTTTGTCTCTCTGTCTCTCTGTTTCTCTGGTGAGTGCATGTGCTCTATAGCCAAAAAAAAAAAAAAATCTCTTTTGGAATTTCCAAAATCTGTAGGGTAGGTTGACAGGTTGGAGATGTAAGAAAGAGCTGATATTGCAGCTTGAGTCTGAAGACAGTCGAAACAGAATTCCTTCTTATTTGGAGTAGATCAGTCTTTTTTTCTATTAAGTCTTTCAAGTGATTGAATGAGCCCCTCAACATTATGGACTGTAATATGCTTTATTCAACATCTACTCATTTAAAATGTTAATCTCATCTAAAAATATGTTCACAAGGTATTTTAGAAGCATCCGGACTGGTATTTGATGAAATATATAAGTACTTTGGCCTAGCCAATTTGACACGTAAAATTAATCACAGCAAGTGTCTGTGTGGGTGGTTTGGGTGGTATGTCTTTCGCTAAGAACTTAGGTTTAGATTGGCAAGAGGAAAGAGAGGTTTTCTTGTTTGGTTGGTTTTTTTTTGTTTTTTTTTTTTTTTAAACCTGCTGGGTTTGACATGGCTCTGGGGCATCCATACGGACCTGCTCATCATGCAATTGAATGCACAGGAAAAGAGCTCATCTGGCTGAGGATAAAGATCAGGAATCTGATGGTATTCCACAGTAATGTGTAGCTTAAAAGAAAAAGGCATTCGAGGAAAAAACACTGGACATTCCAATATTTAATCAGGGGCTCAGAAAAAGAAGCTCACCAAACAGAGCCAGGCTGAAGAAAAGCAGAAGAGAATGCTAGCTAGAAACAAAAAGGAAAGTAGACTTTTCAAAGGGAATGATCAACTGTACCAAATACTTCTGTCAAGAGAACAGAAGAAGCCACAGATACTAAAAGATGTCCAACATGTCTTGGGACCAGCAGTTAGCATAGTGGCTATGTTGCTGGACTCCCATGTAGTTGACCGCGGTTCGAGTCCCGGACCCAGGGGCTTAAACTCATGCCAGGTGTGTGTGCATGCATCCCCAAGATCCTCAGAGAACAGAGAAAGGATTGCAATGTGGCCATCCCCCAGGGAGTGATTTTTTGCTTTCTGTCTCTCTGTCTCGCTCTGTCTTTCTGGCGAGCGCATGCACCCTATAGCAGAAACCTCTTCAAAAAAAAGAGAGAGAGAAAGAAAGAAATGAGTCTCACAGGGTAGTCAAAGTGTTGGCAGGGCTGGTTCTTTCTAGGCTCTAGGGAAGAATCTGTTCTTTGCCTTTTCCAGCTTTTTAGGGGGCTGGTATTCCTTGATTTGTGTCACATCACTCCAATCTTGGCTTCCACTGTTGCACTACCTATACCTCCTCCATATTAAATCTCTTTCTGCCTCTCTTATAAGGACACGTGGGGTAACATTTAGGCCCCACCCACACAATTCTGGATCATCTCTTTAGTTCAAGATCCTTAATTTTATCACATCAGCAAAGTATTTTTTCTACATAAGGTAATAATAGTCACAGGCTTCAAGGATCAAGACATTGATATCTTTGGGGGGCATTATTCAGCCTGCTGCAGAGACATGGTGAAAACAGTTTCCACAGCTAGGGATACAGCAGTAGAATTCAGAGAGGGGAGATGTGGCTGGGACTTGGGTTGGATGACTCATTTGAAACTGAAGAAGATATTGGGGCAAGAAACATCAATACTTAAGAATGGGCTTATAGAGGTCAGCAGGTGGCATGGTGCTTAAGGGTACTGGACTCCCACATGGCTGACCACAGTTTGAGTCCTGAACCCGGCGGCTTGCTTTATCACTTTCTCTATCTGGCTCTCACTCTCTCTCTTGCTCTGTCCCTCTCTGGTCAAATTAAAATAAGTAAGTAAATAAACAAATTTAAATATAATACTTTCTTCAATCGATTATGGTCTGCATATATGATGACGGCCCCATAAGATTATAAAACACTACCTCAAACAGCCTAGGTGTGTGGTAGGCTATACCATCTAGATAGTAGAAATATGCTATGAGGTTCTCACAATGACAAAATTGCCTAATGATGCATTTCTCAGAACAAATCCCTGACATTAAGTAATGCCTGACTGAATAGATTTGCTTATTAAAGGGAAGTGGCTTACTTGATTAGAGATTAAGACTTTTTTCTTTTAAAAGAGATTTTTGCCATAGAGCCTGTGCACTTACTAGAGAGACAGAGAGACAGAGATATGGATAGTGAGAAACCCCCAAGGGGATGGCCACACTGCAATCCTTTCTCCTCCATTCTCCTCTAGGGAGTTTGGGTATACCCCATACATGCCCAGCATGAGTTTTAAGTCACCAGGTCTGGGACTCAAACCAGGGTTGACTACATGGAAGTCCAGTGACGTAACCATTATGCCATTTGCTGGTCCTGAGACTAGACATTTTAAGATCTATAGTTTAAAGACTTGAGAAGTAGGAAAGCCAATAACACGTTTCAATCTAGGTCTAAAGACATGAGAAGACCAATGTCCCAACATGAAGACTAACAGGAAGAGAGAGCAAATTCTATCATTAGTTTATTCAGCCTTGAGTTTTATTCAGGCTTTCACCAGATTAGATAGAGTCCACTTACACTGGGGTGCTTTATTCAGCCTACTGATTTAAATATCAATCTCATACACCCTCACAGACACACCCAAAATAATGTTTGACTATCTGGGCATCCTGTGGCTCAGTCAAGGTGACACATAAAATTAACCATCACAGGGTTAAACGATAAGAGTGTGCAAGGAATGTGAAGAATTATAGTTTTGGGAACCAGCAGTTAGCATAATGGCTATGTCGCTGGACTCCCACGTAGTCGACTGCGGTTTGCGTCTCGGACCCGGTGGCTTAAATCTCACGCCGGGCGCGTGTGCGTGCATGCCCAAGATCCCGAGAGGAGAATGGAGGAGAAGGGATTGTGGCGTGGCCATCCCCCCTGGGGAGTGATTTCTCGCTTTCTGTCTCTATGTCTCTCTCTATCTGTCTGGCGAGCACACGCACCCTATAGCAAAAACCTCTCAAAAAAAAAAAAAAAAAAGAATTATAGTTTTAAAAGACAGCAGAGAATAGGAGAAAGTTTTAGGAAGCTCAGAGAGGAAGGAGATTTGAATAGGAGGGGTCACTATCACCAGAGAGAAAACAAAAGATGAACTGGAAAGCTCTCTCTGCCTTTGGCAAGCAGAGGCTACTAATAAACTTTTCCAGGGTGTGGATGATAGCAAGAAATGGTAGAAGAAAGCCAATCTACAGATGTTTAATATGGAATATGAGTTATGGATGTAGAAATAGAAATATAGGTGATTTTTGAGGAAGCTGGCTAAAAGAAAATGGAGGAGAAAAGCACAGTCTGAGAATAGGTATGAAAACCCCAGATGTTTAGGGATAGAAAAAAAAAAACAAAGTCGGAGAAAGCATTTGGTTTTAGTTTTCTGAACTAATGAAGACCTTGATGGACCAGTTGTCTTAAATTATTCTATACTTGCTCCTAAGAGCCAGCCACTATCTTCTACACGTAAGTTCTTAAAGCTCTGTATCCAGAACATAAAATGGCAAATAGAAATGGTGAGGATTTTCAGATCTTCTATATTTTGATAACGGTTTGTCTTCCAAAATTTCATATTTTGGAATTTGGTCTCAATTTGCCATTAGGAGATGATGAGACTTTAAAAATGTGAGGCCTAGTGGGTGGTATTTGGATCAGGAGGCAACTGCTCTTGTGAGTGGATTAGTGTTGTCTCATGAGGAGTGAGTTCTTATTCTCATAAGAAAGAGTTAGCTCCCTTGAGAGCAGGTTGTTATAAAAGGAAGAGCTGCTCTTAGATCTTCCTCTGTGTACATTCACTGGATTTTATGAATTTTATGTGTTTTTTTTTTCCCCACCTTATTGTGATGCAGCAAAAGCTGGCCAAATGCCAATCCCAGGCTAGGCTTTCCAACCACCAGAATCATGACCCAAATAAACCTCTATTCTCAACGAATCACCCAGTCTCAGGTATTTATGTTTAGCAACACAATAACAGAATAAGACAAGGTCTTTGTATTGTCTCTCCATATAACCAAATACTAGGAAATAGGAAGCTTTTTTTTTTTTTTGAGAACTTTTTGCTATAGGGCACGTGCACTTACCAGAAAGACAGAGAGAGACAAAGAGACAGAAAGTGAGAAATCGCCCCCTACCCCAGGAGGGATGACCATCCCGCAATCCCTTCTCCTCCATTCTCCTCTGGAGATCTTGGGCATGCACGCACATGTGCCCAACGTGAGTTTAAGCCACAGGGTCCGGGATTCAACTACATGAGAGTTCAGTGACACAGCCATTACGCCAACTGCTGGTCCTGGAAATAGGGAGCATTTTCAAGCCCAGCTCCCAAAGAAAGGATAAGAAACTCCCTTTATTCTGCGCAATGTAGTTTAGTGAGTCGGGGAAGTACTGTTTCAGGAATGAAATCTCACAGTGTGCCCCTTTATGTGCAAAATACCTTTCTCCTTTCAAACATTCTTTTCTTCTCTCACTTGGCAAGGGCATGGCAGTTGTTTGAAAGATAGTAGGCTATCCAACTGCTCTTATAAATCAGGAGAAACCACAATAATTTGATCTTGTCTTCCTAGGTTTAGTTTCTATTCTGCCTTTTAAAAAATGAAACCACTCTCTCTGTTTTCAGTTTTATATTTCTTTCTCTTTCTCTTCCTTAGGTTTGTTTATCTCTCCTGTTCTCTAAGAGCTCTTTCCTGGATTGTGATGGTTTGTACTGTACTTCCATGTTCTTCTCCCTCTTTGTTCTCCACTCTCGTCATTCCAGCCTCTTCCACCCACCCACCCTGCTGCCCTCTGTAAACCTTCATTTTGATCGGAAGCAGCTGCATTTGGATCGGAGGAAGCTGCTCCCTGAATATCAGAGAGAGTCTTCTGAGCAAGAGGCCAAGACACTGCGGGGAGGATCACAGAATCCCTGAGTCCCTTTGGAGAGGAAGTCAGAAAGCTGAGAGAAGCTGCAGTCCCTGTTCAGCCTTGCATGCACCCAACACAGGGTGACAATCCTCATCAGCCCTAGGCTGCAGAATCCCCCAAACACATTTGAGTCTGTCTTTGTAAAAGCAAATGATACTTCTGCAGGTGGTACTATTTTGGAGAACATTTTTATGTGCAATTTAGAGTGCACATTCTACACACAGCTCAGACAGAAATAATCAGTTTAATGTGTGTCTGCATCGTCATGTGGTCAAGCTTTAGGTGAGAGCAGATTTACACACCGAAATCAAAAGGAAATAGCGGGAGCCGTCTTCTGCTACATTCCATGACAATAAATGGCCACGCGATGGAGGGCTGCCAACCTGATTCTCCTCTCCTTTTATTCCTTCCCAGAAAGGGCTTGCGTTTGAAAGAAAATTAGTTTCCAAGGTGCTTGAGTGCATCTGTTAAATATAGATTTTTATTAACCAGGGGCACATGTAAACAGAGGCCACATGAACAGAAAGACGCCTGGCAGTGAGAGTGAAGTCCGCTCCTTATTGGGCAGTTTTCCTTACAATGCAGTGTCAGGAAGTTTATAGGAATTCCTGAGTGGGAGTTTTACTTCAAGAAGACATCTTGCTTCTCTGATGTCGGTTACAGGAGGTGATCAAATCAAAGAGCGCGATTTTTACACTATTTGGAACTTGTCATTGTGGACTATTACTAAAGGAAAAGGGATTTATTTACTAAGGGGCTTGGATGGTAGAAAAAGAACATACGAAGAAATAACATATTAAGGTTCACAGCATACGTTGCAGAAATTTCAACCTTGAAACAAAATAATTGACTGGATTGAAGATTATGCTTAAAATTAAAACTCTGATGAAAGGGTCTGAGTCTGAATCCATCAGGAGGTGGCTCCAAAGTCAGGCCATGATACAAATCTACATAGAGGGTAATATTCAAAATATGTCTATGTGTCACCCTTTGGCTCCCAGAAGTCATGAATCAGTGTGGCCTTTACAAAAGCAGCTGTGTTGAGTCTGCGGAACTGCCACGGTTAAAGCCTTCAGAGTTGGAGAAAAGCAACTTTCAGATTAAAGTGCAACATTTTCCCTTGAAATGGAATAATTGTGATATGGGATTTTGTTGTTGTTGTTGTTAGTTTTGAAGAAAAACAATGTTCTTCCTGCTGTGATGAATTTATTCTGGAGGTTTGAAAGGAAACGTGTCCCCCCGAGAGGAGGAGGACCCTGAGTCAGGAGGGTGAAGGCCACAGTTTCAGCACATGTGTTCTCATTTATCAAGGGGCGGTGCTTGGGTGTGAAGGGGGAAAATACCAAGGGTGAAAAGATTCAAGGGGATCAAATTATTTTTCCATTTGTCTCAGAAGGAAAGAAAAAGAGGAAATAAAAGAAGGAAGGAAAATCATTTCATTATGTGACCATCAAATGCAACCTGGGGTGGCAAGTGAGTAGCAACTTTATTTTTCAGAGAAGCTCACTCTAGGGTGTCCTGAGCCCCCCAGGGTGCAGAATGTGGCTGTGGAATTTGAAAACAGCAGGAGCACAAGAACAGAAGTTGCATGGATGTCTACAGTTGTCATCTCCTCAATGCCCTCTGTGGGGGAGATCTCTCCTCGCCCCTGGATGAATCAGTTCAAGGGGAAAGAGGAAGAAAAGAACTATTAAACTGAATATTTGTTTACATTCTAGGTATTTTGCCTGCATTTCCTTGCCCCTTTCTTTCTTTTAACTTTTTTTTCTCTTTCCCACTAGAGACAGAGAGGGAGAAAGCATCCTCCAATGGGGCGTGGTCACACTGCAGTCTCTTCTTCCATGCCTCCATCCTGTTGCAATTTGGGGGTACACACAAGCACTCAGAGCACCTTGCAGGATGCCGGAAGTCAGGATTTGAACTGCAGGGACCAGAATTCAAACTGTGTGGTCGGTCATATGGGATCCAGCTCCCTTAATTACTAGGCTATGGGCCCAACCCCGTTTTTTCTTCACAATAAGTCTGCAAAGTAGGTATAATAACTCTTATTCTGGACATATTTTTTATCTCCAGAATAAGTTTTAAATAGCTTATAAGCCTTGTCCAAGTGACACAGGTTACAATGGAACTGAGATGGCATGGGGCCTGCCATGAGCTCCAAGCTGTTTTTAGTTATTCTACCGCCTTTCCAATGGGCCCCCCTGACACATAGGCTGGGTATTTGAAGGTCCATTTTGCATCACAGGTTAAAGATCACTATAGTCTCTTTTTATGGTGTAAACTATCATATATTAAATGAGGGAAACTGATAGGTTGGGTGAATGCACTCAAAGGGCAGAAAAGGGAGCGCGTGAACACTCATCTGGGAGAATGAAACTGTGCCTTCCAGTCACTGGGGGGCAAGATAGAACACTGCCAGTTCTGGAGGCGCCCTAACGTACCCTGCATCAGACGGGGAGGATAGTTACTCATCATTCACTGGTGATTAGTCCCACAAGTCCTGTCGCTAATGGACCAGCTACAGGTAACACTCGACAGTTGCTGATCACTGGTTGCTTTGCCAGCTAGAACACACCTGTGATGTGACAAGCTGTGGACTCTGACATTCCTTACTTCCCAAGGTCACCTTCATAGGGTTAAAGTTGACTTACCCTAGCCCATACCCTTACTATGGGAGTGACACCCTTATAGAGGAAACTTGTTTCACCCCTCCAAGAGGCTTTCTCTCAGCTTCTTCCACAGAACTAGGAATACCCATGAAATTCCTGTTGGTCACTGTAACTGAGGGTCAGAGGTTGGGCCTTACCTTGACCTTGAGGCCTGGGTTGGGGAGAGAAACAATCTACACCCAGGTTCCCATAGCTCAGGGGAGCAAGGGGGATGCAGAGCTGTCCTGAAGGCAAGGTTTCTGTAGCTGTTTGAAACATGAACCCACTGCTATTCTTTGAAGCCTAAATGCAGACCTAGAGTTTTTTTCCTGATATTAATGAACAGGATCAGGAGGGAGGAAGGCAGATGGGGAAAGAGGAGGGAAAGAACAGGCAGCGGTTGTGTCAAGTAAAATTATCCAAACTCTGCCTCTGAAGGGGCACAGACATGGTTCTGTAGTGGCCACAGCTGGGCTTTTCTGTCAGTGGGAGTGAGGGGGAGCAGGCCAGGCTCCAGGAAGCCTCCGCAGGGAGAGCAAACACCCTGCCAGACCAGTTCCAGCCTCTGCCAAGAGGCCAACTTCAGTGATCCGAGGAGTAGACGGGGTGGGTTTGGAAAAGAAATCCAGAGTTCTGAAATGAGATCACCAAGGAAATTGGGAAGCCAGGCCCTCTGCTTCAGTGGCTGAAGACTGTGGTCTTGCCTGGTGTGTTGGACACCAGGCAGAGATTTCTTATAGTAAATGTGGTCTCCTTGTCCCTTGTGCCATCAGAGATTCCCTAGATCTCTAGTTAGTGGCCCCATATCATGGGCTTGTTGGATCTAGAACTCTCCTTTCCTCTCAAATTAGCAGAAATATATGTTTGGATGTTAAGGTAAAATGAGAGTGACAGCTGGTGACCTGGCTTGGTGAGTGTCATAGCCAGTTAGCCCAGGCAGCTCCCTGGGTCTTTGCAGTGAGGCCAGAGGCAATTCTTGACATACAGGATGACACCCTCTGTATGGCTGGAGGATACCATGGTTCCCAAGGAAGTGGAGCTGCTTGGAACAGCAGAGTCAGCACAGTGTCCCAGAGTGCATAGTCCAGTAACAGGGTACAAGCCCCTACCTCTGGCCTGGGGCTCCCCAGAGAAGGCTCAGAGTCCAACATGCTAGAAACATGGTAACTTGGGAAAGAGGAGGCCTAGGTTCAAGTCTGCATCCTGGGTCCATTCCCTACCTCCAGTGGTTCCCCCTCTCTGGAGATGGGGATGGAATAGCTGTCTCTGAGGGTTCCTGCAATGATTAAGTGATAGTGCATGTGCAACTGCTTGAGTAGTCCTGTGCCTTGCAGTTATTAGCTGTCACTATTTAGGAAAAGATCAACGGAGGAGGTCCACAAAGGTCATAGTCTTACCCAGAATCAGTGAGTGGAAGATCTGGGATCCAAACCTATGTCTGCCCTGGTAGGCAGAGTCCAAGATGATCTTAGAATTCATATCCCGCATAATCATAGGTTCGGCAGAAGTGACGTATGTTCTGTCAAAGATTAGGCCACACTATTCTATGGTTTCTATCTGGGGCTCTCTTTCTCTCTCTTCTGTCATTCATTCTAAGGGATGCCAGCTGCCATGTCCTGAAGATACTCAGGCAGCCCATAGAGAGACCTACATGTGAACTGAGATCTCCACCCAGGCCAGGCAGGAACTGATGCTTGCTGGCAATCTCCTGAGCGAGCTTGGAAGCAGAGCCTTCATGTTTCAGCCAGTCTCAACCAACAGCTTGCCTGAAACTGCTGGACTGTTCTGTCTTGTCCACAGAAACTGTGAGAATAAACCATAGGGCTTGGGGCAATTCATTACACAGTAACACACTTACATCTGTCTTTACATTACACCCTTCTATATTATTTTCTATTTTATTTATTCTTTCAACAAATGTTTACTGAGTACTTACTTAATATATGCTAGGCTTTGAATTAGGGGATCAAAAGAACTCTCTGGAGAGTTCACTGGCACCAGTTTCATGGGGTGAGAAGGAAGACTTCTCTTAGGTACTGAAGTCTAAAATAAAGAGTGGAGAAGGGGTCTGGGGCAAAGAGCATTCTGAAGAGAAACCAGAATCTTGGGGCATGGAGAGAAAGAATAAGAAATATTAGGTGTGAGATATGCGGGGATGGGGCAGAGATGAGTATGAAGAGGTCCAGGGGAGCAGAACTCTTGTAGACAAATATGCCAAATTACTAAGCCCCATACCTTTCTGTAACAGCACATGCCAACTGAAACATTAGGAAGCAATTCATATCATATTCCTAGGAGATAAACACTGACAAGAGGGGTTTTATTGGTTTCTGGGGGCTGTTATAACAAAACTGGGTGGCTTAAACAATAGAAATGTACTGTCTCACAGTTCTGGAGGCTGGAAGTCCAAAGGTAGGGGTGGCCAGGGTTGGTTTGTTTAAGGCTGTGAGGAAGAATCTGTTTCGGGCCTTCCTCCTGGTTCTGGTGGTTTGTTAGTTATCATCAGGATTCCTTGGTTTCCATTGCATCACCCTGATCTCTGCCTTCACTTCATTTTCTCCTTATGTGTCTGTCTCAGTGTCCACATGTTCCTGTTTTATAAGTGTACCAGTCATAGTGGATCAGAGTCCACCCCAAGCACATCTTCTTAACTTGATTACCTCTTTAAAGACCCTCCATTTTATCTTTTGGGGGGCAGAAGAGGCACACAATTTTACCCATAAGAGGGACATTGCAGGGGCAAGTTGAGGAAAGTCTTTTAGAATCACCCAGGGGCCAGCCGATTGGGTGGTGGTTAAGGCACTGAATCCCATATACCCGACTCCATGGTTTGAGTCCCAGATTTGGCAGCTTGAAAAAATGCCAGGAGGATGTGTGTGCCTGCCCAAATCCTGAGAGAAGAATGGAGGAGAAAGGATTGTGGCATGGCCATCTCTCTGAGGAGTGATTCCTCATTTTCCCTGTTTCTTTCTCTCTCGAGCTAGTGCACAAGCCCTTTGGGGGGAAAAAAATCAGCTGGAAGTGCATGAATAATTGCAAAGTCTTCAGATGCCTTTTACAACTAGCCTGGAGCAATTAGGCAGAAATCAAATAATTCCATCAGTGTAAAGGTGAGAAGCCACCTTATTCTTATGCTAGTTGCAGCAAGAAAATGATCCATCTTTAACTGGTGCTGTAGAAATTGTTCTCTTCCGCTGTTTATTAGTTTGCTAGGACAGCCCCAGCAAAATATCACAAACTACATGGCTTAAACAACAGAATTATTTTCTCTGTTCTGAATGCTGGAGTTCAAGGTGTCAGCGGGCTCAGTGTCTCCTGAGGTCTTTTTGCTCTGCTTGCAGATAACCATCTCTCACCAGCCTCACCTGGTCTTTCTCTCTGTGTGTTCCATGCTTCTTCCATTTATAAGGATCCACTCACTTTATTGCATTAGAACCCCACCCCAATGACCTCATTTTAACTCAATCACTTTTTGAAAGATTTTATTGCCAAATACAGTTACATGCTGAGGTACTAGGGTTTGTATTTCAATATATGAGTGGGGTCGGGGGACATAATTTAGCCAACTACAAATGTCTATGAGGAAATTTCTGTTCTTACTTATTGAGGAACAGGTTGGTAATTTTTTTTTTTAAGCTTTTTGCCATTGGGCACATGTGCATGCTGGAGAGAAACAGAAAGAGGGACAGTAAGAAATCACCCCCATGGGGAATAGTCACCCAGCAACCCCTTCTCCTCCAGTCTCCTCTCAAGATTTTTGGCACCTATGCACACACACTCAGTGTGCTTTTCAAGCTGCCCAGTCTAGGACTCAAACCGTGGTCAACCATGTAGAATCCAGCACCTTAACCACCATGTCATTTGCTGGCCCTCCAGGCTGGTAGTTTTAAATTATTTATTTATTTATTTATTTTCCCCATCAGAGAGAGAGAGTGAGCACTCCCAACAGGGTCTTGAAACCTCAGTCTAACACTGGTCCTAGCCAGCCCTGGATCATAGGCATGTGTGTGCCCAGGGTATACAGGGAAGTCTGTGGACATGAACCCAGACCTTCCCGTGAGGATGACTCTCACAGAGCATTGTGTTTACAGGTACACCACCACCAGGCCCCTTAAGTTGGTTTTCGAGATGAGCGAATGGCTTTCCCCTAGGAAGGCTGGAGGGAGACATCCAGAAGGATCTGTCTTTAACCCAGGCTGTCCAGGGCAGATTTCTGACTCTTTAAAGTTGGTGCGTGGAATGCCCTTCCTTGTAGCTTCCTTCCCGCTCCCCAGGTCTGTAGGAACAGCTCTGAGAAGGCTGTTCTCTCTTTCCTATCAGGGTGGGGTGGCTGCTGGCCCCTTAGGGCCAAGCAAAGAGGACTTCTGTTTTGACTCTTCGTTTTCTCACATTTTCCCTTTAAACAGCCTGTCTTATATCTTTCTTTCTTATTTTTGTTTCTAACCCCCTCTGTTCCTCTTCAATGTAATTTTAAAGTGAAAACACATGGCTGCAAACCCAGGTCCCTCCATTTACTCAGCTGCACCTACTTATTCAATTTAAACTGGAAGGCTAGTTTACAAACTTTCAAAAATAAGTCCTGGGCCAATGAGGAGAACTGTATAAACACAGGTCTAATTTCATTTTTACTTGTTTTCTTTTTTTCTCTCTCTCTTACAAATGACCTTCCTAGTCTAAAAGCCAGAACATATGTGCACACACATACATGCACACACGCACACAAACTTGCATTCTGGAAGTTTCTTGATTCTAATTCTGTGACAAAATAAACAGGTCTCAAATGGAAAAAGAGAATTTTCAAGAGATGGCTTCCAGAAAACTGTCAGTTAACATTAGTGACATCATTCAACACAATATCAGTTTAAAGGACTTTATGACAGAGTATTTGATTGTTAGAAAAATGACTAACTGAGCAAGTGAATACTGCTCTCTCTTCATGAAAAGACACACTTACACTAGTTTGTCTGTTAATCTGAATCTTTTTTAACTTTTGGAATGAAAAGGAAGACAGCTTCAGAAAATAGGGCAAAGGACATATTTCTGACAGTCCAGCTGTTCGTATTTTGATACAAAGTAACGGAAATGAGAAAATTAACCCTGAAAAATCCTGGAAATAAATGCCAGTGCTTTATCCTAAAATAACCAATACTGTGACCATGTAAATTCCTTATTTGAAACCACCCAATCACACCAGTTTGATTTCACATTCTGAAACATACAGAATGACTAAGAAGAGGCAGATGGAACTACAAGGTATTAGTTTCCTAGTTACCCTAGTCTAAGGTCCAGCACTACATTTTATGTAGTATCTTATATGACCCTCACAAAACTCTGTTAAGAACTTGTCCAAGATCACTGTAGTGGGTAAGTGGTAGAAGATTCAAAACCGAGTCTTAGAAAGACAAAGATCATTTTCTTCCTCTCATTTGAGAGGTATATTCAAACCTGGGGTTTTGTCCTATTCTCCAGTGTCACAAAAAATCATCTTCCTCGGGACCAGCAGTTAGGATAATGGCTATGTCGCTGGACTCTCATGTAGTCAACCGTGGTTCGAGGTCTGGACCCAGTGGCTTAAGCTCACACCGGTGCATGTGCGGGTGTGCCCAAGATCCCAAGAGGAGAGTGGAGGAGAAGGGATTGTGGCATGACCATCCCCCCCCCGGGGGGGGGCAGTGATTTCTCACTTTCTGTTTCTCTGTTTCACTCTCTTTCTGGTGAGCACATGCGCCCTATAACCAAAACCTCTCAAAACACAAAAACAAAAAACCAAAAAACATCTTCCTGTTATGAACAGAATTGTGTCCACCAGAATTCAGATGTTGAAGATCTAATCCCCCCAATGGTTGCACTGTTTTTGAAGATAAGGTCTCTACAGAGGTAATAAAGGTTAAACAAAGTCCTAAGGATCAGGCCTCTGTCAGATAGTCTTCTGGCATTAAAAGTAAAGAAGCGCTGATGCTGCTACTGCTCGGGGCCACCACCTTTTCAGCTTCTTGCTTGGCTGCCACATCTTGCAGCTCTTGGGCGCGGTGTGGATGATCTGGGCAGGCGTCCCGATCACGGCCCGATTTGTCCCAGCCCAAGCCCGTGATTGCCGCAGCTATGGCCCAGGCTCCCACATCTACTCTGAGAAAATAGAATATCTGTACCAGAAAAAAAGAAAGTAAAAGAGCGAAGGGAGAGCTGTTGTCTTCCTCTCTCCTCCCTCCAACTGCCACTTGTCTTTTTCTCATTCTCTCCTCGCCTCCCCAGTGTGCTCATACAAAGATAACAGGCCTTGTGAGGATAAGAAGGTATTTTCTACAAGGCAAGGAGAGAGTTCTCACCAGAAACCAACCCTACCGCACCTCGATCTTGGATTTCCAGCCTCCAGAACTGTGAGAAAACAAATTCCTGTCATTTCAGCCTCCTGAATTGTATTTTGTATTGGCAGTCCCAGCAGTCTGCAGTTGGCAGACCTCGACTGCTTCCCTAGGGAACTAGACTCCTGTCCCTAGTAGTGTTGCACATTTTACTGTGTGCAGAGGCCTCTGTGGCACCTGGAGAAGTTCTGGAACTTAGGACTGAACGAAAGCAATGAAAGATCAATGAAAACCAGAGTCACATGTAAAAAGTACTAGTAATTAAACAATGAAATTATAAAATTAACTCCTATTTCTACCTTCGTTTAAAAAGTGGTGAAAACCCTCCATGAGATGTGTCTCAGGGTTTACTCTGATGAGACCTGAGTTCTGCCCATCCTCAACCTCTTGTGAGCCCCCATTTCCCCGCTCTTATTTCTATGTTGCATATTGCAATGGTTTGCACATCATGTGTTTTTATCAAATAATTTGGTGCATAGATGTGTAATTGTTATTCATTTTCAGAACATCGTCATCATTATTTCAAAAGAGATTTCCTCTGTTACATTTTTTTGTAAACATTTAGAATTGATTATTCATTACATCATCTCTCAGTATTCACGTGGATAAACCCCCTCCTAGATACCAAAATCCACAGATGCTCAAGTCCCTCACACGAAATAGAATAGATGACATATGCACATCTTCCCATCTAATTTAAATCATCTTTAGAGTCTATACAAGAAACACAATGTAAATTCTATGTAAAGTGTGGTTATACTATATTGTGTATATTTTAATTTTATCAGAGGACAAGTGTGCTTGTAAGAGAGAGAGAACTGGGGAGAAAGCACCCCTCCTCTAATGGGGCATAATCACACTGAAACCACTTCCTCTCTCTTCCTCCATCCTGTCAGGATTAGGGCACACATACATACACATGCACTGGACATGTTTGTCAAACCACCAGGTCCTGGACTTGAACCACATGGTTGGCCACATGGGATCTAGTTCCTTTAATCCCCAGGCCACAGGCTGGCTCAACTCTATATTGTTTTTATTTGCATAATTTTTTACTGTTGTATTGCTATTTTTATTGTTTGGGTTTTTGCTTTTTAAATACTGTCCACAGTGGTTTGAATCAATGATGCAGAGCCTGCAGATACTGAGGACAGATACTTCCTTCTCAGTCAGCCTGACGATTCTGATTTTCTCAGTGGCTATGCAGCCTTACCTCACCAGGTTTCCAGAAGAAGGGCGATTGCTAATTGGAGTCTACCAGGAAATGGATCCCCTGTTTAAGCCAAAGCCCTCTCTGTGTGTTATCATTTCACATCCCTCCAGCTGCAGACACCAGGGGTGTTTTTTGTTTGTTGTTTGTTTGTAATCATGTTGCGCCTGTTCTTACATGGGCTATCCTTTAACAGAATCCAGAAAGAAAGATAGCTGTTCATTATGAATCCTGACTCTTTTCCAAACAGCTGCAGAAAACATAAGCCAGATCTGCTGGCACTTGGTCATTGAGAACTTTCCTTCTTCAATGAGGACTTTCCTTTGTATGTGAGGGTCTCAGCCCTCTTGTCCTTTTATTTATTTTTTATTTCAAAACTTGCCAGAGGGCAAATGCACTTGCCAAAAAGAGACAGAGAGAGAGAGAAAGCAAGAAAGCACTGTCCATGGGGAATGATCATGTTGTAATCCCTTCTCCTTTTCTCTCTCTTTTTTGGGATTTTGGACACATATGTCCAATGTGTTTCTCAAGCCACTGGGTCTAGAACTCGAACCATACAGTTAGCCGTGTGATATCCAGTCACCTCAACCACCATGCCACAGGCTGACCTCCTGTTACTCTTCATTTGTTAAAAACCAGGAGCAAAAACAATCCTAAGCAGGTTGGCCATAACATAACAAATACAACTCAAGAAGCTTTTCGTGAACTTATTACATTAAAATTTTTTCCCCAGGGAGGGGACCAGCAGTTAGTATAATGGCTATGTCTCTGGACTCCCATGTAGTCGACCACGGTTCGAGTCCTGGACCTGGTGCTTAAACTCATGCTGGGCGTGTGTGGGTGCATGCCCAGGATCCTGAGAGGAGAATGGAGGAGAAGGGATTGCGGCATGGCCATCCCCCCTGGGAGGTGATTTCTCGCTTTCTGTCTCTCTGTCTCTCTTTGTCTGGCGAATGCACGCACCCTATAGCAAAAAAAACCTCTCCCCCCCAAAAAATAAAATTTTTTTTCCCCAGGGACTGGCTCCAAGGCTTGGTGATAAGGTGGCTGGATCCCACAGAGCCAATCATATGGTTTGATTACCAGACCCAGGGACTTGAGAAACACACCAGGCACATGTTTGTGCATGCCCAAAATCACAGGAGGGAGAAAAGGAGAAGGGACTGCAGTGTGACCACGGCCCACGGGAGGTGATTTCTCCTCTCCCTCTTTCTCTCTCTCTCTCTCTCTCTCTGGTTACTGCACATGCCCTCTAGCCAAAAAAAAAAAAAAAGTAATAATAGTAAAAAATAGTAAGTTATGAAAATTTTCCCCAAGTAAATTTATGCACAATAAATAGCAAAGGGAGGCCAGCAGTGGCACAGTGGTTAAAGTGCTGGACTCCCACATGGCCAACCAGTTTGAGTCCTAGACCAGGTGGCTTTCTCTCTCACTTCCCTTCTCTCTCTCTCTCTCTCTCTGTCTCTGGTCAAATAAAATAAACAAAATTAAAACAAATGATAATAAAATAAATAAATAAATAAATGGCAAAGAATGTCTGGACCTTGAGTACTTTTTTGACAATAAACAAGGTGAAATTAGGACTGTAGGAAGTTGTGGTACGGTTTTAGGAATAGAGGTTGTGGACGTAGATTCCTTACTGACAACCCAGAATAACCATCCAGCCTATCAGTTTTCCTCATCTGATTATTTTTCAGCAAAAAAGTCCCAAGAAATTTTGTATTTCAGCTGCTTATGGTCTTTAATGTTTTTAAATGAGCAAAACAAAAACAAGCTTCAAAAAGTTTATTATTCTATGAGAGAGAGAGAGAGAGAAACAGGAGGGTACCCCCAGTGGTCTTCATGCTGTGATCCACCCTCGGCCTTAGCCACCCGAGGTCACGAGTACATGTCTGGTGTGTACAGGACACCGCCAAATATGAGCCCGGGCTCAGCACATTGGAGTACCTGCATTCCCTCTGCACCACTGCAGCTGCCTTTGGGCCTCTCCTGTCTCCAGGCAGGGAGTGGCTTCCACCGATGGGGCTGCCAGCTGCGTCCTGACACCCCAGCCTTAATTAGCCTCCCAGAAGACCATGCAGGACTCCAGTAGGCTTCATCACCAATCCTCATCCTCCTCACCTGCATATCATTGTCCGAGACTTGATTGCTGCCTTTTTGTTAACTCCCCACATTAGACGTTATTATTATCATTTTGTTCAGTCAGAGCTGGGTTAGATTGATTTGTTGAACAGCTCTGTGCACAGGATTCCTTCTTGCATCTCCTATCATTCTGCCTGGGCCTCTTTCCTTTTACTTAGAGAATATTAAGTTCCTCTGTGTAGGTCTATTTTGGTTAGGCTCTCAGTTTTTATTCATCAGATAATGTCTTTATTTCACTCATTCTTGAAAGATAGTTTGCTGTGGGTATAATATGATAGATCGATAGATCGTATACAACCCACTCTTTTTTTTTTTTTTTTGAGAGAGAGAGGTATTTTTGCCAGAGGGTACATGTATTTGCCAGAGACACAGAGAGACAGAGAGAGAAAGTGAGAAACAACCCCCCGGGGAGAGGGAGATGGCCCCATCACAATCCATTCTCCGTTCTCCTCTCGGGATTTTGGGCACACACGCACTTGCGCTGGCTTGAGTTTTAAGTTGCCAGGTCTGAGACTTGAACCATGATCTCCCAGGTGGGAGTCCACCACCTTAACCATCTAGCCACCTGCTGACCCCCACACACTGTTATATCAAGAGCTCAGGAAATGTTATTCCTTCATCTTTCTTAATGAGAAGT
The DNA here is from genome assembly GCF_000334495.1 of Tupaia belangeri chinensis. Taxonomy (NCBI): domain Eukaryota; kingdom Metazoa; phylum Chordata; class Mammalia; order Scandentia; family Tupaiidae; genus Tupaia; species Tupaia belangeri. The sequence continues at coordinate 7,547,281 of NW_006160114.1, read as the reverse complement.
TATCTTTCTGTCTGATTTCCATGCTCTTATAAGGTGAGAATCTATCTTTTTTTTCCATAAGTATCTTGTCTTTGTTTTGGTATTCTACATTGTCAAAAGTATTTAGGTATATGTTTATTATATTTATCCTACTTTGAAGATTCATGTCTTTCATTGATTTTTTTAGAAAATTCTCAGCTAGGGACCAGCGGAGGGTGTAAAGCTTATGTTGCTGGACTCCCGGGTAGTTGACCATAATTCGAGTCCTGGACCTGGTGGCTTAACCTCACTCAGGGCATGTGTGCATGCATGCCCCAGATCCCAGGAGGAGAATGAAGGAAAATGGATTGTGGCATGGTCATACACCCCGCAGGGGGTGGGGGGTGATTTCTCACTTTATCTCTCTATCTCTCCAGTGAGCGCACATGCCCTACAGCAAAAATCTTTTCAAAAACTTTCTCAGATATTATCTCTGAATATTGCTTTCCTCTCATTCTTTGCAACTTCATTTAGACATATGTAGAACTTTTCATTCTATTCTCCATGTATTCGTCTTTTTAGTCTCTTGGCTTTCTGTCCTATATTCTAGGTAATTTCTTCAGATCTAAATTTTGGTCCACTAATTCTCTGTTCAAATCAATCTAATCTGTTGTGTTACCTGTCAGTTAAGTTTCATATTTAATTTGATCACATTTTATTTTATTTTTTTATTTCCTGCCATTTTATTTGGTCATTTTTGAAATCCTATCTTTAGGGATCGTGCATTCTTTTTTTTTTTTTTCCATATTCTTTCTTTCTCTTTTTCATTTTTCTTAAAAATAACCAATAGAACTTCAGAATATTAAAACACATATTAACTATATAAAATATATTAAACTATTTTAATACACTTTAATGTCCTAGTTCTAATATGTGGTAATTAGGAGTCTAATTCAGCTGCTCATTATTACTGCTCATTCTTGCTCCTGGTGTGTCTGTCTCCCTCTCTGCATGTGTGTGTGCAAGAGAGAGTTCATGTTCTGTGCACATACAACTTCAGGAAATTGCTGAAGACTCAGAATCCATTTCTCCAGGACAATTGGCATTTTTTTTTTTTCAGATGTGTCCAGGGAAGTCTCAAGCTAGGACCACTTTAAGTTTCAACCTTGATTTAGGGCTTTTAATATCATGCAGGTAGTGAGCTTGACTGTGATATTTTTTACTGGAGATTTTTCCCCTTCTCTACCCAAAGCCCAAGTCATAGACACATTCCTTCGCTTTTTTTTTTTTTTTTTTTTTTTCCCATGTTTACTCTTTCACTTTAAGAATAACCTTTTAGGAATTCTGGCTTCATTAGGGGGCAGGGTGGTTCTGTTCCAACTCTTCACTTGAATGGGTCCAAGCCTTATCTTTTGTTCTCCACAGGGCCATGGAGGCTGAGGCTTGGCAAATAGCCTTAGCATAATTGCAGATTTCCTAGAATTTACCTCTCCACATTCATAACTCAGCTGTTTGGGGCCTCGAGTGACTTTCCCTCCATTTTTGTCAACCCAAGCATTTCTAGGTATTTTCTAGTGGGATGATTTTTAGAATAGCCAAGCCTCCGTAATCCAAAAATAGAATCTAAATGATTTGCTCTGAATCTTGCCAACTTTTTACTTCTATTTATTCCTTGATTGCATGCATTTTAAAATAAACTTTACTTGTTTTCTACCTGGTTTTCTCAAAGTGCCATGCCAGTGCTTCTATGCCAATATTCCATATACATATTCGTTTACTTTAACAGTTTTCCTCTCTAAACCTGTACAAGTTTGGTCCTGTGAACTTCAGCTCTGGATGTCTTTTTATAGTATTTTATGTGAAGAACAACTGGATTTCATTCTCAAACACAGACCACTTTCACACTTCCCACCACTTATGTAGAGCTCTGCCAAAGGGAGTGAAGAGCTCTATATATTTTCCCTTGGTCTAAATATGGATCAACTATCAATACCCTAGGTAATTTCTATGAAATCTGCATTTTATTTACAAAAGTCAATGGAGATCCTCATGATTTTATTTATTTATTTTTTTTACTTTGGAGAAAAGTGTTTGAAGTTCTGTGACACACAGATTTATTTATTTACCTCCCTTGTTTTCAACTGATAACACATGGTCTGGGCTCACTTTGAGATAAACTTGTTGGGAACCAGCAGTTAGCGTAATGGCTATGTCGCTGGACTCCCACGTAGTCAACCACGGTTCGCATCCCAGACCCGGTGGTTTAAAACTCACGCCGGGCGCGTGTGCGTGCGTGCCCAAGATCCCGAGAGGAGAATGGAGGAGAAGGGATTGCGGCGTGACCATCCTCCCTGGGGGGTGATTTTTCACTTTCTGTCTCTATGTATGTCTCTGTCTGTCTGGTGAGCGCACGTGCCCTATAGCGAAAAAAAAAAAGAGAGATGAACTTGTTGCAGTACACTTTGTCAAATCAAGTAGGAAGATGGATATTCTCCTAGAAGTTCATGGATTGTGTGTGAGGTTTTTGTTGTCAAGGACACTCCCATAGGCAACAGATGCTTGAGGATAATTAGGGCTCCTGGCACCTGTAAAATTATTCACTTTCTTCAGTACCAGTTTGTTCTGCTTCCTGGGGACAGAATTAGTGGTATGTTTGGAAGTTACAGTGAAGCAGTTTCTTAAAAAATATATACAGGAAGAGCAAAACATTTTGGCTCTGCCCAGAAAGGGACAAAGTCCCTCTGTGCTCCCCATCTTGTAGTCCCAGAAAGGAGTTTCCTGCTGGGAAGCCAGCAAAGTCCATGTTATAATGAAGGAGACAGAAACAGAGAGACACTGCATGCCCATATCATTAGTGCCTCGCGGCAGTGAAGTTCCTCCAGCAGAGGCCACTGTGTTCGTTCGCTAACATTCATCTCTAATCCCTTAAGCAAACCTTCACCTCCAGATGCAGGGGGCATAGCAGAGACCCTGCTGCCTAGATGAGATGAGTTATGGGGTCCTGCTAACTAATAAACTTTAATAGCTATGTGCAATGCCTGCTTTTAGAATCCTCCAGGTGAGTTATCTCCTCTAGGCTGTATGGTGCAGCCCTTTGGGAGTTAGGTGGTTCCAGAACTCCCTCCGAAAGAATATCCTGGCCCTGCTTGCAGCTCTCCTCACCGAACTCAATGGAGTAGCAAGCCCCAGGGTTTCAAGTAGATGGCCTTTCCCTGCTTCACATCCTCTTCTCTTTTAACTTTCTATCCTTCAGGTCTCAGCTCCTGGTTATTACCTTTTTCAGGAAGCCTGCCCCAGTCCTGGGCAGGGCCCCCTCTGTGTCCCTGTACTTTGTCCTCATGCATTGTAGTAGTGATAAAAATACCCACCTGCTTCCAAAATTCTTGCCATGCAATATTTAGAATAAGGATGCTGAAACTTTGGTTGGTATGACCCTGATTTTTTCAGAATTTCAGTCAGACGCCATATTCATTTACAACTGCTTAAAATAAAGACACACCATCTTTACGTTTAGGTTGAACAAAGGTACATGTGTTTTAAAAGTACTCTGATTTCATTCCTTCTCAGTTTGAAGTCATCCTCAAAAGATCCTCCTTTAATTTCCACCTTTTCGTCTTTTTCATCTATTTCACGACTCCCCGAAGCAGTTTTGAGCTCCACTTAACGTCCATAGATTGGAAAATGATTTAGAATGAAGGTAGAAGAGGACGGTAAAGCAAACAGGAGGGGGCGTGGCAGGAGACTGGAGAAGAGAGGACAGAGAGAGGAGCAGGGAGGACAGGGAAGGAAAGGAAGATGAGAGTGAAAGGGGGAGGTTCCCAAGCCTAGCCTCATCCCTTCATGTGGAGCCTGATAGCTCCTTTCTCCCAGAGGTGGCATCCTTCCCCCCACTCCACATCTCTCTGTCTCCTTCTCAGATAAAGCCAGTCCCTTAAACTCTGATCACTGCTGGCCTAAGAAAGTTTATTTTAGCTTGGACCTTTTTTCCTGACCATTCTTCCCAGAAAAAGGCAAAGAGACAGAGGAAACTCAGGTCTGGGCCCCAGAACTCTTTTAGCAAGAAAAGACTAATGACTAGTTTTGAGTATAATTATATAGTTGTAGGTGCAATCATTTGGAAATAGCCTATTTAACAATAAAATATCAATATGAATGCAGTGATTTTGGCATTCCATAGTGAAACCAAATTACATTGACCTGAGAAGGCCTCATACTCATGTATTTGAGTTTCTGCAAACAAACGACAACCTTACTAGGAATCTGCTTTCTCAATGAATTGCTGAGTCATGGCCAATCACAGCAGCCATGCTTCAGCCAATCATAAACAGCCTGCCCTTTAAACTGTGTTCATGCAGGAACATCCCAAGCTATAACCAATCCAGCTGCTTCTCTACCCTTTTTCCCTCACGTCTGTTTTCTGTATGTCTCTTCCCTTTTCCTGCCCATGAAAGTTATTTGACTATGCAGCACCTTGGAGTTCCTTGGAAGCCATTATGATTCACAATCATTCTTTGCTCAAAAAAACCTCTGCTAACTTATTAATAGATTCATCTGAAGTTTTCCTTTTTACACCATGAGTTAATGCTGCTACAGTTTGTCACCTGAAAATTCATGTATTGAACCATGGTAACAGGTTTAAAAAGGTGAAAACATAATCCTACTATGGTATTGAAAAGTAGGGCCTTTAGGAAGAGATTAGAGTAAGGACATTAGGACCCCATGATTGAGTTCTGGTGGGTCTGTAAGGAAAGAATGAGACCCAAACACAGATACATAGAACGTAGACACAGTCTCCTGCCCTCTACCATGTTGTGGTGTAGCCAGAAGACGCTACCAAGAAGACCCCTGACTAGACCTCCAAACCTTGACCTGAATATTTTTGTAAATCACACAGTTTCAGGCATTTCTGCTATTAGCTACAAAGCAGACTAGAACAAATACCATGGAATAAGAGACCTGCATTGTCATTTCACCTCAATTTTACCCCCACTCATCACAGCAGTTACAGTCAATACTGAAATGAGGGGTGGTCTCTCATTGTCCCCCACTGAACTATCACTACCTGAGGGTTTTTTCATACTGCCCTGAACACAGGGTCTCACACAGAACTTGGCAAATTGAAAGTCTTAGAATTTGTTGAATGAGTGAATAAGTTAATGGATGGGGCAGCCTTAACTACTGATGAGGATACCATCCATGCTTCTCATATTCATATGCGATCATAGTCCCCCTTTCTTGTATTCATGATTTCCCAAACATCTAGATTTGCCTCCATCACCGTATGGAGGGTGAGTCTTTCAGGCCCTTGCTGGGGAAGGCTGGCTCTCCTCAAGTACTTTGCAATGAACCAACCTGGAGGCAATTTAGTAAATTAGGTTTCTAGGTGGCTACAAATCTGGGTTCTGCTAATTTAGTTCTTTTAAGGAGTGAATCTCAATGAGTTGCTTTCACATTCTGTCCTTGAATTTTATCAAATGCTATCATGAAAAAAGTCACATAAAACTGTGTTTCTAGAGTCCAAACAGTGACGTGGTGGTTAAGGTGGCTGGATCCCACATAGCTGTATGATTTGCATCCTGTACCTGGCAGCTTTAAAAACACACTGGGTGTGCCAGCTTGGTGGTTAGGGGTGCTGGACTCCCACATGGCCAACTACAGTTTGAGTCCCAGACCTGGCAGTTTGCTTTCTCACTTTCCCTCTCTCTCTCTCTCTCTCTCTGTCCTTCTCTGGTCAAATTTAAAAAATATATAAATAAAGTTAAAGAAAATAATTTTTTAAAAAAGAAAGGAAGTGAAAGAAAGAAAGAGAAAGAAAAACACACTGGGTACGTGTGTGCATGTTTCAGATCCCAAGAGAAGAATGAAGGAGAAGGGATTGAGGTATGGCCATGCTCCCTAGGAGGTGACTTCTCACTCACTTTCCCTCTCCCTTCTTTCTTTATCTTTCCCTCTCTGGCTAGTACACATGCCCTATGGCAAGTTTAAAAAAAATGGGGACCAGCAGTTAGCATAATGGCTATGTTGCTGGACTCCTATGTAGTCAACCACGGTGCAAGTCCTGGACCTGGTGGCTTAAATTCACGCAGGGCGCATGTGCGTGTGTGCGCAAGATCCCGAGAGGAGAATGGAGGAGAGGGGATGGCCATTCCCCATGGGAGATGATTTCTCGCTTTCCATCTCTCTGTCTCTCTCTGTCTCTCTGGTGAGCTCACCCTATAACAAAAAAATAAATAAATAAAAAACAACTTGTGTTTCTATGTGCTATAAAAGTGTTGCTCATTTGACTTAGTACCTCATATATAATGATAAATTAACTTCAGAATTTAGTGTGAATAAATCTTTGTGTGTGTATCCTTAGACAAGCTCTTTAACTTCTCTGGTTCTCAGTTTTCTTATGTGAACAAATGGAATGATAGCGTCTACTGTATATGACTGTCATGACAATAACAAGTAATGTATTGTATCTAAGTTACATGATAGTTACAGACAACCAGTAGGCAGTTATCAGGGCTATCAATAATAACATGATATGGTTATGATTATGCTTCTCCTCTTGCATTTTGGGCTGACCTTGCCAGACAGCTACCACTAATTTGATGATCAGCGACCATCCTCCTTTTGGTTAGTGTAGTTGTTTTCCCTCCTTGTTCCTCCTGCTCTTGTAATCCTTCTATATGGGCATGTATTTTATGAGTGTTTTCCTCCTTACCCACAGGCTTCATATTCTTTTTTTTGGTTTTTTTTTTTTTTTTTTTGAGTGGTTTTCCCTTAACGGACTGTCTTGCCAGAAAGACAGAGAGAGACAGAGAAACAGAAAGCTAGAAATCACCTCCA
>NW_006160114.1:7520578-7540313 GCF_000334495.1 Tupaia belangeri chinensis | reverse complement strand
AAATTCCTTGTTTTTTTTTTTTAAATTTTATTTTATGGAGAGGTAAAGAGAAAGAAGCACCCTTACAGGGTCTCACACTGCAGTCTCTCTCTGCACAGCCTTCCCAGTCAGCCAGGAAGAGGCACACCAGCACCTGCCTACACAGGTTTACAGACAACCGAATCCATGATCGTTCACATGGATCCAGACCACCCCATCTCTGCTAAGAGAGAAAACGGTCTCCTGTTTTTTTTTGTTTGTTTGTTTGTTTTTTGTTTTTTGTTTTTACATGTCTTGAAAACATAAACAACAAACCAACACACACAAACTCTGCCACAGGTGTGACCACAGAGAGCACTAGGGCTCCCTGACGGCTCTTGGATATGGGGCAGTGGGCGCTGCTGCACTTACCTCCTTCAGCCCAGGCTTGACTTTCTACTCTTCATATTTGCACCAGCTCAGCAACGCATTTAGTGGTTTTGAATTGGATCCAGCATGCTTTGGGAGGGGCTTTCAGGTCCTTTGGCCTGCCCTACTTATTGCCTGAGGCTGTTCCAAATACTCCCTGGATAAATCACTTTCCTGCTTCAATTAGCTGGAGCTGATTTTTTTCTCCTCCTGCTTGTAAGATCCCACCCCTAAGGTGTCCACCTGATGGGGATCAGATATGTTCTCCAAGTAAGTCCTCTGAGTTGAGTGATGTCCTCCCTGCTTTCCAAAGCCCCTAGGCCTGGCGCTGTGGCTCTGGGTGCCATCCCCCTGGACCCCAGTTCACAGAGGGCATATGGAGACCAGGGTTCTCTGCATCCTACCCACCCCTGCCTGCCTGGAGGGAAGTCCTTAGCCCAGGCCCCATGCTGACCTTTCAGAAAGTTCATGGAAATAAATATGATGAAAAAGCTATTCATGGATTTCAATATTTTTTCGGTGCCAAAATAAACTTGTACTTTAATTCCATTTGTGAACTCTTTATAAAGTTTATTCATTTTTTCCACAAGCCAGAGAGAGAGAGAGAGATCCAGCACTTCTGACAGAGTCCTGACATCACAGTCTATTCCCAGCTTCATGGGCACACTCATGGAGGTCTCTGGACTTGAACTGGAAACGTTCCCATGTGGGTCTGTCTTTCAGAGCTTTACGTTTTACCACTGCATGACAGGCTGGCTCCGTGAACTTTTTTCTGAAGTCCCCTCATGTGTACGTGTATGTATGTGTATATACACACACACACACATATATACATATACATATATGTGTGTGTGTGTGTGTGTGTGTGTGTGTGTATATATATATATATATATACACACACACACAGTTCCTACTGGTTCTGTGTCTCTGGAGAACCATGACTGATACAGCCTTCCTTTTCCAAACTGTCCCCACCAACTTCCCATCGAAGGTCTGCAGCCTCCCTCCATTCTTGTCCCAGCAGGTCTGGGTGTTTGGAGGAGGAATGGGGAGCAGAATGGGAACCCTGCCACTTATGTGACTGGCCTGTGTTGGGGTTGTGACCACTTTGCACATCAGCCCCCTAGCAGGATAAAGGAGGTGAGTCGATTGACCTCTGCAGCCCCTCAATAACATCAGGCTGAAGGATTCTCTCCATTGGCCCCTAGCCTGTCACCCATAGTCCTACACTAGGAAGAAGAACTGGACTTCTCCTAAGGCTATCTTCAGCCCGTCTGCTGCTGACTCAGGTGTATCTATTCCAGGGCCCTGACCTACAGCAGTAAGAGCCCCCCTGCTTTCAGAACCTTTCCCATGGGAGCCTCTTGCTACCAGAATAAAGGAAAGACTGTACAGAGACATCCAATCTTATAACCACAGCTTTCCCTAGCAGGTTTTGGCTGTGGAAGCAAAACAGAAAACATTTCATTTATTCAAAAGAATGATCACTCAGAGAAGGCCCGGCTAAGAAGGCGGTTTCCCACTGGCTTATGTGGCTTCCTATTTTTATTTCTGCTCAAGAAGGAGGCATTTCAAGAAACAACCAAAACAAACACATTCCTCTTTCTTACTAGGTGCTAAACAGACCCAAATTCATGTCTACAGGTGTAGCTGGTAGCAATGGCTGCCAGGGAAACAACAGGAGTGATGGTTGAGACACTGGACTGCACATGGCCGACTGTGGTTTGAGTCTCGGACCTGGCAGCTTGTTTTCTCAGTTTCTCTCTCTCTTCCTCCCTTGTCAAATTAAAACAACAGCAATAATAAATATAAAATGAAATGAAACCATTCTAAAAAAAGAAAAACATACCCTAGGTCCTCTGATGAGGTTTGGTCTTTTATAACTAAAATCACTCCAAGTGGTACCTGGGGACTTCACTGTCAGCAGTGATACCTCACAGTTAAGAGCCTCTATAATTTGCAAGTCATGTTAGCTTCACAAGGGCTCTCCTTATTGTGCACCTGAAGAAGCAGAGCCTCAGAAAGCTTGAAGAACTTGTCTAAGGTCATAGAACTAGTAAGCTGAGGAACTAGGACATAAAACTCAGGTTGCTAAGCTCCAAGTTGAATTTTCCCCCCTGACTCAACCTATTCATTTATTATTCATTCAATCAATCAACACTTTCAAGGGCTTAGCATGTAGGTTCACAGTCCACTGAGGAAGACAGACATGTAAATGACAGTGACAATTTTGCACAGAATGTCCAGGATACCAAAGAAAAAATCCTGCAGTTGGGTTGTCAGGTAGTAGAAAGGAGATTCATGTCAATAAGCAGTGACAATTCAGGGATGTGGGTGCTGCTGTGGTCTGAATGGTTGTGTCTCCACCCCAAATTCATAACTTCGTGGTAATACTAAGAGGTGGAATCTTTTAGGAGGGCAATAGATCACTAGGCTGGAACCTTCATGAATGGGTTCAATCCCCTCATAAAATAGGCCCAAGAGAGCTTGTCTGCCCCTTCTGTTACAGGGCAACATGCAAGGTATCATCTACGAAACTGGCCTTTGCCAGACACCAAATCTGGTGGTGCTTTAACCTTGGACTTTGCAGCCATCAGAACTGTGAGCAATGTTTCAATTTTTTATAAATAACCAAGTCTTAAGGATCTTGTCATAGCTACCCAAACGAACTAAAACAGGTGCTAAGGGAGGAGTGTGCACACACCCCATTCACACAGACAGCAAGGCCTCCACTGTTTGTTTTGTTTTTTCATAACTTTAACTTTATAGTTGAAAGTTTTTCTTTTTTTTTGGAGAGGTTTTTGCTATAGGGTGCATGCGCTCGCCAGACAGACAGAGAGAGACATAGAGACAGAAAGCAAGAAATCACCCCCCAGGGGGGATGGTCACGCCGCAGTCCCTTCTCCTCCATTCTCCTCTCGGGATCTTGGGCATGCACGCACACGCGCCTGGTGTGAGTTTTAAGCCACCGGGTCCGGGACGTGAACCGTGGTCGACTATGTGGGAGTCCAGCGACATAGCCATTACGCTAACTGCTGGTTCCAAGGCCTCCACTGTTTTAGTGAAGGGGCATCTTCCTGAAAGAGGAAGTATTGGAGCCAGGCTGTCACTAGAAGAAAAGTGCTATCAAGACAGGGCAATCAAGATGGCAGACCTAAAATATAGGAGAATGGGACAGTAGGGATGGTAGTCATAAACAAAAATCAACTCAAAATGGATCAAAGATCTGAACCTAAGACCTCACACTATAAAACTACTGATGGAAAATACTGGGGAAACTCTTGGAGATATACAAGTAGGCAAAGACTTATTTAATAAAACTCCCAAAGCACAGGCAATAATCCCTAAAACAGGCAAGTAGGACTATATCAGACTAATAAGTTTCTGCACAGCAGAGGACACAGTAGTAAGTGTGAATTGACAACCTCAGAATGGGAGAATATCTTTGTCAAATATGCCTCCGACAAGGGATTTATAACCAGAATACACAGGGAACTCAAGTGGCTTACTCGAAAAAGAAGTAATAAACCCAATCAAAAGATAGAAAAATGAGTTGAACAAAAATCTCTCTAAGGAAGAATGCGAACAGCCAAAAAGCCTATGAGGAAATGCTCAACATCCCTCATCATAAGGGAGATTAAAACTACAATGAGATACCACCTAACCCCTGTCAGAATGGCAAAGATTAAAAATATGAAAAGTAATAAGTGTTGGTAAAAGGGGAACTCTCCTACATTGTTGGTGGGAGTGTAAACTGGTTCAGCCACTGTGGAAAACTGTATGGAGGTTCTTTAAATATCTACAAATAGAACTACCATTCGATCCAGTAGTCCCACTTCTGGCTATCTAGCCAAAGGACAGGAGAATGTTCAGTCGGAAAAGTGCTAAGACATGGAACCAACCCAAATGTCCACAAACAGATGAATGAATTGAAAAAGTTGGCACATATACTCTATGGAATACTATTCAGCCATAGAAAACAAGCCACTGACATTTGATAGAAAGTGGTTGGATATGGAGAATCTATTGTTGAGTGAAACAAGGCAGGATATGAAAGAAATATATTGTATGTGTCCACTTAATATATACCATCTATCCGTACTTTATGGAAGAGATAGAAATAATGGAGGGCATAAAAGCAGTGAAAATAGTTAGTGATGCTGAAGATATCATGGAACTGGGTGGGAGAAGGGAGGAGTATGAAGAACGATAGCAAGAAAACAAATGGAGAGGCATGACATTAGTGGGACACAGAAATGGTTTATTACCTGTTGATGATAACATGTATATAGTATTCTCAACTGGACTGGTATGAAAAGTATTATATGTTGGGTAAAGTCTTTTTATAAGCAAAATGATAAATAGTGATTGAATGTGTAAAAATAGTGAGAATAATAATAATCTAGAAAAAAATGATGAAAAGGTATTTGATGATGATGATGTGAATAGTAATGTTTGTCCTGACTGGTAGGCATGGTGTTCCTTCTGGAAAAAAAAATGTAATACAATGTAAAGTTATTCAAGATTCAATGTCATATAAACAAGATTATGATAATAAATAAATAAATAAATATTTTTAAAAATGGAATGATCATGAGAGCCAGGGTATATTTGTCATAATTAAGAGTGCACTTTTTTTTTTTTTTTCCTGGGATTTTGGGCATGCACTCACACAGGCGCCTGGCGTGAGTTTCAAGTCACCAGGTACGGGACTTGAACCATGGTTGACCATGTAGGAGTCCAGCGACATAACCATTATGCCATCTGCCAGTCCCTAAAAGTGCATGTTTCAACTAACGTATAATATATACATAGAAAAGTACACAAATCGTCAGTGTGCAGCTCAATGAATGAACCCAGCTTTGTAACATACCTAGCTCTGAGATGAAACCCAATACTCCAAAATAGTATTCCAGTACCCCAAAAGCCCCTACATGGCCCTTACTTTGGCCAAAAGTAACCAAATAATCTGATTTCTACATCTGTTTCACCAGTTATTTCAGTTTGTTACTGTGTTGTGAACAGAAATACCTGAAGTTGGGAGATTATAAAGAATAGATGTGTATTTGCTCATGATTCTGGGAGTCATGTGGCTGGAGAGCCCAAGAGCATGGGGCTAACTCCTAGCTGGCCTTTGGTCCTATTTCACAGCATGGCCGACAGAGGCAGAAAGGAAGGGAGAGAGACCTGTGGGCAGCCATCTTACTTTTTATAACGATACACCTTGCCAGAACATTTTTGAAAGTGAGCACTTCTCTTGTTCTGCAAGATAGCATTCATCTATTCATGAAGCTGGTACCCCTATGATCCAAACATCACCCACCTGGTTACACCTCCTAAAGGTCTCACCTGTCAACACCATTACATTGGGGACCAAGCTCCCAGCCCATGAACCTTTGGGGGATAAACCATATCCAAAATAGTACCGATTTTTGTACTTCATTTAAATGGAATCCTATAGTATATACTCTTCTGTGTCTAGATTTTTTTAGCTGAATATTGATACTTGGTTGTTAGAAACAAAGTTGCCAAGAGCATTTTTTTCCTTGTCTGTTGGTGGATGGTGCAGGTATTTCTTTTGAATCTATACCTAAATATGGGATTACAAAATCAGAGTAGAAATAGGCTTAGTTTTCATACTGAATATGGATTGTGTCACAGTTTTCTAAGCAGGGGTGGAAAACTGGGGGCAGAGGAAAAGAAGTTTCCTTGAAGAGATGCATAGCAGGTAAATAGGGAAAGGGATATGAGCAGATGAAAATAATACAGAGACCAGCAGTTAGCGTAATGGCTATGTCGCTGGACTCCCACGTAGTCGACTGCGGTTCACGTCCTGGACCCAGTGGCTTAAAATTCACGCAGGGCGCGTGTGTGTGCGTGCGTGCCCAAGATCCCGAGAGGAGAATGGAGGAGAAGGAATTGAGGAGTGACCATCCCCTCTGGGGGGTGATTTCTCGCTTTCTGTCTCTCTGTCTCTCTCTGTCTGTCTGGTGAGTGCACACGCCCTATAGCAAAAACCTCTCCAAAAAAAAAGAAAAGAAAAAAGAAAACAATACGCATTCGCTAGACTGGGAGGCAATGACCATCTGTTGAACTCAACTGAGAGCCAGACGCTCTATTAGGTGCTTGACAGATGCTATGAATTTTGATACTCAAAACATACTTAATGTAGCTATTGTTATCCCCATTTTAACTGATAAGGGAACTGACAAGTTACTTCCCAAGCAAGGAGCACAGTTACTGGATTCTGCTCTTAGCTTGAATTAGCTACAACAGCTCAGGCCCCAAATCATCTGGTAGATGCCTCTTCTTCCAACTGGATAAATGTGGGTTAAGAGCAGCAATTTGAGCAGTAATTTACTTTTGCTGTAATCAGTGACTCTCTGAACCCTGATAGAAAAAGACCATAATGAGGAGGCAGTTGGAGCAGGGGTGGGAGAGGGCACCATCAGGCCACAGGCTGTCGGGGCAATGAGAAAAGAGAAGAGTGTGGGCTCCTGACCGTCCCAGCCAACTGTGTCATTTTGCCTGGGGATCTGGTACTCATTGATTAATCCACACATTCAACAAATCACATTTATTGAAAATCTATTCTGAATCCAACACTGTCTAAGAATATAAGATAAAAGTGTCACATTGCCCAAGATGCTCACAGTCACAGGGTATACAGGACCCAGTGTTATGACAATACACTGCTCGGTGCTGGGACAAGGTCATTCGGTGTTAGGAAGCTAACCTAGCAGTCAAGGGAGGCATCATGGAGGAGGAACTATGTGAGTTAAGTCTGTAAGGATCAGGGGGGTATAATTTACCACTGTAATTGAAAATATTTAGCATGGACATGTGGTGAGTCAATGTATACTACATTCTAGAGAAATAGTCATTGCTCTGATCAGAAATTCATGCTCCTGATCATTGAATTGGAAAGATCTCATTCCAAAGCAGCGGCTCTAGTTTCCTAATCCAGACGAAACCAGATTTATTGGCTAGGCTAGTGAAAGCTAGGAATGGCTTTTCAGAGGGGTGATGATTGGCACCTTTGCATAATGATTGATAGAAATGGCCTTTCATGATTTACATTGCTGTTAACATATGTGAATTCTATACACACTGGGTAAAGTATCTGACAGGCCGTTACTCCTCTATAGCCAAGCAGGAGGATCTGCTGAGGCCTTTAGCCTGTACTCTTGAGTTGATGCCCAAGGCTTGATACCTACACAAGCAGGCTGGAGTACTCTGGCAGCTAATAGCATTAGAAAGCTCACCTGATCCTGCTTCCAGGTATCAGAGTATCTTTGACGTAAATGGCTGTCACGTCATCTAAATAGGCAAAGTCCTGAACTTCAAACTCACAGAACGTATAAATGGTCTTGTGCCTGCTTGCTAAAATGTTTGGTTAAAAAGTATCTCTACATGTGGCAGAACTTCGTCTTGAAAGTTGTTTTCATCATAATAGCAAAGCGAAGAGGGTGGTATTTTGGGGATAATTTCACCTGCCCAAAAAAGATTATGCAAAACCAAATTGGACGAGGTCAGTTTTGCAACAAGGAATTAAGGCGGGTTGCAGAGGCAGAGAGGAGCCCCCTGGACAGGAAGAATACCAGGGACTAATGCACAAATGCTCAGGGAACTGCAGAGAGGTGCTCTGCCTGGGGTGTGGTCACCGCAGGGAGTGACAGGTGGTCCTCCTGAAGAACTTCCGGAGCTCTACTGAGTTTGAATATTGCCCCTCAGTTTAGTGTTGCAGAAACAGAGCACAGGGTCACCTGGACCAGATAATCTGGGCGGGGAGCAGTGCCATCACCTCTGCTTTTGAAAATGAGCGCCCTTGGGACCAGCAGATGGCATAATGCTTATGTTGCTGGACTCCCATGCAGTCGACTGCGGTTTGAATATGGGACCCCATGATTTAAACTCATGCTGGGTGTGTGTGCGTGTGTGCCCAAGAGCCTGAGAAGAGAATGGAGAAGGGATTGTGGTGTGGTCATTCCCCCTAGGGGGTGATTTCTCACTTTCTGTCTCTGTCTTTCTGGTGAGTGTATGCACCTTATAGCAAAAACTTCTCCAAAAACAAAAACAAAAACAAAACAAAAAAACCAACAACTCCCTCTTGGACCAGCAGGTGGTGTGGTGATAAGGCACTGGACTCACACATGGCCAACCGCAGTTCAAGTCAGACCCAGTGGCTTGAAAAATCAAAGAGAGCATACATGTGTGTGTGCCCAAAATCCCAAGAGGAGAAGGGGTTGCAGCATAGCCATCCATCCCCCCAGGAAAAGTCATTTCTTACTTTTCCTCTCTGTAATTCCCTCTCTCCTCTCCAGAGTGTACTTGTGCCCTGTGACAAAAACAAAAACAAAACCAAAAACAAACAAACAAAAAAAAACACTTCCCCAGGTGGTTCTCCACCTGCTAGTTCAAACACATCACTCTTAAGCCAACAGTTTGGCTCCAAAGGTGCTGTACATGGGGACACAGGAGTGGTGGAGTCGCTGGGCTCTCTGGTACAGGCTGGAGGACAGATGGGAGGGTCAGGCTACAGCCCAGACACTGGGTGGGAAGTTTTGGATCAGTCCATAAGATGGTGCCAGAAAAGACAGGGAGGGTTGGAGAAACACAAGGTAGCGACTGGCCTGCTCAAGTGAGTCCTGGGCAGCAAGAAGAGCTGGTTGTAGAGCCTCAGGACTTTTGAGGACTGATTAATCTTTGGTTCAGAGGTAGGCTACTGTTGGGTCTGCCCTTTTTGTCCTGGGAGTGCAGGTGGAAAAGCCTGTGCAGTCCAGTCACTTCTTGGCCTGTCCAGCTGCTGCCCGACCTCACACTGGTAATTTGTATGGCCAGAGCAACCGTGCCTTGCTCCTGCAGGGCAGCTGCACGGGTCTCCCAGTCCCTCTGCCTGGGTCACGTCCAGTTGACGATGCGGAGTTTCAAATGAAAATAGTATTATTTGATAACGCTTGTATAAAGAGCTATTATACCCTTCATTAATTTAGTCTCTTTTAAATGAAATAAAGATAACCCCCAAAGTAGATATGTACAATACACAATGAGGGCTGTTTCCTTCTGGTCACTGTTGCCCCAAATCCCCACCAGATGGTCAAGCCAAGCAGCTCGCACTTCAGCAAATTAAAGAGCCTCATTAGGACTCGACTTCATGTTCTTAGAAGCTTTAGGCCTTTCTAGGAGGTGATGTTGATTTCTTAAACTTGTATGACAACAGAAGGAATGCATGTGAGTAAAGTGTCCAATGAAATGTGAAACAATCAGTGAATTCTTTGCATATTTTATTTTTCTTTTTTTGATTTCCAACTCACACACATCTGGCATATTTTACATCTTTGCAATAAAACATGGTTACAATAGCTTAAGGAATTTATATATCCAAAATATTTCACCATGATCTCAAGATGAAATGAACTTGTCTTCCAGATGTTCAGTATCCTCCCAATTCTAAGCTACGAACTCAAGATATTGCTTACAGCCTGGTGATGAATAACTTAATCATTACGCTGATTCCCCATAATTTCAGAATTTCATAAATACAAACAACAATGAAGAAGGAATTCAGTGCTAAAACTTACTAATACAAGGTGGATAACAAATAAGTAATCACATCAATAAATAATGATATGTTTCTGGTGCAAAGTGCCAATACAAAGAACCCATTATCTTGTTTTATCTTTTTAAATAAATGACTGCAAGTGAGTGTAAATTCGGAGAAAATTACATTCCTGTAACATGCCTCATAGCCCTACCGACACAATATGTACATCTATGACGATACAGTCACCAAATATACAAAGAAGAAACATGAAGAAAGTGGATATACCCCTGGGTGTATGACTTGATCAGTACCATGTATGGAAAATCATTTGATAGCCATCATTTTATTTCATAAAAGATAAAGCGCCTTAGGCTAAGGGTGTGGCTTCAGGTGAGAATTTCACAAGAACCTAAAAGAAGAACCTCAGTTATTACTGTAATAAAGTTCGACTTGTTAAGTAAAGAAACTAAGCTACTCAAGAACCAAAGTGGGAAAAAGAAAAAAAGTCAGCATCAGATTCTCCCCACAGTGTATACACGCTAAGCCAGCGGGATGACTCTGGACTAGATGTCCGGTGTTGGGGAAGTCATTACTATGGAACTAACGATCATGACTCCTATTTATACAGGAAAAACCAGGACCTCATCCCTAAGCCCCCTTTCTGCTGTGTCTTCAAATTATAAAGGGTAGGGCTGAATTTTCTTTATATAAAATACCAAAAATGGCAAATAATGGCTTAGTATCCAAATGCTTTATGAGCAAAATTTCACTTAGAAGGGATGAATTTAGATTAAAAAGTGCAAACCATATTTTGGTGAAAATGTCAAAAATTACAGATTGAGCCCAAATTCAACCCTTTCATACAAGCTGTGTCCTTGGACAGATCTTTCTGTTTCCTAGTGTGAATGCACCTGTTCCATCAAGACTTCAGGAGTAAGGAACATGCAAGTTGTAACTCCACAATAAAATTAAGAAACGTTTTGTTCTTTATACAAGGTTTTACTTTTACAAAAGTATCCCTTTAAATAAGATGCATCTGATGTACAAAGTATCAAACGTGGTTTTTTTTTTAATTTTTATTTTTTTCCTCAGCTTGAAAAGAGGCTGGAAATGGGATGCAGGTTAGGTTCAAAGCTTCAACTTTGTAACGACTGGACACAAGGTTCCTCAGAATTGTCAAAAGTCTCTTGTGACGCATCCTACAACCTTTTCTCAATAAACAACAATATATGAAATAATTACCAAAACATCTCCTAATTCATATAATTTACATGATATAAGCTTGCTTGACAGCAGCTGGTGTTCGGTTGTGAAAAAACACACAAAGTAAAATGGTTGCTGACTACGGTGTACAGCTATTGCTGGGTGTGATGGGATGTACAAACAGAGGTCGATGGAGGCGAGTCTTTTCCACCAGAGATATTGCCTTTCCATGCAGCACTTGTGCTCTCAGCTTTCCCTTGGCTTTTGGCTCTTCATTTGTCTTCAGTATCTGTTCTGATGCTCATAATGCCACCGATTAAAATCTATATTAAAAGCTACAATGCTACCAGAAGCCATGCCAGTAATCAGGGTCCTGCAAAAGTAGAGACAGTAGTTAAGAATGGCACAAAATCATGTATGTGGCTGCTATTTACACTAGGCGAGACCACCACCGCAAAGTTCACTGAGTGAGGTCTGTGTTCACTGACACAGGATTAAAGTTTCCGAGACCAACAGACGACGTAATGGTTACTGGTTACGGAGCTGGATTCCCACATAGTTGGCTGCTGTTCCAGTTCTGGGTCCGGCCACCTGAACTTAACGCCGGATGTGTGGGTATGTGTGCCCAAGAACCCGAGATGACAACGGAGGTGAAAGGATTGTGGCGTGGCTATCTCCCCTGGGGGGTGATTTCTCACTTTCTGTCTCTCTCTGGCTCTCTGGTGAGTGCACACATCATACAGCAAAAATCTCTCCTGAAAAAAAATAATAATAAAAAACAACAGACGAAGTTAAAAGCAAATTTCCTCTCAGTTCTGCTGAGAGAAGCTGAATCAGTCCTGGGCACATCTGTGTTGCCCATCTCTGCTGGGGAGCATTGGACAACCACGTGGATCCACAGCTTCGAGCCTCTCCTGGGCACCCTGCTTCCTCTTAGCAATCGTCCTTGCGCCTATCCACTGCCTCCTTTTGGACATCGCTTGGCTATTCTGAGGATTTCTGGCTTTTCTTCCTTTCTCTCTGACCTTTATTAGTGTCCTTGAATCACTCCACCCCTTAACGCTCCACACTGTGTCCTTAGACATATCTACAATGGCATCTCCTTCTGAAGTCCCCAGTGTTGATGTCCCATTGTCCAGTGATGTCCCCACCAGCTATGTCACAAAGAGCTCAGCTTCAACCCATCTGCCCTGCATTACCATCTGCCTACGGACCTGGCTAGTCTTCTGTTGGTTAAGTTACCCTTGTCCTCTCTCCCTGATGCCTTCCAGCCCATCCAGCCAGCCCTCCAGCCATGACCCTTCTTTCTCTGGGATGGCTCCTCCCCAACCTCACTGCCCCAAACTGAGCTCAGGCCTCACAGTCTTCAAACAGGCCAAGTGTTACTTAACTTTCAATCAGACACCTCATCGGGTAAATACTTTTTGATTATAATCTGCCAGTTTATAGTTTAAATGGATATGCTACTGTTTTAACACATTGGAGACATCATAAAACAAAAACGATCAAAGGTTTGAGATTAAAATAGAAATACAAACTTGGTTAGCATCTTTCCTCGTTCTTTTTGGAAACTCTAATGCTATTGTAACTTTGACTATCCTCTTAGATCTACCCTCTCTGTCTAAGCCTGGTGAATGGATGAATGTTCAGTAAAGTCTTTGTTGCTCTTCCCAGCCCTCAAGAAGACTTAATTACTTCTTTTTCCTGTTATTCTGTTCCTGCTTCCCTTATACAGTATTATGAATATTCGAGCTCTTTGGGGGTCAGTAACATTGTTATGTACTCTTAGCCCTTTGCGTAGTATTTCACCCATGATGGTGGCTGCAAGTGTTTGCAAAAATGAAGACATGGATGAGTAAGAATATCAGGGAGTGGCCAGCAGGTGGTGTGGTGGTTAAGGTGATGGACTTGCACATGGCCAACCACAGTTCAAGTTCCAGACCTGGTGGCTTGCTTTCTCACTCTCCTTCTCGCTCTCTTTCTCTGGTGAGCACACGTGTTCTAGAGCAAACTTTAAAATAATAATAACAAATAAAATAAATGAAGGATGTGAAAAATATCAGGGAGAATATTTGAACTATTTTAGAACCCAAATTATTTCCAATTCTTTAGAAACCCAATGCATATACAGATGAATAAGAATGCCCTACTTTACAAGTATGGACTGCAGCACTTTAGGACACTAAAAATAACCTTACACTTTCTTTAAAAAACATTCTGGGCTGCAGAACAAACACCTCTTCTGCAGACTAAATTAAATTACACTATTTTTTCTTGATGACTTCACTGCCATTTTACTATATTGTGAAGATACTTTGTTAAATTTTTTACATGTATTAACATTTAAAATATTTGTATTTTTAATTTGCTGTAGGGTACACGGGCTCACAGAAAGAGCCAGAGAGAGAAGGAAAGTGAAAAAGCACTCCGTGGGAGTATGGCCATGTCACAGTCCCTGCTTCTCCATGATCTTCTCAGGATTTGGGGCATGCATGTACAATTGCCTGGTGTGTTTTCCAAACTGCCGAGTCTGGGAATTGAACTGGACACTCAGACATGAGGGATCCAGCTGCCTTCATATCACTATGCTAGTGGCTAGTCCCTATTAAAATATTTCAAAACTGATATTCTTACAGAAGGAATATTACATATAGTTGAAAAAAATCAGCTAACAAGTTTATTTTTGTTAAAAGTATTGCAAAAAAAGAGAAATTACATGCCATATTAAGATTATACAGTTTTAGTTTATTTGCCTTTTTAAATAATTATTTAATTCCATTTGTTATTATTATTATTATTATTTTATTTTAAATTTGACCAGAGAGAGACACAGAGGGAAAGAATGAGAAAGCAAAAAGCAAACTTCCAGGTCTGGGACTTGAACCACAGTCAGCCGTGTGGGATTCCAGTGCCTTTAACCACCATGCCACTTGCCAGACCCCTGTTTTAGTTTATTTTTAAAATTTATAAACTTTAGATTTTATATTCCTAATATTCTTTTCACTCTATAATAAACCCAATGGTGAATTTTAGAAAATAATAAAATCTTGTAGCAAACCAAAGAACAATGAAAAATCATATTAATGTATTAATGTTAATACTCTTTCCAAAAAAGGATTAGAGTATCTTAGGGGAATACATAAATAGAACATAATAACACAAATGAGAGGTGGATCAAAAAAGGGAGGAAAAGACTTTCAGGTAATGAGTGTCTTGAATTTTTAAGAGGGAAGCCAGCTATAGTCTACACTATGCCTATGGGAAATTGGTTAGTTAGAAGTGGGTCTCACACTGAAAGCCCCTCTGCTGAAAAATACATTTGCTTTATATACGTTAGACCCCAGGAGGCCTCTGAGTCTAGGTGAGGAATAGAGAACTGAGAATTTAGTGTGAATTAATTTAGGTCTTGGCCCATAAAAATGTGCCCAGATGTACCTGGTCTTCATCAGATCCCACTTTTCTTTTCTTTTTTCTTTTGTTTTCTTTTCAGTGTCTTCCTTGATTTTCCTTTTGAGTCCTTTGCCATAGAATACTTACTCCTCCCCTCAACTAACTCTTTTCTGTGCTAGTCTCCCTCTGTCTGGATACTGGAATCCTAATCCCGGCATATTCCACCGTGGTGGTCCACAGTGGTCGTTCTATGACAGGTCTCAGGATTACATTGCCCCTGGGCAGCTCACCTCTGGTCGTGGGATAGGTCCATCGCTCTAATGCCAGCATCACATCCGGGATAAATGTACAGCTGCTTGAAGTCACAGGCCTGCCAGACCTCTACCACTCCATTGTCCCCTCCTGTCACCAGGTTCTGCCCATCGCTGCTCAGGAGAATGGCCTTCAGAAAAGGCAGAAAACCAAACAGTTCTCTCATTTTTTTCCCTCAGCAATCGACAGTCACCACTCAAGAGCACCCACTACACTTCCCTTGTAACTATTATCTACATTCCGCCATTGTCCAAATTTTCTGAAGTGCAGTCCATAGAATTTTCAATGTAGAATTCATCAAAGTTTTCACACATACAAAAGAGCTCATTAAAACCAACCTAAATTATACAATTATGGAAGTCCCAAAGAGAACATCCAGGAAGAACTTGATAATTTGGTGACATGATGTTCTGCTAAGTGCAGAATGATAATGATGTCGAGACTTTTAGAACAAAGAGCAGAAGCAAACTTCAAACCAGTTTTAATAATGATAAGCCAGCAATTATAATTTGCTTGTGAATGAAGGGCACTTGGATACATGCAAGTTTAGTTTAGGGATATAAAGATAAGATTCTTTGATATTAAGCTCACTTTTAATGTTGTGAGGGGGCAGCACTGAAACAATTATTTGTAAAAGGAGCTTAAAAAAAGGGTCCGATCTCTAACCAAACAGCAGCTATTATTCCTAAAGTCTAATTCACTAAGTTAATTACTTTGGATTAAATTAACATTGGGTTAGTTCAAAATATCACTCTACATACATTTATATGCATTTTAAACCACTACATATTTATCTACATACTAGAGAAATTCTATATGATCATTCAATGTAAAAACAATTGATCTTTAGTCTTTTGGCCTGGGTTTTATTTCGCACCAAGCATGCAGATTTACCCGTGTTGAATCATTGATCTCCATCTGAGCCAAAAGTTTCCCATTAATGCTGAAATTGCTGAATCGTCCTCGTTCATAGTATATGATACAGTGGCCTTCACTGGAGACGGAAATCAAGCGTGGGAACAAGCAGTTTTCTGGTCCTTCAAGGGCTCTCAGCAAATCTCCAGTGATTGTGTGGACAAGGCAAGGGCCCTCTGCAGAGTGGAGGACATTAATGGCCAGAGTTAGTTCCCACCAACCCCAGAACCTCACTGGGGTATGCACCAGATTTGTGGAAAGAAGCCAGAAAAGGAAAGAGATACATTGGCCGGGGCCAAGCATGGACATTATATTTAACCCAAGCAAATACAGAATAAATGAAAATAATATGCACGTGGAGACCAGCAGTTGACGTAATGACTATGTCGCTGGACTCCCATAGAGTTGGCCATGGTTCAAGTCCAGGACCCAGTGGCTTGAACTTACACCAGGCACGTGTGCGTGTGTGCCCAAGATCCCAAGAGGAGAATGGAGGAGAAGGGGTTGCAGCATGGCCATCCCCCCTAGGGGATGATTTCTTGCTTTCTGGCTCTGTCTCTCTGTCTTTGTCTGTTTTTCTGGCGAGTGCACATGCCCTAGAGCAAAAATATCTCCAAAAAAGAAAATAACACACATGTAACACACACACAGGTACTCCAGCTTCTTTATTGAGGTGAATACTTGGTGTTTTCCTTTGTCAGATAATATTCAGAATAAAAGGCTACAGTTCATAGATTACATGAGAATAAGTCTATGAAATTGTTTCTGAAGCTGATTTTAGAAATTTTTTCCAAGTTTAAGAGATTTATCACAACAGTTACTAGTTTTCCCTACTAGCATAAAATTTTAATATTGCACCACATAAATACATTACTATCAAATACATTTTACCTTTTTCTATAGCCTAGACATAAAGCATAAAAGTAATATTAAGAAAATTAATCAAGTAATTCAGATTACAGAATCATTTTTTTGTCTTTTAATTAAATGAACAGTGAGCCAAGAATGTGAATGTAGTATGGGGAATGACTTATTTTACCCCATTTTTGTTGTCCTTATAGAAATTGTGTTGAGGGGTCAGCAGGTTGCATGGTGGTTGAGGTGCTAGATATCCACATGACTGACCACAGTTCTAGTCCCAGACCTGGCAACTTGCTTTCTCACTTTCCCCTCTCTCTTTCTCTGTGTGTCTCTCTCTGGTCAGATTAAAAAATAAAAATAATAAATAAAATTTAATAAATATTTCTTTAAAAAAGAAATTGTGCTGATAAAAAACATACTACTTAAGCTCATAAAAATAATTGATCAACCCGAGAGGAGAATGGAGGAGAAGAGATTGCGGCATGGCCATCCCCCCTGGGGGGGGGTGTGAAAAAAAATTGATCGATATAGCTTGATGTTGTACATCCAATCATTCTTCCCACCAAAGGAAAAACCCCACAAAAAACATGGATTCATATTTTTATTTTTCATTCAATTCATTTGAATAGACATATTTTACAAAACAAGTGATATCATACGGCTAAGTTTTTTCTGATTACTAAAGTAATATGTGCACTATACAATAGATGAAAAAAGAAAATAATAATCACTTCCATGTTTCACCTGTTACACACAGAAAGTTAATTTTTTCCCCCTATGCCTACCAAGTGTTACTTATTTTCTTTCTTTTATTTTTTAAAAAATAATTTTGCTAGAAGGCATGTGTGCTTGCTGGAAAGAGAGAGGGAAAGTGGGAAAGAATCCCCCCCCCTCCATGGGGAATGGCCATGCCACAATCCCTTGGCCTCCATTTCTCCTTTGAGGATTTTGGGCGAGCATGTACATGGGCCTGTTCTGTTTTTCAAGCTGCTACATCTGGAACTTGAACTGCACAGGTGGCCATGTGGAGTCTAGCCACCTTAGCCACTATGCCATGTGCTAGTCCCTATTTTCCTTTTATTTAACCTTACAGGACAGAATTATATTAGATATATTATTACTTTTCTTGCTTTTTTAAAATTAAAGATATTTATAGAAAATAGTCTATGTGGCTATCTCTGGATTATCAGCTCTTAGATACTAAAATGAAAAAAATAAACATGGTTCCTATATTTGCACTGTATCTGTTATCTATAAAGCAGACAGGAAAAGCTCTAGAAAGCACATTTAATCATTTCATCACAATTTTAAAAACTTCAATGCTTCCCACTGTACCTCTAATAATCTGAAGACTGCAAATCCTTGTGCCCGGGCTGGCCCCACCCACCTCCTCAGCCTTCTCCCTCTTTGACTCTGCTGCACCGTCACTACCCTCCAGCTGGTCTCCTTTCAGTTTTTCCTACGCATCAGGTTCCTTTGTGCCTCAGAACCCTCTGGGGAGGAGGGTAGAAGGGTGGTACATGGGCTAGAATAGAACTCAAGTTTCCTGACTTCCTAAAACAACACTTGCACAAATATCAAGAGAACCAAACAAAATCTTACTTCCTTTCAATCAACCTCTTATAAAAAGAGAGACCAGCAGAGCAAGGTGGATCTGAGGTGGACGACCCATGGTCCTGCGCCTCAGAGATAGTTCACCTTGTCTTATAAACATGCTTTTTAACCGCCACATCATTTGGATGTAACACAATTCAATATACCAGTGCTATGGTTAGAATGCCGGTGGCCACAAACCCTACACATGCATACGTATTTCATATTAGTACTAGTCAATATTAATAATAAAACCAAACAGCTGCAAAGAACCTAGGGATTCCATTTATCTGTGGAGAAATTCATAGAACAAAGAAGTCATAAATCATGCTTAGCTGGAAAAACATAGTACTTTTTTTTAAAAAAAAATCTAAAATGAAAGAAATGATCTCTAACCTTTAGCACCACTGATAACAAGTCCAAGTTCTGCACAGACAGAAACACAGACAACCTCGTGGTCATGGCCGGTGAGGACAGCTCTTGGCGCAGGATAGTCACCTGAAAGAAAAGAGCAGCAGGGAGTCACCACGGACCACCATTTCCAGAGGCAGGCCACCGTTCACTAAGCGCATTTACTAGCCGCGTGACCACGAGCCTGTTCTGCAGCCTCCATCTCCTCCTCTGTGAAATGGGCGTAACCACCACACCTCCTGCACAGGTGGTGACAGAACATCACAAAGGCGGTGACAGCTATTCTTTTTCTCTTGATCATTATTACGAAACAGGCACCAGGCCTGCCAAGGCATTTGTGTGCATTATCTCATTTAATTAAGGTAACATTCACATGAAATAGGTACTCTTGTCATCCCATTTTATATGTAGAAACCCAAGGCTTTGCAAGGTTATTCAATGTCCCAAGTTCATACAGCTAGCAGGTGCTGGAATTGAAAACCCAGAGCTATTTAATATGGAAACCCATGCCCTTATCCATCTAAAAATGATCCCTACAATCTCTGATAAAACAGCCCTCTTGCGGGGGGCTAGAAGGAGGCAGCAGGGTGGGTGTGAAGCAAGCATTAAAGAAAAGGTAAGTATCTTAATTCTTCCCTAGGCATTATTAGTACAAAGAGGGTTAAAAAGTTCAGCTGAATTTGACTTCCTAAACCTCATGCTAAGTGCTCTCATAAACATTGAACACATGTCTTCTAAGTGAGAGTGTTTTTCTAAGTAGGCTAGGATTTGGGAGTAAAGAGATAAAAGGTATAAGCTGAAACTGTTCAAAACACATCAAATGACTATGGCCTTCCACAGGCTTACTGCTTGAGGCGCTCAGCAACAGGGGAGGAGGGACAAGCGCACGTGCGCAGAGCAGGGCAGGAGGAAGACACTGCTACGTGAATGAAGAGAAGATGGGAATACTTGGCAAATCAACTGCATGCATGTAAGACAGTGTGAGAAGGACCTGCAGAGCTGAGAGGACATCATGCCCAACAATTTCTGGACTGGGAAAAGTATGGAGAGAAATCAGGTTAGGAAGGAAATGAGGAATCCCTACAGACTTGGGGTATAGAATGTAGAAGAAAGGGAAAG
>NW_006160114.1:7481760-7520547 GCF_000334495.1 Tupaia belangeri chinensis | reverse complement strand
ACAAGGAGCAAATATGCAAAGTAAATGGGCCGTGGTGCCAGCTTGGGTAGGGTTTTGAGTAGTTCCTTTGGTAGATGGGATAAGAAATCCATCATGGGGCCAACGGGTGCAATGGTGGTTAAGGCGCTGGATTCCCATAAGGCCAACCACAGTTTGAGTGCTGGACCTGGAGGCTTCATTTCTCTTTCCTTCTCTCTCTCTGGTGAGTGCATATGTCCTAAAGCCAATTTAAAATAAAATAATAATAATAAATAAAGCTAAAAAAATAAATTGAATTTTATTGTATTGAGAAATTTTATTGGATTGAGAAAAATGCATAAAAATGTTAAAAAATATTCCTATGTATATTACCTATTTTCTATTAGGAAAAATGTTTTTCAAAGGCATATATTTCATATGCAGTGTTGTAAATGTTTCATTTTTTTCATTACAATGTCCCCAGATCTCTTGAATAACTTTGGAACTTAACTATTAAGAGATACTATTTAGGGACTCTAAAAGCATTGTTTCCCTTTTTAAGCTAGAGAAAGCTAAGTAAAATGCTAATCCAGGGTTTTTAAGTTGAGAGTCCTAGAGCTGGAGGAAAGCCTATCTCCTCTATCTCATTTCACTGCAGGGACAGATGTGGCACACCCCAGTAATCATTCAAAATCTTGGGAATATTTTGTCCTCGTCACATCACAATTTCTGGATGTGGCTCAGGGTTAAAGGGCCTGTGCAGAGGGAGGTGCAGGTTCCCTCGGAAGACTACAGCACCGTCACCCTCACCTTGCGCATTTCCTCCATGGGAAAGCGAGGGTCTGTGTGATGGAATTACTGTGTATGATAAGAAACACATCCGATTTTGAGATCTCTTACAGGCAGGCATTGGGAAACTGCAAATATAAAAGGCTTAAAATAAAGAGATTCCATCTCGTTTTTATCAAAAGTCATTTCAATATTCTCAAACTGGAAGATAAAATAAATACACAAGTATTAGATGCTATTACTCAAATAGACCTGGTAACTTTTTCAGTGAGGTGGTCTATGGCTTTTAGAGAAATGACAAAACAAAGTACTCATGACTCTTATTATTATTTAAAATCTGCTATAGGGTACATGAGCTTGCCAGAGAGAGAGAGAGACAGAAAAAGAGAGGAGGAAAGTGAGAAAGCATCTTCCAGGTGGCATGGTCATGCTGCAATCCCTTCTCGTTCATCTTCCTCTCAGGATTTTGGGGACATGCGCAAACACACCCAGTGTATTTTTCAAGATGCCAGGTCTGGGACTTGAAAAGTATAGTCAGCCATGTAGGCTCCAGATGCCTTAACCACCATACCATTGGCTGGCCGAATGACTCTTATTTTGAAACTTATTTGTGAGGCTACTATTAACAATATACAGGGGAAGCTCTGGTTTTCTGAACTAGAGCTAAACAAAGACAGTGAGGTTTCTAGGACCTCTGCTCCTCAACATTCTGCTGGAGTCAGAGGGTGAATCTTCTGATATGTGGCATTCAGATTTTATTGCTCATATTTATGAAGTCACTGCAGAATCCTGCCAGAAGGTATTTTCACTCATACTTCTACTTACATAAAATATGGTGGACTTTTTATTTAAACCCCCCAAATAAGGGATTTAGTCAAAGAGTGTAATAGTTTCATCACTACAGCGACTTCAAGATTTATTTCAAAATGCATATTGTTAGAATTTGCTGGCAGGGCTGAGAACAATGTTGGCAAGGAGTTCTTTTTTTTTTTTTTTTTTTAAAGAGAGATTTTCGATATAGGACACATGCACTCACCAGAGAGACAAGAAAGTAAGAAATCACCCCCCAGGAGGAATTGGCCATGCTGCAATCCCTTCTCCTCCATTCTCCTCCTGGGACTTTGGGCACACATGCACACATGCCTGATGTTAAGTTTCATGTCTCTGAGTCTAGGACTTGAACTGCAGTTGGCCAAGTGGGAGTCCAGTGACATAACCCTAATGCCACTGCTGGACCCAGGAGTTCCTTATTAAGATACTAAGTCCTTAGCCACATGTGGTGCTGCCCAAGTACAAAATATGCCTGGGCCCACACTCCCCAAGGTCACAAGGCAGCATGAATAAAAACATGCCATGGGATGGAAAATGTCCCATTGTTCCATGATGTGGAACATACTTAGAGCATAGTCAGTGAAGAAGATAAGAGAGTGATGGTGGACCTATGTCCTCATAATGCCCAGGCACAGAGGTGTCATCTGAACCTTTCTGATCAGGGGAAAGCATTAATCATTTTAATTTTTTATACTGGCTCCAACCCAGGCCAAAGACCTTTCTGAGAGCTTCAGTCCCATTAAAAAAAGTAGAGACAGAGCAGCAAGTAGCTAGTCCCTTCCCTATCACAAACCCGGGGTTTGCTACAGAACAGGCCCTGTGCCAGGGAGGTTCCATTATATCCATTAGCAGGTGGCCCTCATGGAGTCCTCTGAGGTGGAGTCAGTATCCTCTAACTGGGCTTCCCTGATACTCAAGAAAAAGATGGCTTAACATTCACTAAGCTGTAGATAGGATTCCTTACTCTGAAAATGAGACAAAGTTGTTTAATGTATAAATAAAAATAAACTTTCAAAATCTGTCTGGGCTACTCTTTGTTCATGTTTTCATCTCTTACAGGATCACTGGTGAGTGGAGCTGTGGAGCAGGGCACCAGAATAGTCTTTTTAAAAGAAGGGCGGATGCAAACAAAGAGAGGGATGTGATTTGGCAGATGTTTCGTGACAGGTTGGGGCTGGCAGGGGGGTCAGTGTCCAGAGCTGACGACCACACAATGGGAGCTCAAAGCGGGGATGTGTGCACAGCTGGACCCTCCTTCTCAATTGGCTTCTTCTTTCAGAGTCTGCATAATATCTGTACACGAGCTAAAAGGCTCGTGTTTTTAAAGAGTGGAATAAAAAGCACACTAACTACCTTATACATACTATTCAATGAATATTTGTAGATTTGATTTGGAAAGATGAAGAGTAAATCCTCTTTCAAGTTGCATATTGCTATGATTTAAACAATTTTGTGTGTACTAACACCAGACTTTCTATAAAGCACCTTGTATCTGGTACGAACTAAAACTACCTGCTTTAAAGGCAGACTGGCTTTCAAGCTGGGGTCCCAATGTATTTTAAGTGTCTGTTGGAGAGAAAACAATGTTAACTTGCCCCTCTCGTGACTATCTTGTTGGAAGCTACAGCACGTAATGAGAAATGTCAAGTCCCAAGATCAATGAAATTTGGGACTCCAGGGATTCAACAGGAATAGCATTGATTCTTTTAAAGAACACCAGTCAGGGATGGGTTGTAATATATTGCAAAGAGGGGCTCAAGAGGATAGGCGGCCAAGTCCAAGATACCTACCTGACAAAAAATTCAATCAGCATTTAGCACAAATTGTCTGCTCTGCTCTGCTTTCTTTCATGCAGTAGGCTGCCTCCAATTAAAGTGCGCAAATTAATTTTTATCACTTCCAAATTAGTTTCAGAATTTGTGTAAAAGTCTGTTTCAGATGAAAGCATCTGTCCCTCTCATCTTTGCAATTCTGTTATCTAGTTAGGGACCTATTTAAAATCTACAAGATCATTTTCTACGTTCATAGTCACGAGTTTGCAAGAGTAACAATGAATGCTATTATTACCAAATACATTTACAAAACAATTGTAATTCAACTGTGATCTATACTAGGTAGCCTTTCTGCTTATTTCTTTTATGGTCTGATGCTCTCTTTGTAATATTCTGTTTATAGATTTTCACTGTCTTCATGACAAATTTATTAAAATAGTAACATAATTAAAACAAGACTATTATTTCTGATATGTCCGGACTAGTTACCACAATACATTTCACACAACAAATCTATAGGCTCTTTCTATATTGCCTTTAAAAATCCACTCAAACATTACTTATTTTCTCTCTATGGAATTAATAAAGTTAACCATTACAATGTAACAACAATAATACAAAAGAAATAAAAGACATTTTATTTTGAGATGCTTTCAGAGATGTAGACATAAAGTTAGCAAATAAGTCCTATCATTTTCTGATGTGATGAACAAGTATGGTTTGGCCTCTCTGACATACAAAGCAATTCAATGTGCACACCGAGACCAATTCGTGAATTCTAATAGCTACTGGGATATTATATTTCATGCTAGGACTTCCCCCTTCAAGTCTAGGTCAATATATACAACCCTCAAAACCTAAGGGCATTTTGTCATACACTTTAATACGAATTTAGACATAACTAGTTTTTGGTCTTGAGTAGCAATGTATTATGAGATAGAAAACACATAAGTCTGAATTCTCTGACCTGTGAATTGGAAGCTACAGTAGATTAAACAAAAACAGAAAAAAAAAAACCTTTTTCTTTTATGTGAGTTTTCTGATGGCAACGACTATATTTATGTCGCAATAAGAGCCAATCGTTGATATGATAGTCAACTCTATTTATGCTGTGACTGCCTTTAACAAAAGTGAACTGCCCAAGGTGCGTGGTTGCTCTAGTCAGATATATATATGCTACTAGGTCAGCTGTTTCAATAGACTAATGCGTCATGAATCAATCAAGTTAACTGAAAACTAAATCTGATTTTCTGTTTTTGTTGTGATTATCCTTACGGCAAAAAGCTAAAACTAGTTTTTTACATCATCATCAATCTGTACCCAAGATGTAATGTGAAGGATTTTATGTTCAAAGTGCTTATGATAGAAAATATTATTCAATAGCAATTCATGTAGTGAATACGCAATATACTCAGTACACCCAAGCAGGAAAAGCAGTTTTGAGAGCAGTGTAATATAGATCCTTGTAAACTCCTGAATATTAAGACTGACCAGCCAGCATTTCCAGCTGCTAACACAGAACCAGGCACGCAGTGGGCATTCCATTCATACTTGTTGCTTTAATAATACTTTTGGTGCTCATCCTGCTTATTCTTATATTAATCTTAAATTAAATTTAATGGAGAACCAGCAGTTAGCGTAATGGCTATGTCGCTGGACTCCCACGTAGTCGACCGCGGTTCGTGTCCCGGACCCGGTGGCTTAAAACTCACGCCGGGCGCGTGTGCATGCGTGCCCAAGATCCCGAGAGGAGAATGGAGGAGAAGGGATTGCGGCATGACCATCCCCCCTGGGGGGCGATTTCTCACTTTCTGTCTCTATGTCTCTCTCTGTCTGTCTGGCGAGCGCACGCGCCCTTCAGTGAAAATCTCTCAAAAAAAAAAAGATTAATGGAAGCTCTATTACACATGTCTACATTAAATATGCATTGAAGTCTTGAGAGGGTAGATTTTATGCAAGTGGTTTAGCTTCATAATGATGACATTTTTTTTTGCCAAAAAATAAATTCTTATTGATGAAGGTTATACTGAAAAATCCGTATCGGTAATCTTCTGTCATAATTTCTCAAGAATAATCTTGTCCTTATTTAAAGCTTAAATAAAAACCTGCTTTTTAACAAACATTTGAAATTTTGTTTTTAAGGATTAACATATACATTTTGTTTCACACAGCTCCTGTTGTAAGAAATTTTAAACACTTTCAATATTATGTTTAATGTTTTCTGCTAACTGATATACCAAAGCTACACTCAATAGTTAAACATCTTTTGATTAAAAGATCATTAGAAAATAAAGGTAGATAGCACAAAAATTATTATTTAACATTTTTCTTTAACATTCTTTGCCTCATAGCAGTATATGTAAAATATCTCTGTAGTTTTTAAAAAGTGAATCTTATTTTTGGAAAGAACATTCACATAATTTCTGAGCTCTGTGTTGAAGAATGTCAGTTAATTAGGTTTAAAACTCTTATCTCTTTAAAAATTTTTTCTATCTAATAACCTCTGTAATTTTGTCAACACATACAGAAGATACTATATAGACTTACCACTTGATTAAACTTTTTTTTTTAAAAAGGAGAAATTTCTGCTAAAGGGTGTATGCGCTTGCTAGAGAGCGAGAGAGAGAGAGGGAGAGAGAGAGAAAGTGAAAAATCACTTCCCCAGGGAATGGCCATGCCACAGTCCCTTTTCCTCCAGTTTCCTCCTGGGATTTTGGGCATGCATCCACCCGCACCCTGTGTGAATTTGAAGCCACTGGGTCTGAGACTGAAACCGAAGTTGGCCGTGTGAGAGTCTGGTGATGTAACCATTACACTATCTGCTGGTCCTGCTTGATTAAACTTTTAAAAGTAATGCTATACTACTATGAAATAAGAAAATTGGAAAATATGCAAAAATACATTTAGATAAAATATATGTGATAATGCACCTATTTGAGAATAATGAAGCTATTACTGGTAGGTCAAATGTCTTATACACACATACACACACAAATGCATACACAGACACACTAAATTTCAGTTAAAAATGAACACTTTTGGGCCTGCAGGTGGTAGCGTGGTTAAGGTGATGGATTCCCATGTGGCCGACGGTGGTTTGAGTCCCAGGCTCAGCGACTGGAAACTTACGCTGGCATGTGTACATGCATGCCCGAAATCCCAAGAGGAGAATGGAGGAGAAGGGACTGTGACACGGCCATCTCCCCTGTGGGGTAATTTCTTGCTTTCTGTCTCTTTCTTTGTCTCTCTCTTTTTCTCTCTGGCAAGTGCACGTGTCCTATTGCAGAAATCTCTAAAAAAAAAAAAAAAACACTTTCTTTTTTTTTTTTTTTTAATTACCAAAGAAAGGGCACATGTGTTCTTTGGGGAGATACAGAGAGACGAAGAGAGGGATAAAATACTTCCCAATGAGGTGTAGGCAGGCTGAAATCTCTTCTCCTTCAGGTCTCCATACTGTACAGATTTTGGGCTGGCACGCGCACACACACCAGTTGTGTTTTGAAGCCACTGGGACTGGGATTCTAACTGCAGTTGTTCACATGGAACCTACTTCTCTTAATCACTAGGCCATGGGGTTGGTTCAAACTGAACATATTTTTAAGGATATGGTTTAAGAACAAATAAGATCAATTAATTATTGGGGAACCAGCAGTTAGCGTAATGGCTATGTCGCTGGATTTCCACGTAGTCGACCGCGGTTCGCGTCCCAGACCTGGTGGCTTAGAACTCACACCGGGCGTGTGTGCGTGTATGCCCAAGATCCCAAGAGGAGAATGGAAGAGAAGGGATTGTGGCGTGACCAATCCCCCTGGGGGGTGATTTCTCGATTTCTGTCTCTATGTCTCTCTTTGTCTGTCTGGCGAGCGCACGCGCCCTATAGCGAAAACCTCTCAAAAAAAAAAAAGATCAATTTATTATTATGTTGACTATGATGTTCACTAATCACATGGAATTGGTAGCCAATTATTAGAATGGTTGGAAATCAAACAAAATTGAGTATTTCTCCCTCAAATGAGTATCACACCTTTGCTCACAGTTTAAAGCAGAGACAAATGTAAAAATACACACCTTGTTCAGTCCCTTGGCCAAGAGACATACATGAGTTCATAACATGTTCTTAGTTTTGTTTTTTTTTTCTTTTGGAGAGGTTTGTTTTGCTATAGGGCACATGCACTCACCAGACAGAAAGAGACAGAGAGACAGAAAATGAGAAATCACCCCAGGGGGGATGGCCATGCTGCAATCCCTTCTCCTCCATTCTCCTCTTGGGATCTTGGACAAACACGCACATGTGCCCAGTGTGAGTTTTAAGCCACTGGGTCCGGGATGCGAACCGTGGTCAACTACATGGGAGTCCAGCGACATAGCTATTACACTAACTGTTGGTCCCACATGTTCTTAGTTTTGTCATCCATGTTTTTGTAACTGTAGTTATGGACAATAAGAATAAATTTTCACATAACATCTGGTCATCAAGTTCAATCTCCCACTATCTTCTTAAATTTTCTTCTATAGTATGATGAGGCCCTTGTTCCTATTTATCAAAAGCTATTTCCTATTTTTGCCATGTTCTTATTAAGACACATGAGAGTTGAGGGGGAGGGAGTGGGCTTTAAAGTGTGATGTGCAATCCAGTGTCCTTCCCTAGCTCTCTCTCAGACTGGACCTGATCAGTGAGGTCCCTCCACCCAAACAGCTGTAACATGGCTTCTTGGAGACTTCTTATCTCTTCTTCCAGTAGATACAGGATTCCTGGGAAGTTCTTATCTCTGCTGGGTCACAAATCTTCCCCAAACTCATACTGTTTATATTGGGACTGATAGATGGATTATAATTTATATAGCCGTCGGTAAGGTACTTGTCATTTTCAATGTTTTACAGAAACCATTACACATTTTACGGAAACACATACATTTGAACTACTGAAGTCTTGGTAATTAAAAGCAGCAATTGTTTCTAGGCAATCTCTTATCTGGCTCTTCAATCATTTAACAATATTCACTGGAAACCCATCGATGTGTCACTATGACTGCAAATGAAGAGGGAGAGACTCTGGAGTGTTTCCTCAGGATAGTGGTTTAAGGACTAATAACTGATCTCACATGAACAAAAAATTCCATGAAAAAGTAAGTTTGAGAGACTATGGGTCAAACAAATGTAAGTGATGTATTTGTATGAAACTTTCAGAGCACACATAGAATATATGTGATGTTTCTAAAACTATTTTATCGTGGAGTTACCCTTTTTTCCTACAGGACATCTTAGGGGACACTGTTGAATACGAAATAGTTGAAGAATTATCCTAAGCAAGAAAAATAGTCTTATGTAGGTTTTGCAACTCCCAACCCACCCCTTGCCTAATCTGAAAGGGATACTCCATCATTGCTTGTTAAATGAATAAACACAGAAATTTACTAGTCTACAGGGTATAAAGGAGTAAATGTCTTGACTGAAGCACATGCACACATACACAAAATCCACAAAATCTTATGGAAATCCAGAGAAGGAAGAGGTTATATTGAGCTCAGAGAAATCACATGAAATTTAATGGACCAGGTGACACTAAAAAACATTTTTGAAGAATAGGGACATGTAAAGATAGCAGAAGGGGTCAACATGAAGGGATCTAGGAGTATCCCCAGGTTGAAGATGATACTATTCAATACTTACTAATCTATAAACTATGAAGATGGCTAACATCCCAATAAAGATGTTATTACTATTATTATTACCTAAGCTTCATATTTTAAAATCCTTGCAACCTCAGGGACTATTAGGCCAATAAAACATGCAAAATATTTAAACAAATTTAGTCTGATTAGTATTCAATAGTTACTAATCTATAAACTATGAACTAACATCCCAATAAAGATATTATTACTATTATTATTACCTAAGCTTCATATTTTAAAATCCTTGCAACCTCAGGGACTATTAGGCCAATAAAACATGCAAAATATTTAAACAAATTTAGTCTGATTAGGTAAATACTCACTGCTATTAGGGTTGTCTCCTATAATATGGTGCCGCCCACTCCAGTACCAGAGAAGCAGGGTAGCATCTCGAGATCCAGACACAATGTAGCAGTCCCCACCAATGTATGACTCTGACCTGGCCAAGCAAGTGACCACATCCCAATGGCCAAATACAATCTGGGTCAACTTCCCTGCAACACAGAAATGTCAGGATTACTTCATCTACTCTTCTTTCTTTAAATACCAGTTTAAGTAAGGGTATAATTCAATTTTATCAGATTTGTGAACAGAGACTCTATAGACTCAAATTTATAAGTCAATTCAAATCTAGCTACAGGTTCTTTCTTGCCCTGCTTTGCAAAATGTCACTTGGAGGGGCCAGTAGGTGGCATGGTGGTTAAGGCTCTGAATTCCCACATGGCCTACTGCAGTCTGAACATGGCACTTGAAAATCCTTCTGAGTAAGTGTGTATGCATGCCCAGAATCCCGAGAGGAAACTGAAGAAGGGACTGCAGCACGGCCATCCCCCCTTGGGGATCATTTCTCATTTTCCCTCTGTCTGTTTCTCTGCTTTCTCTGGCAAAGGCACGCATCCTATAGGGAAAAAAAGCTAAAAACAACAAGAAACAGAAAAACCTAAAAAGAAAGTCACTTGGGAATTTTACGGAAATAACTTATACACAATTAGGATTTTTCTCTTCAGAGTTTGGGATAGACTAAGAGAAGGTTTAAGGATTTTACTGGAAAGGGGACAATAACTCCATTTGTCCTATAAACCAAGGGACATGCCAAAGATCAGAATAGGTGGGTTATAATTAGCTATTTAACGTGCAATGTGAGCATTTAATTTGGATCTTCACCCCTCAGGTTGGCAAATGATGAGACTGCCTACATTATTAAGTATGATATCGCCTCAAACTTTGGTTGTAGCAATAGCCATTTTGAAGAGAACGACTAGGTATCTCACAGCTAAGATTACCTGTTTCTGTAGAATAAACTCTGAAGCTCTTATCCCAGAATCCACAGATGAGAATATAGCGATTATCTGCTGTGACTACAAAACAATGTGCATTGATTTGTATACTCTGGTCCACAAGGTCTGTTATCTGCCTTTTGTTCACACCAGAATTATTGGCTAAAAGTAAACAGAAAAAAGTAATTTACAGAATCATTCTGTTGGTTTTACCAATAAACTTTTCATAGAAGGGAAAAATATTTTTGCTTCATTTATCTGGAAATAAGTTTTTAAAGTTGCACGATTATTGAGATTTTAACATTTTCCCTTGAGGAATGTAAATGTTCTTAATAGCAGTGATTGTTTGTGAAGCATATTACATATTTTAAAATTATGTAAGAAATTTAAATTCTTCCTCCACCAATAAATAAAAACAGTAAGAAGAATTCAAGATGATGAATTTAAAACATAATAAAAATCATTACATGCATTTAATTTAAACTATTTGAATTCTATAGATGTTCACTACACAAAAGTTCATTAGAGTCCAATAAGTACCAAATGAGAAATAAAGACTGTATGATATATATTATATACGGAAAGTATATCTTCATATTTGTCCTACTCTACCATTTTCTGATGGCATTTACAATTCATTTGAAATGAAGAGGATAGAGATTTGAGCAAGAGATGTTGTTATGTGGGCGGCCCCACAGGGAGCTTTAGGTCAGCAGCTTTAAAGACCTGGATTGTCAACAAACAGAAGGCTTTTCCAGAAAGGGTTGGCAGGGGAGGAGAGGAATAAAAATGGGAGAAGAATTAGGTAGGAAAGAGACAGGCAGAGAATCAGTGCATAGCACTGGGGCTGAATCTGAATAAAGTCAGGAACTCAGAGACACTATCTGATTTCCCCAGTGCCTGTCTGTATGCCAGCCGGTCCCTTACTCTACGCCATCCTTTCAGGCTAAATCCCTGGGCTGAATTCTTAAACAGAAAATGCAGATGTAGGTCACCACCACCACCATGCAACATCAATTAAATCTAAGTGCTACTATATGTAGATATCTACTAAAACTACAAAAATAATTACTAGGGAAGTTAAACAATAAAAACATCATAAAGGAAAGACAGCAAGAGAAAAGAATACCAAGGTCTTTGGTCATTTGAAAACTATCAATGTTTAATTGGTCCTTGATATTGAATTGAGCTATTAATTTCTTCAGAGTTGTACACTAGCTGAATATTTCATTGTCAGTGTGCATTATTGAACAGAACAATAGTTAGACTACATTCTAAAACTATTCCTAGTCTTAAAACCTTGTGTCCTCCCAAACAAATATAAATGATATTTTGTGTAGGAGTGTAAGAAACTAACTGAAATAGCTGTATCTTATTTCTGGGTTCAAAAATGAAGGGTGAATTAATCTAAGAAGAAAACACTATAACTTGTACTATTGCTTAATAATATTTCACAGTATTTTCAATTTTTTTATAATTTAATTTTCTAAATGATCTTAGGAGACAAGTAGAACAAACATTATTATAAATTATCTTGCAGAGATGAAACTGAGAGGCCTGGAAAGATTAAGGAAGCTTACTCTTGTTCATATGACTAATAAATATGTATATGATTATTTTAAACTATTTTGAATAATCTATCTGCTGCAGAGTTAAAGCTCATGAGTTTGCAATTCATAAGAAACAAAAAAATGCTTAGTCCTATTGCAGAGAGATTTATAGAAAAGATATTCTTCAGCATTAGCTTCCTTTAATAACCTCTTTAAATCCTTATATTTTTAAATAATAAAGAGTTATTATAGTTTAGGCTGAAAGAAAGGACAGTTTGGAATTATTTACCCTTTTTATAACCAAATAGATTGACCTCTTAAAATATCAAGAAAATGTCATAAATAATTGCTTTCATACAAAAAGTTCTTAGATGCCATACAATATTATTCAGCTCTCTTTTGTGGAGAAAAAAAAGCAAATACAATTCTATAGACAGACAATATCCATGAAAATTTATTTTTGTTTGTTAACATACCAATTAGTGGATCCATTTCAATGGGAAGATGATGGGCTTGATCCAAGGAGTATCCTGGAGCTCCTCTGAGACCTAAAAATTGAGGAGAAAAAAAAAAGAGAGAGAGAAAACTTAATCTCATAAAGGAGTAATTATCTACTGAGTAGTATTTTATGATTGCATGAAATGTACATTTGCTCAAATTTTATTTGGTATATCATTCTAGGAAAGATTCAGTCAGGTTGGCCCCAGAACACCGTGGTTAGGCATGGCATGAAGGAAGCTGGATCACCCAGGGATGACTGAGATTCAAGCTTGCCTCATTGGCCTCACACCAGGCATGTGAACATGTGCCCTAAATCCTGATGGGATGGATAACTGTAGGTAAGTGCAGTGTGACTACTGAGGAGTACTTTTTTCTCTCTCTCTAACTCTTAAAAACAAAAACAAGACTGACTCAGTCATATTATGTGTTATTACAGATAGTCTTATCATCACAGGAGGCACTTCGGGATTCTAATAAAGATGTACAATGCTAGGAAAAGTATTGTCCATCCCAATGATAAACAAAGGCTTGATGAATCAGAAGGCTGTAACATTTCTGGAACCCAACAGAAAGTTATGGCCACCGGATAACCAAAACGTGCCTGAAATCAAAGAAAAGGCCAGGTTTCCAAGAAGAAATGTGTGAGCCCCAACTCACCTGGAGCAGGGCTCAGAGGGGTTGGGGCTTCCATCCAGAGCCCCTTCTGTCAATAGATGACTAGAAAGTGGAGGTATGAAATTGGGCCTCACCTAAAAACCTTAATTTCACTAAAAAGCTACTTTCAGGGGATTAATGTTTAGGGCTTAAGTTCACTACTCATCATTTTTCACATGTGTTCATATATATGCTTTTGAACAATTTTTAAGAAAAACACAGTCCACTATACTTTTCTGTCAATGTAAAACATCTGTAGAGGCTGAGATGCCTATGAATAATAAAGTCGTATTTTTTTCCTAAGGATGGTTGCTGCATATTTCTGATGGAATGGAAGTAGCACTAGCTCATGTTGATAATATTGCCAATGACCATAAAAAAGATGCATTTAGAAACTCTTAGGAGATAAAGCTATGGTATAAATCACTGTATTTTTTTTTTCACAGCAATGTAGAAGTCTGTAGAATAGGAAGATTCAGGTTAGTTTAGCATGGCTCATCTATTCAGTCCTGGAGGTATTGGGAGTCCTGGGGCTTCCAGGGAGACCGTCAGTGATAAACTGGGCCAAGTAAATCATTGGGTCATATCCACTCCTGCCCTGATTAAATAGCTATCAATATATCTAAATTTCTATGACAGCATTTTATCACTTCAAGATGTACTAGCTAGAGCTTTAGGAATAAGTTTGGAAAAAACACATGTAAAATCACTAACTAAATGAGATTTTCTTTTCTCGAAGACTCCAAGCTTCATAATGGTAGAGACAGTGTTTGTCCTGTTCATTTCTGTATTTTCAGTGTTGAGGATTTGTTGACACACCAAGGCTATTCAAATATTTGCTAAATACATTTCTGATGTGGAGGAAAGAGGATCAATCCATCATCTAGAAAACTTCAGGCTCAAACTTACTTTTGTTTACCACTGGATAAAAATGGATTTTTGTTTTGGGGGAGGTGGCATGGTAGAAAAGGATAGGAGGAACTGAATGATATGTAGAACGATTTTACCTTATCAAATATTTACTGAGTATTTAGCTCTGAGCCAAATCCTCTGTGAGGAACTAATATACAGCAGTGAGTAAGACAAGTTAGAGAGTTAAGTCTGATGATTATTTACTCTGCTGTTTTTTTTTTTTTTGGAGAGGTTTTTGCTACAGGGAGAGTGTGCTTGCCAGAAAGACAGAGAGACAGAAAGCGACAAATCACCCCCCAGGGGGATGGCCACACCACAATCCCTTCTCCTCCATTATCTTCTTGGGATCTTGGGGACACACGCACGTACACATGCGTGGCGTGAGTTTAAGCTGCTGGGTCCTGGACTTGAACCGCAGTCGGCTACATGGGAGTCTAGCGACATAGCCATTACGCTAACTGCTGGTCCCCTAATCTGCTGTTTTTGTCGACAGTGTGGCATTTGAGCAAACCTGAGCACACTTCTCTTACCTTCACTGTAGTTTTAGAAAACCTTTAGTAAGTGACTTTCTCAGGCTCACGTACCTACTGTGTTGTGCCATCTATTCACTGCAAAGAGTCTGCTGCAGGTCACTGTCACCACTGCAGGGATGGTCAGGTGGGGCAGAGTGTTGGCTGCCACATGGGTGACTGGAGAATTGGATGGAAACTTCAGCACCATTATCACATCCTGTTGCATCTGATCTTTAAACATGAGTGGACTCTGTGGAAGGAAACACTGTTGAATAGAAAGGGAAGAGAGCAGAAGAAAACAAAAGGGATAATGTAGTTAGTGAGAGGTCTAGGGAGAACGAGGTTAAAACAGACAAGGCTAGCATGGGCACATACAGGACGATCCAAGCGACTGGAACTTTCTTACTGAGGAATGCCTGCCGGAGCCAGGCGGGGTCAGACAGTGGCAGGGTGGTGAAAAACGACACTGCGGGGCTGAGACACATGGGAAGATTCTGGGTTTGTGCTGGGAGATCTGGCTGAGCACACCATGATCTAGAGCTGCCTTGTTCACAGGAATAAATAAATGAACTTTTGATATGGACTGTTTATGGACCAGTATGTCTAAGGCCCGGCTCTTATTGATTCATATGAAAAAATGTTGTCTTCACTTCTTTATATATTATGCATAAATTAGAAAATGAAAAATGTGTGAATAACATTGTATAAAATGAACTTAGTCTTGTGTTTTCCTCTAAAAAGAAAAGAGTAGCTAAAAAAAAGGGAGCAAAGGCTGTTAGCCACTGATATAAGATACTAAATTATTAACAATCAGCCTCAATTTAAGTATCACCAGATGTTTTGTGAAAAGTTAGCCCGTGGAAATGTCCACGTGACATAACATAGTTATTTGGTCCAATTAAAAAATCAGTTTGATGGGAAAATTAGTTAAGTCAGTGACTAACATAGTGACAGATACAGTTTATACAAAATATAAAATGAATGAATACTTTCATTTCTATCTGATTGATAAGAGGCATGACTACAGACAGAAGAATCACAATAGAACAGCTTCCAGAAAGCCTCTGGAGAGCTCCCCTGTCAGTGCTCTGCACACGTTTCTGCTCCGACACGGGTGCCACAAGTTCTTCCTCCTCTTCCCTCACGAATGCGAACGTACTGAGGGCCAGTGCTACTTCCTTTGCTTTTCTTAACCTTTGTTTCTCAAATATCTAGCATATGACTTGATAGAAAGTATGTATTGTTAGTACTACAAAACACCATAAATACCTGCATATAAAAAGTACAAAAAAGGAATGCTGAAAATAATCATTATTTATCTTCCATATGTGTTGTAATTGTGTGCTGTGTATATGAATTCTCTGCTATGTGAACTTACATGAAAGTTAAATTTTCTTAATAAAAAGTTCCATGCCAATTTGGGCTGTTACAATTTCCCCTAGGAAAGTAACAGATTCTGGCTGGGCATTTCTCCAGGATAAATATTAGTAGTAGTGGTAGTATTAAACAGAGAAAACTAACACGGGAATAAAATTCTTCTGCCAAACCATTTCATAAAATAAAGTGTGAGAGATATTCTCTTGGACAGTTTATTAAAATGGCTTCATCTCCAGTCTTAAGACTCCAAGGCTGCATCCCCAAGTCTACACTGCGGTTAGGGGTTTGTATGGGAACAGCTCGTGCCTGGTGCAAAACTTCCTGTTTTGTCACAGAGAAGGACCAGCTGCAATCAAAGAGTTTTTTAAGTGACATAGCTGAAACTATGACTGAACTACCGGAAAGAGAATTTTTTTTTTCTTTTTTTGCCTGAGGGTACTTGCATGTGAGACACATAGAGAGGGAGAGGGAGAAAACACCCATCACGGAGAATGGTCACTCAGCAACTCCTTCTCTCCCTTCCCTGCTTCCAGGAGCTTGGCCATGAATGCTCATGCACCTGGTGTGTTTCCTAAGCCATCAGGTCTGGAACTCAAATTGGAACCATGGGGTCGGCTGTGTAGGATCAGGCTGCTTTAATCATTAAGCAACACAGCTAATCTTCCTCACAAAAAAATGCAAAACAAATACATTTATCTGTATATTTTTCAGGATTCTGACTATTCTTTGAAAGTATAGAGTATATAGCTATTTCTGAGAATGCTTAGCATCATATCTGATACTCAGAGGGGGCTCCATCAAAATTTGCAAAATGGGGCCAGCAGGTGGTGTAGTGGCTGTGGTACTGGATACCCACATGGCTGATCATGGTTTGAGTCCCAGATCTGGCAGCTTGAAACTCAAGCCAGGCACATGTACATGAGTGCCCAAAATCCCAGGAGGAAAATAGAGGGGAAGGTATTGCAGTATGGCTATCCCTTATGAGAGTGATTTCTCACTTTCTCTTTATCTCTCTGTGTCTTCAGCAAATGCATGAACCCTATAGCAAAAATCTCTTTCAAAAAAATTGTAAAATAACTGATAGAATGAATGAAAGTTATTAATAATAATTCTATCACAAAATAACACTACAAATTTGTTTGAACATACATTATGGATTGTATCCCAGAGTGCTTTCTTCCAAAACTGGGATAGTTATTGCTGTAATTATGGGCTGGAAAATTTGATGTACTGTAATTCATTTTGTAAGTATGTTTTTACTTCAGCATCTTTTACTTCAATAAGAAATTAGTGAAAAATCAGTTTTAAAAATAACTTCTAAAGAAGTTTTTCAGAAAAATTTTTACCTCCATCAAATTAGATATAGGGAAATACTTAGTATTTGCTAATAAACTAAAAAAGGATTGTTCTGCTATAAAAATGGAGTTTTTAAATTAAAATTAAAATAATGAGAATATAACTTTCCCTTGTAAAATGTGACTAAAAGGTTTAATACAAATAGCTAATGGTAATGATGTCAGCTAACGGTTATTGAGAACTTATCGCATGGTAGAAGCTAGTCTAAGTGCTATATAGCACTGAGTCATTAAGTTCTCATCAGTGGGTAGTTTTTAATTAATTATTTTAGGACTTGTGCACACTGTGTATGTACGAGAGAGAGACAGAGAGAGAGAGAGAGAGAATGTGATAAAGTACCCACAGGGAGGATGACCACACCACAATCCCTTCTCCATCCTCCTCTTGGGATTCTGGACACACACACACCCTCCACCGCCCCCCAACGTGGTACGCTTTTCAGGCCACCAACTGCATGGTCATCCCTATGGGATCCAGCTGCCTTAAGCATCACACCACCTGGCTGACATACTCAGTACTATTTTTACCCTTATTTTATAAATGCTGAGCACAAGTTAAAAACTTTGCCCAAGTTATTTACTATTTAGAGGAAGAAATGGTGTTTGACTCCAGTGTAGGTTTGGGCCCTTACTCTTAACCAC
This sequence comes from Tupaia belangeri chinensis, assembly GCF_000334495.1. Classification (NCBI taxonomy): domain Eukaryota; kingdom Metazoa; phylum Chordata; class Mammalia; order Scandentia; family Tupaiidae; genus Tupaia; species Tupaia belangeri. The sequence goes on along the minus strand of NW_006160114.1, from coordinate 7,502,745 downwards.
TCTGTTGACAAAGTGACTTTAAATTACCTTCATATTTCTTTTCTTTTCTTTTTTTTGAGAGGTTTTTGCTATAGGGCGTGTGTGCTCACCAGACAGACAGAGAGAGACAGAGCCAGAAAGTGAGAAATCACCCCCCAGGGGGGATGGCCACGCCATAATCCTTTCTCCTCCATTTTCCTCTCGGGATCTTGTGCGTGCATGCACATGCGCCCGGCGCTGAGTGTAAGCCATGGGGTCCGGGACTCAAACCGCGGTCGACTATGTGGGAGTCCAGCAACATAGCCATTATGCTAACTGCTGGTCCCTCTTTCTTTTTCTTAAGATGACAACTTCACCTATGCCGTCCTTCTCTAAAGATTAAATTTGGCAATACCAGATTGTGTTTATAATGGGTTTTTCACTGTAATTTACAAACCTAATCCATTTTCAGTACCAGCATGGCACTATGCCTGTTTATTTATCAATGAGTTTAAGTACAGGTATACATAGAGAAGATGGCCATTTCTGTGAATCCGAAATTGGGCTAGCTTAAGTAGGGCTTAAAGGTAAGAATTACACTCTCTTCTTTGTTTCTCTCTGGGGTATCATGTACTTAGGCTGCAGAGTTAACTAATAAATCAAGAAGCCTTTAAAAATGCCACTAAAATTGCTGTTTTATTTGCTCTATAGTCAAGTACAAGGCAAAGGAAAAAAAAAAAATTCAACACAGTGATATGCCTTACCAGGTGCATGGCAGAACTCCGAGGCGGATGTGGCTCAATAAGCAACTGAGATGGCGTCTGTCCAAAGTTCTGTATCTGTGCCTCCATGGCCTGCAGGGGAAGGAGGGTGACTGTCATAATCAATATGCATCAAAGACAGAGGTCAACAAATTCTTAGACAAGCAAGTGTATTCCAAGTCAGCCATGAAAAAAGTCCAGAAAATTCACCAGGTGCTCTTTTTCTCAGGGTGCAGAATCATCCAAGTGTTAGTATTTTGTAGACAAGCGCTGCGTCTCCTTCCAAACATGCTTCAGTTAACCAAATCACTATTCTTATATCTGGACGCTAGGGTTATATGTGAAAATCCTAGCCTGTGAGTATATACATGCAGCTAGAGACCAGAGAACACTTTGAACACTAAATACAACATTTATACCTTAATAAAATCCTTTGTAAGAAGGAATGTATGGGGATCTCTAATGAAATAAGCTTCTGGAATCTTAATGGGAAAAAAGAATGAGACATAAAGTCTATCAATGATGCAAAACAGAATTCAGAAAAGCATACATTCTAATCAGTTAAGAGGCAATGAGTAGAAACAACACTAAGACTTTTGCATAATAATTAAAAAATCACAAAACTCTTATTATAACCAATATATTTATGCTATTTTAAGTTGAATTCTAGACTATTACTTGTAAGGTATAAATTAATTTTTCTTAATTTTTGTTCACAAAATTTTAGAAAACTCACCCAAGAAAGGAAAAAAATCTTTTGGGTATCCTGAGCTATATAATATTTCATTAAAGCCTATGCAGATAGAAATATTAATGACAATTTTATGGTTTCCAATGAATACAAATCATTTTAAGATCTCAAGCTGTTTGGATGGTATATATCTATTTTGTGCCTGTGTCAAAGAGATAATCTTGTAAGAGATTTAAGTATTTTTTATACATAAATTCTACAGAAAAATAGTTTAATATATTAAGTTTGACTAGCAGAAATATTTTTCTGAAATGCTGTAAGTTTGTAATTTAAGCCAGCAAGGAAAAGCACAATATTTATTATGACCATTACTGTGTTACCATGTTAATTTCCCCCCTAAAATTGTGTACAATTTGATTGCACATAAAAGTGAAATACGAAAACCACTGCTGAGTGCTGGAAGAAGCAGCAGGTAAGTTGGTAGATGGCTTTTGACATGTTACTGCCACTAATCACATCGCGATCTACAATTCTCATTTATAAAGTACTTAAAATTAACAATCTGTCCTCCTAGACTGCATTTCAAGGAAATGTTTATCAATAAAAATGTGAACTTCCAAATTTATTGGCAATATTAAACACGAATGTATCATTATCTGCCATATTTTAGCGAATGCATCAATAGGGCTTTGGTTCTTTTATTTGCAGAGGCAATGAGATGAATTATTAAATCTCTTTAAGTGCTGTCCAATTTTAATGCATACATCTATTAGCGTAGTGTCCACTCATATGCAAAGTATGACTATTTAACTAAATTGTATTCACACAGATACCATCATACTTTGTCTTACCAATGCAAGATTTATGATTATCAAGGGGGAAAAAGGCTATTTCTGTTAGGCTCACATTATTAACAATAAACTCTTGAGAATTATTTGGGGAAAAAGGCAGTAATTTTATAGTTAAAGCTGCCCTAGTTAGCAAATGTCCAAGATCGAGCTTTATGTATTATGAACAGCTAATGTCTAACAATACATAGTAAAGCCTGTATTTTTCCTGCGCTGGAAAAAGGACACAGGTGGAAGTGAGGAACTGTGGGTAAAATAAAAGAAATTTTAATCTCTAGATTTGCACTTAGTAGGTACTCTTTAAATGTTCACAAAAAAAGATGAACCAGGAAACATGTTTTGCTTGACTTTAATTCTGTTTCTGAAAGGGAAGTAAAAATTATTAGATAATATTCTGTAGATGGTTTAAAAATTTATTTTATACATTCAATCACTATATATCACTTGGCTTATAAAGTAAATTTACGCAACACAAAGACACTTCTTTTTTAATTGGTAGACGGAGCATGTGTTTATTAGAGACAGAGAGACAGAGAGGAAGAGAGAAAGCATTTCTAAGTACCCCCTCAGTGGAGCATGGTCATGCCACAATCATTTCTCCTCCATTTTCCCATCCTGTCAAGCCTTGAACATACATGCACTTGCCCCGACACAGCTTTCTAGCTACCAGGGCCAGGACTGAAACAACTGTGGGCCATGAAGGGTCCAGCTCCCTTAACCACTGCACTATTACACAATATTATGCAAGGGCCAGCAGGTGGTGTGGTGGTTAAGGCACTGGACTACCACATAAATGACCCTGGTTTGAGGCCCAGACCTGGTGGCTTGAAAATGACAGCAGGCATGTGTATGTACATGCCCAAAATACTGACAGGAGAATGAAGGAGAAGGGATTGCAGGTGGCCATCCTCTTTGGGGGGTAATTTCACACTTTCCCTGTCTGTCTCTCTCTGGTGAGTACACACGCCCTATGGCAAAAACCTTCTAAAAAATTATGAAACTGATATCCTTTCCAGAAATCTTCTGTATAGTTCTCTCAGATCACTTTTGGACTGAGGCACTGTACAGTACTCATGCCTATGTATGTTAAATGGCTCCCAAATGACATCCCCTTCATTAACTGTATTCCCTACTTTAACATTCATTTCTCTTGAGACTAAGCCAAATCCCTCTTCCTTGTGATTCGCATCACATGCCCTCGTGATACCAAGGTTCTAATTCCAAGATGGTATTTTCCTTTCAGTTATGTTGTAACGCTGCCTTCCAGTCATTCCTTACCCTCTGATTTAAAAATTCACAGGTCACTCTGATCCTGAAAAATGCTCTCTCCCCTAAATCCTATCTCTTGTCACAATGAAAACGACTGAGTAGAAGTTAGCACCTACTCTCTTCACTTGCTCTTCTTGTCATGCTTTCTGTCCTCCTCCCAGTTTTAGGGAATCATTCGTGACTTTCTTGTCAAGTAAGTAGGTGCTGTGCACATGACAGTGCCCAGTGATTTGCAGGCCCCATTCACAACCCCTGAATCACTACAGTTAAGGGGCTGTCTGGAGCTACTCCCTATGTATGAGAAAGTCCTCCTTTAATGCCAATGTTGGGTTAGAGATCTAACTCCTTTGTTTCCCAGAATTTTTAAATCATAATAAATGCCCTTCCTATTCTTCCAGCACATTTCCCCCTTCTACTATGGAATCTAACATACCATTATTCACATATGTCTATTAGCTCAAACTGAATCTCAGCAGGTAAGGACTGTGATGTCGTCCTAGTAGAGGCTCCAGAAATATTTGCTGATTATACAAGTGGGGCAATGGTGGGCATTTATGCAAAATGGAAGGCTCATCTAGAAAAACAAAAGCAAAGTAAGCTTCAGAGTTCTTTATTTTTGACAATTCAATAGCACAAAAACAATTATCTGCTGAATGCTTTGTCACACGTCAGACAGCCTTCAGGAAGTTTGCAGCTGCAGAAGAGATGAATCTGGCACTGCGCACAAGGGGTACTGGACTGTGGTAGAGACAAAGCTAGACCCCCTGGGAGCCCTGTGAAATGATGGGGAAGAAGGGGACTAGGGGATTTTTTTTTGACTTCCATAAAGGGGATGTGAGCATTTTTGTCATACAAATTTTCCCTTAATAATTTCTAGATACATCAAGTTAAAGAAAGTTATTTTGAGCTAATTATAAGGTGGCACATAACCTTAAGTGTGAAGCTTGATCAATGTGTGTATGTGTGTGTGTGTTTGTGTGTGTGTGTATTTACATTTTTCCATGTTACAAGAACTACCCATATCAAGACAGACATTGGAATGAAGCTAGTAGGCTCCGTAGCTTAGTCTGGGTGGTGGTTACATGAGAATATACATATTACTTGTGTACTTCCTCAGCCAATTACTTTCACGCCCTATCCCCTGATAAGGTAGTCACTATTTCAATGTTTATTACCCTTGATTATATTTTCTGTTCTTGAATTTCTATTTAATAGACTCATAAGGGGCCAGCAGGTGATAGGGAGGTAAAGGCAGCTAGATCCTACATGGCCAACTGTGTGGTTTGAGTCCTGGACCCAGTGGCTTGAAAATCACACCAGGCACCTGTGTGTGCATGCCCACAATCCTGATAAGAGAATGGAGGGGAAAGGATTGTGGCATGGCCCTCCCCACTCCGGGATGATTTCTTACTCTTCTGCACTCTTCCCCACCCTGTCTCTCTCCAGGGAGCACATGTGTCTTACGGCAGAAAGGGGGAGGAAAAAAAGAATCATATAATACATATTTTGTGTGTCTGCTTTTTTTGATTAACATACTTATTGTCTACAAGATTCATCCCTGTGTGTATCAGTAGTTTGCTGTATAGTATCTCTTAATCTACCATAATTTATCAGTTCTCTTATTGATGGATATTGGAGTTGTGAATAGTTTCAGGTTTTCATGAATAGTTAACTTTGAAAATTCTTGTACATGTCTTTCGGTGGAGGAAAACAGCCATTGTTGGGTATATACTTAGATATTGGGTTGCAGAGACATAGGGCAGGGATATGTTTAGTTTTACTACCCAATTATTTTTCAAAATAACTATATTTTCTTTAATTATTAATATTGGTGAATCCAGAATGTAATGGACAAAGATGTAAGTGTAGTGATTTCAACTGTGTGGTCTTTAAGGCACTGAGATGCTGACTGCTTACATATCCAAACTCAACTGTATCTCACAACATAATTATGAATGGAATAGCAGTATGTTTCAATACCAGAAACTGTTCAAACTGGAAAAAAGGCTAAGTTAGTCTCCTCAGAGTTTTAAATTTCAGTTTTAAACTGTTAAATGGGTTCTTAAAAAATGATTTTGTTGAATACTACTGAGCAGTCATTATGTCCTTAGAATTTATTTTTCTCCATTGAGAAATAGGTTTAACACCTTGAAGAAGTACTAAACACAGATTTCTGCAGGGGTGAGCAGAGAAACAAAGGGAAATATGAGCTGAGTGATACTTAGGGAAACAAAACAAATAAATTTGAACAGTATATGTGATTTTTCAGACTTAAAATGACACATAATTCAGCTTTACCTGCTTATTTGTAATACTGAATTCTCATGAGAGAAAGATCCTATTAGGGACACTTTCCTTTTTGTCCCCTTCCTACTGCTTATTATCCCATTCCTTGGTCTTGTCAGGCTCTTCTCTAAAATCCTACAGGACCCACCTACCAAGCTATAGGATTACACATTTTCATCTAGGAGTCCTGTTTTCTACTTTGTTCTCAACAACCTGGCTAGTGTTTCACTTTCATCATAGGTGTATGGCTGTGTGGTCTACACCCTTTACAAAGGTGGAAGACAAATGGTGGACAGAATCTACCCCACCTCAAAGCCCTGAGGAAGGGCAGGCACATGCTAATGCAGCCACTTAAGGAGGCCACATGCGTTAACTATCCTGTGGCGTGTGTCTTATTCCTTTGACCTCTGTACCTCTTACTTGGTTGCTTCCTTCCTCTCTTCCCTTCCAAGAAAGTTCTGCCTCATCTCTGATAAAGACACATACCTGGGATTAAATCCTCAGAAGAGGAAATAAGTAAATAGGCTGTATGTATATGAGTATTATACGTGTGTCTGTTAACACGAGACTTGACAGCCTAGGTAAAAGTAAATGAGGCAGCAGGTAAGTAATCATTCAGATGTCATAGCTTCTCTGGTAAGCAGAAAATAAAAACTTTGGCTAATCATATTTTTTCCAAAATGTGAAAAAATTTAACCCATATATATTTTTTTCTTAGAGAAACTTTGCCACTTCTAGTATGTTTAGGGTAAGTGTAATTTAGTAATAGTATTTAGATGAAACACCATCGGGTCACAGGGCCCTGAGGAAATGTGTGAGGGAGCTAATACTACAGGCTCGAAAAAGACCTATTTAATCCATTGACATTGGTCTCTATACATTTGTGCTACAGGTTACAGAAATGTGTAAAATACCCAGACTACATCCAAATAACCTGTCAGTTCATTGATAATTTTCAGAGAATTTTTTAAAAATGGGGCTGGCAAGTGACATAGTGGTGAAGGTGCTGGACTGCCACATTGCCGGCCGCAGTTTGAATCCCAGACCTTGTGGCTTGAAAGTAACACTGTATGTGTATGTGTGTGTGCCCAAGATCCCAGGAGGAGAATGGAGGAGAAGGGACTGTGGCATGGCCATCCTCTGGAGCAATGATTTCTCACTTTCTCTCTCGCTGTCTCTGGCAAGCACACATATACTATTAGAAAAACCTTTGAAAAAAATTAAGAAAAAGAAATAGTAAAAGTGGTTGATTGGGAACACAGAACATTCTCCAAAAAGTTTCCTTAATTGTATTTATCTCGCTGTATAGCTCTTATTTACAAGCATTTTAATTTAATGCTTGAAAGTAATTTTTTTAAGACCGAATTTTAGGGACGTGTACTTACTGGAGAGACAGAAAACAAGAAATCACCTCCGCCCCTCCTCCAGGGGTGGGGGATGGCCATGCTACAATCCTTTCTTCTCCACTCTCCTCTGGGGATCTTGAGCATGCATGCACACATGCTTGGTGTGAGTTTTAAACTGCTGGGTCCAGGTCTAGAACCACAGTCAACTATGTGGAAGTCCAATGACAATAACCATTATGTCATCTGCTGGTCCCTGGTGTGAGTTTTAAGTCACTGGATCCGGGACTTGAACTGCAATTGACTAAGTGAGCATCCAGCAATATAACCATTATGCCATCCGCTGGTTCTGAAAGTAATTTTTTTTAACCAGAAAATATAAGTTTAACAAAAAATAAAGAAGATATATGTGATTTGTCAATATATCCTTCTATTCCACCTACAATTCTAACAATAGCAAATAAGAAAAACAAAAAAAACATGATGGAATTCTGAAAAGTCAAAAATGATAAAAAGAAAGGTTACTTAATGGCAGACTCTATTTTAACCAATAAGCTTTTGCTTCTGGTTTATTGTTGTAATAAAACAAGATCATACAAAGCATTACTTTTTAATGCTGGAAAAACAGGAGCAAAATAAATCAAGCAAATAATATCACTACTTTATTATTTCTAGCTTTGTAAACACTAAACTATATAAAAAATTAAAATGCTAATTTATATTCAACTGCTTCCATTTATAGGAGAATGGAGGAGAAGGGACTGTGGCATGGCCATCCTCTGGAGCAATGATTTCTCACTTTCTCTCTCGCTGTCTCTGGCAAGCACACATATACTATTAGAAAAACCTTTGAAAAAAATTAAGAAAAAGAAATAGTAAAAGTGGTTGATTGGGAACACAGAACATTCTCCAAAAAGTTTCCTTAATTGTATTTATCTCGCTGTATAGCTCTTATTTACAAGCATTTTAATTTAATGCTTGAAAGTAATTTTTTTAAGACCGAATTTTAGGGACGTGTACTTACTGGAGAGACAGAAAACAAGAAATCACCTCCGCCCCTCCTCCAGGGGTGGGGGATGGCCATGCTACAATCCTTTCTTCTCCACTCTCCTCTGGGGATCTTGAGCATGCATGCACACATGCTTGGTGTGAGTTTTAAACTGCTGGGTCCAGGTCTAGAACCACAGTCAACTATGTGGAAGTCCAATGACAATAACCATTATGTCATCTGCTGGTCCCTGGTGTGAGTTTTAAGTCACTGGATCCGGGACTTGAACTGCAATTGACTAAGTGAGCATCCAGCAATATAACCATTATGCCATCCGCTGGTTCTGAAAGTAATTTTTTTTAACCAGAAAATATAAGTTTAACAAAAAATAAAGAAGATATATGTGATTTGTCAATATATCCTTCTATTCCACCTACAATTCTAACAATAGCAAATAAGAAAAACAAAAAAAACATGATGGAATTCTGAAAAGTCAAAAATGATAAAAAGAAAGGTTACTTAATGGCAGACTCTATTTTAACCAATAAGCTTTTGCTTCTGGTTTATTGTTGTAATAAAACAAGATCATACAAAGCATTACTTTTTAATGCTGGAAAAACAGGAGCAAAATAAATCAAGCAAATAATATCACTACTTTATTATTTCTAGCTTTGTAAACACTAAACTATATAAAAAATTAAAATGCTAATTTATATTCAACTGCTTCCATTTATACATAGAAAACACAAAATATAAGAAAAAGTATTTTTCCTTTTAATAGTCAACTGAATTAAGATTATTCCAACCAAATTGTTAGAATATTTGAGCAGATATTTGGTAACTCTAGTAAAAAAAAATACATTTCCCTTAATTAGTAGGTTATGTCAGACAATATTTGAGGGAGAGGATTTCAACTTGGTCAGTTATATGCCTTGGTTCATGGTTGCACTCCTAGAGTGAAGAGCAAACTTCTTCAGCTGATTCCTATTTCCTCCTAGGAATGAATACTATAATGATAATTGACTTAACAAATGAATGTGAAAAAACAAGGGTCAATTCTCCTGGATTGAAAGTGCTCCAACTAGAATATTTTATCTTCAGATTGAGTTTGTAGCATCAGTGGCAAACTCACTAAACCTTTCTGCTTACAAAGAGGTGTAAGTTCACTCAGGCAGGAAGAGTGCATACATTTTAAGGTAGCTGGTAGTGGCTGATCTACTCTGGAAGCCATACATAAGTGTGCTTAGTCTAGAGAAGAGAGAGACCCAGGGGGACCAGATGGGTGGCTGGGAGACAAGTTTGCATGGACCAATCACTGCATTCCTTTTCTTATTCCCAGCCAATGACACAGTTCATGACGGGAGACAGGAGGATGAAGTGATGAAGTATTTATTGTATGACTCCTCTTTGTCACGTTTCCAGTTTGGAAGTGGCCCGGTTGCATTCTTCTATCCAAGTTAACAGTTCTTGGGTGACCATTTCTCTCACTAGGTTCTGGTAATGACTCTCTCTCCTTGTTCCCTAAAGCCTAAGTGTGGTAACCCGTAGGTGCTTTACCATCTCTGTTCATCTACTTTATCCTGCCCACATCTTTGTAAATACAAGGAGATTTCAAAGTCAGTGGGGAAAAAAAGTTAAAGTATAAGTTTATTTTGGTGCTAACATTTTTTCCCAAATACATACATAATTTTTGCATAATATGTATTTTCCATGAATATTCTGAAGACCCTTGGAGGACATACATACATACATACATACATACATTTATGTATCTAGTTATTGGAGAGGTTTTTGCTATAGGGCACGTGTGCTTGCCAGAAAGACAGAGAGAGAGACAGAGAGACAGAAAGCGAGAAATCACCCCCCAGGAGGAATGGCCATGCCACAATTCCTTCTCCTCCTTTCTCCTCTGGGGTTCTTGGGCACGCACACACAAGCACCTGGTGTGTTTAAGCCACTGGGCCCAAGACTCGAACTGTGGTCGACTACCTGGGAGTCCAGAGACATAGTCATTACGCTAATTTCTGGTCCCTGTAGGACAATTAAGCTCTCTTCAATACCCTTTAAAATTAAAAAAAAAAATTGTTACAAAATATACGAAGCATAAAATGTACTATCGTAACTATTTTTAAGTGTACAGTTTAGTGGTGCTAAGTATACTGTGCATCCACTACCCAGAACTTTTTTTTTTTTTTTGGAGAGATTTTCACTATAGGGCGCGTGCGCTCGCCAGACAGACAGAGAGAGACATAGAGACAGAAAGTGAAAAATCAACCCCCAGGGGGGATGGTCTTGCCACAATCCCTTCTCTATTCTCCTCTCAGGATCTTGGGCACGCACGCACACGCGCCCGGCGTGAGTTTTAAGCCACCAGGTCCAGGATGCAAACCGCGGTCGACTACGTGGGAGTCCAGCAACATAGCCATTACGCTAACTGCTGGTTCTCTCCCCAGAACTTCTGACATTTCCCATAATTAGTGATGCTGAGCATGTTTTCATGCACTTGTTGATCATTTGTAACTCTGGGGTTCACTAACCCTTTGATAGGGTCACACTGATAGATATAAATAGGATTGGTATTGAGGCATGATAAATGAAAGTAATGCTGGTTAGTTACTTTGTGCTTCATGTCTGTGTAGGACTGACCAAAATCAATTTATATCCAAACAAGAAATATTTTCTTTGAGAACCTGGAATATTTTAGGGATAAACACTATTTTCCTGTGTCATCTATAGCTGTTAATTCTCAATAAGGTAACTAAAATACCTTTTATCTGCATGATTTAGAGACTCACTTATATGGAAGCAAGGGTTTTGGCAGATGATGTTTTTCCTGATTACCAGAAGGTGTGTGTGCTTGCAAGAGACAGACAGAGAGACAGGTAGACAGAGAGAGAAAGCACCCTGTAATGGGGCATCCTCACACAGCAATCTCTACTACTCCATTTTTCTATCCTGTAGAGATTTTGGTCATGCATTCACAGCACCTGGCATGTTTTTCAAGCCACTGGGTCAGGACCCAATAGTCCCTTAACTACCAGGCTACAAAGCCAGCCCATCAGATGACTCAGGACATTCCCAGGGTTTCGTTTCTTTGCTCATTTCTGGTTAGACCATTAAATAGCATTTAGAAGAGTATTCAACCTAGAAAAGCTAAACTACATATTAGAGGAATCCATCCCACATCCCTACCAAATTTTCCTGGTTATAAAAGGGATTTCAAAAAAGGTCATGGAAACACAGATTTAAAGATTGCATTTATCTTATGTACAAAAAAACCCTTTTAAATCCATGTATAATTTTTTCATAATAGGCATGTTCCATGAACTGCTTGGAGACTTCCTTATATAAAACAAATTCTTAGAAGGCTGATTCAGGAGGTCGAGGAGAAGGATGGTAGGAGGAGAGACAACCTAGAAGTCATAGTACAGGTGGCAGTAAGTTTACTTAGCATGTCTAATGATGGGGGAAAAAAATCATGAAAATAATAAAAGCTGCAATAGATTTCCTTGGTATGTGAAATGACACTGAGACAATGGTTCACTGCGTGGTAGTATAAATACTCCAAAACATAGTCATACACTTTTATTAAACTAAATTCAGATTAAAAATATTATTGCATGTATTCGGTAGAACACAGTGTTGTTCTTCCATTTTGACATAAATGGGAAACAATAATTTAGATCTACTATATTAAGACTTCAAATGGCTTTAAATAGGCTCATTATCAATATGTTTAAAGCCTTTAAAAATGAGTCCTAAACATCTGACTGAAATGCTTAGGTATTTAGATTGAGTAATATCTATTTCAGCAAATTGAAGGATGCAATATGTTTTGAATAATTGCTAATTTATGCTGAGGTAACAACTGTTTAATATAACTGAAATCTATGTTAATAGAAGATAAGAAAATCCCTTCCAGCTATTTCTATTACAAACAGCAGGCTGCAATTTTCACCCTTCTTCCCTTGAGTAAAATATGACTTTAGATACTTATGAAAGCATTGCTGTTAATTTCTGAAAATCAATAATTAGCACTTCTCAATACCACACAATAAAATAACAGAAAGAAGAGAAAAAGCACATCTCACATAAATGACACACATCTGACTCTGACTAGCTGCATTATTTATGCTTTTCTAGTGGATGGTTGATGACCATGGTCTAGCAAAGGACTGCAGTAATTATGAAGAGGAAAGATAAACTGAAATTAAAGATTTATTTGCTAATTAAAAGTAAATGTGTGTCATTAATTTATTTGATGCTAATTTCTATACTCAAACTTTATTCATCAAATTTTGGCAATGCAAGCCTTATTGTTGCAGATGAGAAACACAAAAGAAATATTATACTTTCAAACCTTTACCCTTATTAGTTTTAGGGCTCACACTTTTATTCCCATACTCGAAATGATCTTTTAACTTTAAAGAACCCCTGATGTGTTTTTCTACTCCAATGATTAAATGTGAGGGTTTTCTTTCTATTTTAATTTGGCTTTTGAATTTGTTAAAATTTTCAGTTCAGGGGCTGTTGGTGGTGTGGTGGTTGACACGCTGGATTCCCACATGGCTGACCATGGTCTGAGTCCTGGACCTGGTGGCTTATTTCTCACTCTCCCTCTCTTTCTCTCTGGTCAAATTAAAATATAATAATGATAATAAATAAAATTAAATAATTATTTTAAATATTTTTTTCAGTTCAGTAAAACTTTCTGTAACTATAGGGAGGAAATTAAGATGATCTTAATTAAATGTTTATTATCTATTTGGTTAATTATTTGTTGTAATCAATTGTCTGAATAACTGCCCAGAAGAACTCTGAACATCTCACATATGAAGACAATTAGGTACCTGCAAATGGAGGGCACTGTGTTACTACTCATGCAGGCACATCCGGGGGTGGTGTTATTCTTTCTCATATCAAAGAAAGAAGTCAGAAATGAGAGAGAGAAAAGCCAAAGGCTTCTAAGAAATTCACAGAAAGAATAAGCAGTGATTATAGAGACCATCACTGTCCTCACTGTGAACACCTTCATTTACATCATGAGAGTGAAAAGTGCATTCATTTTTTTCCTTATAGATTTTATGAGTTCATCTCAGGAAAGCCAGCACTGCAGCTGTTTGGGTTAAGGACACATCTATCTTGTTTCTTGACAGCCTATCATGTCAGTTCTCTGTAGTAGCAAAGAGTATTTCATAAAGTGAAAGCTAAAGTGATCTAGTCTACTTCCTATGGGCATATTTTCACTACAGCAGATCCAAAGGGATGCTTTATTATCCCTGTCAGATCAAAGAAAGAGATTGGAAAAAAAGAAGAAAATGTAATCTAAGATGACCAAGGATTATTAGTAACAAAACAAATCAGACTAACATACCACATTATTATGACTTCTGGTAATATTAAAATGTATTTAATATTTTACTATCTCCAGCATAACAGATAAATATGTATGTATATAAATTAATAAATGTTGCATAGCCCATATGTTCTAACAGCTTCCAGAAAACAAGTCCCTTATGATTGGCTTATAGGTATACATCTCACTGTCAAAGAGAAGTCATTAAATCATTTTTCAGTTTGGCAAAGTTGACTCTAGGTATGATGACAAGTATTATGACAAGCTTAGAACTTAGTATCTTGTTAATAATTTTTCTGGTGTGAGCTCATAGATTTTGTTGGTATATTTACTCCACATTTTTCTCTTGTTGAACAGTTACAACTTTAGTGCCAATTCATTCAATAATAGGAATGATAAACTAATGACACTAAATAAAAATTTTAAAAATATACAATAATCTTTCTTTATGTAAGGAGGGTATATTCAAAGAACACCAGTGGATGCCTGAAACCACGGATAATAAGAACTCACTATAGGGACCAGCAGTTAGCATAATGACTATGTAGCTGGACTCCCATGTAGTCGACCGCGGTTCGAGTCCCGGACCCAGTGGCTTAAACTCACGCTGGGTGCATGTGCGTGCGTGCCCAAGATCCTGGGAGGAGAATGGAGAAGGGATTGTGGTGTGGCCATCCCCCCTGGGGGTGATTTCTCGCTTTCTATCTCTCTGTCTCTCTGGCGAGCGCACACGACCTAAAGAAAAACCTCTCGAAAAAAAAATAACTCACTATATTGGCTAATTTACAAATTAGGCATAGTAAGGGATTAAAAACAACAATAAAATAGAAAAAAAAACAGAATATAATGCAATAAGATTTATTTGAATGTGGTCCTCTCTTTCAAAATATCTTTCGAACTGTACTGTAACAGAATCCATGCAAAGTGAGTCCACAGGCAAGGAGGGACTGCTGGAAATAATGAAGGCTCGAAATGCCAACATTTAGATCAAGGCAAAGAGTGTTACAGTGGACTGCAAGTAGGCTGCCTTTATAGGATTTTGAAGACATTACTGAAAAGAAGCACAATTATTTTTTTAATTAAATGATAATAAAAACTCAAATGTATTGATTTTACTTGTTGCTATCACAGATTATTTTTGATTAAATATAGAGAGAACTATAAGTTATTTTTTAAAGTTCTAAGATATTTCATTTAATTGTACTTTTAGGTAATAATCCAAGTTTGTATAGTGGTTTACAGTTTACAAAGTATTTTCACATTGTTTTGTCCTCTGAGTTAGGTATTATTTCTGTAATTGTTTTTAGATAAGAAAATAAAGACACATAAAAAGTAAGCAGTTGACTTAATGTCACTCAAATGCTAACGGTGGGCTATGATACAATCTAACCTGATTCTTATCTTTCTATCTTTTTTTTATTGCCTAATATAATACCATATAATCATACTCTGAGGCAGACAGCTTTAAATAATTATGTCTATGGTCATAAGTGTGATAATTTCTCAAAACAGTTTTAGTTTTTTGGGGGACCAGCAGAGGGGGTATTGGCTATGTCACTGGACTCCCACGTCGTCAAATGTGGTATGAGTCCCAGACCCATTGGCTTAAACTCAAGCTGGGTGTGTGTGCGTGCATGCTCAAAATCCCGAGGAGAGAATGGAGGAGAAGGGATTGCAGAGTTGCCACACACCCCCGGGGGCGTGATTTCTCACTTTCTGTCTCTGTTAAAATTTTTCTGTTGGATTTATTGAATTAGTAATCTCTATTAATCAACTACCAGCTATGACATAATCCCATAGTCTCTTTAGAATGCTCAGACTCATAAAACTGTTTTTCTGAGAGGTGATTAAAACAAATAATCAACAAAATGACTTACAAAATGCCCTTAGTGTCGTCTTAATTTTCTGCCTCTAATTAGTGGACATTTTATTGAGTTGAAAGTTTTAATAAATTCAAAAGCATAAATAATATAGAAAAATCTTATAGTATGAATCAGTGAAACAGAAATACACATTAGGCATCCTTTACAATTTTTTTTTTTGGAGAGGTTTTTGCTATAGGGCGTGTGACTCACCAGACAGAGAGAGACAGAGAGACAGAAAGCGAGAAATCACCCCCAGGGGGAATGGCCACGCTGCAATCCCTTCTCCTCCTTTCTCCTCTCGGGACCTTGGGCACGCACGCACACGTGTCCGGTGTGAGTTTTAAGCCACCGGGTCTGGGACTCGAACTGCGGTCAACTACATGGGAGTCCAGTGACATAGCCATTATGCTAACTGCTGGTCCCCAGCGTCCGTTACAATCTTAAGAATCATTTTGGAAGCAGGAAAATATTATGTGTAACATGACTAAATTTTAGTATATATCTTGTTATTTTTAATTACTAAGAAAAAATGGGAATAAAGAAATTCTGACTTAGTAATCAGGAGACCTCAGTCAAGTCCTGGCTCTGACCCTAGACAGTAGGTATCCTTGGAAAAATTACTTAATAAGACTGTTAGGCTAGATGAATAATTTTTAAACTAAGAATGTATGTGAAATTCCTGGAGATTATTTTTCCCCTCTTCCAAATAAACCTGCCTAAAGCCTCTCCCTTGATATTCTGAAATGCCCAGGATGGACAGATACAGTCACAGGGCATGGGGAGTTACACGGGTTTGGTGGATATGGCATGAGTAGAGGGGGTGGGGTGGGTGTAAATGAAAAAAGTGAAAAATTTAAAAAATGGATGATAGGAACATGGGGCTCATTGTATCACCCTTCCCTCTTTTGTAAAGGGGGGAAAAAGCTTTACAAATAATTCTATAGAATTTTATTAAAAAAAAAAAAATAACAACTTCTTAAACTCTAAGTCACCTGGGGATCTCGTTAAACGCACATTCTGATTTGGCAGGTTGGGAAGTGTGAGCAGATGAAGTTCTAACAAGGTCCCAGGTGATGCTAATAGTGCTGGACTAATCATGCTGGACTGAAGATGAAGTCAGAGTACTTTATCAGCCATTTTGTTGATTATATTTTCTCATATAATACTATATTGGTCATTTTGTTGATTATATTTTCTAATCACTTCTCAGAAAAAGTTTTATGAATCTTCTAGCATTCCAAAGAGACTGTGGGATTAACCCAAAGCTGGTAGTTTTTTTTAATAGAGATTACTGATTAAATAAATGCACACAGAAAAATTTTACTGTATTTTATGATCTGTGAAAAACCGTTTGTTCTAGGGACCAGAAGTTAGCATAATGGCTATGTCGCTGGACTCCCCTGTAGTCGACTGCGGTTCACGTCCCAGACCCGGTGGTTTAAAACTCACGCCAGGCGCATGTGCGTGCGTGCCCAAGATCCCGAGAGGAGAATGGAGAAGGGATTATGGCATGGTCATCCCCCCTGGGGAATGATTTCTTGCTTTCTGTCTCTCTGTTTCTCTCTGTCTGTCTGGCAAGCGCACGCACCCTATAGCAAAAACCTCTCAAAAAAAAAAAAAAAAAGAAAGAAAAAAACCCGTTTGTTCTAAAACTGTCTTGAGAAATTATCATGCTTATGACCATAGACATAATTTTTCAAGCCTATGTGTCTCAGAGTATGATTATACGGTATGCGTTAGGCAATTAAAAATGATAGAAAGACAGAAATCAGGTTATAGGTTGTATCATAATCCACCATTAGTATTTGAATGACATTAGGTTTGAGAAGCAAGGACTTATAAAACCATGGGACTAGATGATAATGAACCAGGACACCCTATTCTTTAAGCAAGTCACAAGATAGAGTTTCTTCGCCATCATTTAGTAAGGGAAAATATAAAGCAAACTACATAATTTTATTAATAAAGAAAATTTCAAGCATTATCATGCTTGAAAAACACTGCTCAAATAGTTAAGCTCGTACACGAAAAAAAAGGCCTAGAAGATTATGATGTAAGTCAAGATTTAAGACAATTTAAATACTATCTACTATCCACCAGATCTAATGTTTACATATTAAGAAGAGCTTTGTACCAGAACTGTCCTGTCATGTTTCTGCCCAGAGGCTGTCATGATAAAGTTTATTATCAATTACTGCTTTACAAGTATAAAATAAGTTAAGCTGTCATAATTTTCTCACCCAGAAATCCTAAACTGTCAAAGAATGTCAATTTTTAATCTGACATAGAGAAGAAAATTATCTGTTACTCTGACCTCTAATTTCTTGACATTTTAATGCTATAATTGCTGTGGTTAGTGCTGCTTCATGGGTTCACCTGTCAAGGAAGAATGAATCAATAACCTTAAGCCATTTCTCAAGTTTTAGCACTAACTTCAAAGTTCAACGTTATAGTCAGATTGTAGATTGTTATCATTTTCTTTTTGGATGAAGTAAACATATATTGATACCCATATATTAATATTTTTTCTTGTTTAAAAAAATCAGTGTTCAATTTCAGCATTTAAAAACACCCATCTTTCCTAGGCAAGCTGGAATTTAGTATAAGATAACTATAACTAGGCTTGCTTTGGTTTTATCTATGAGGAAATCTTTGCATTTTAAAACTACAAAGATAAACATTATCAAATAAAAGGAATGTGTTAAGATCAATTAAAAGGGTTAACATTTTGGTACCAGCAGTTGGCGTAATGGCTATGTTGCTGGACTCTGACCTAGTCGACCGTGATTCGAGTCCTGGACATGGTGGCTTAAACTCATGCTGGACGCATGTGCGTGTGTGCAGATCACAAGAGGAGAATGGAGGAGAACGGACTGTGGTGTGGCCATCCCCCCAGGGGGTGATTTATTGCTTTCTGTCTCTCTGTCTCTCTCTCTTTCTGGCGAGCACATGCGCCCTATGGCAAACAAACAAACAAACAAACAAAAACAAAAAAACACCTCTCAAAAAAAAATAGGGTTAACATTTTAAATTGCCTCATATCTCACCATGGTACATCGATGCTGACGTCCAGTAGCTCATCATGAGGGTTTTCAAAAAGGGCATCACGCCTGTCAGAGGGTCTACTCACAGGGGTAATGCATAGGTAAGAGGGCCTAAATGACAGCCTAGTGTGAATATGCCATACCTCACTCCATTTATTTACAGAGCTCTTTCTTGTGCTAGGAGATGTTAAGTGCTTTATTTTGGGAAACATATGTATTATTCCTCTTTAGTGCATGACATTTTGTTGGAACATATTAATTTATAATTGGCTAACTGGCATTAACATTAATGGCAACATATTAGGGAGGTAATGGTGAAGAATGGGAGAGGGGAAATTAACTCGTATTCCTTGAAATAATTTAATCTGTTATGTCTACATAGTACTAAATGGTTTGCTAGTGGTCTCAAAGAGATAAAGTATCTTCCTGAGCAATCTTGTGTTGACTCAGGCTCACAGGGTCAGGGCCAACATGGTGTGTGCTCAGGCCTATGCTGGCTGGGGGAAGGAAGGTGACAGTATTCCAGGTATGTGTTCTTTCATACCTAGTATGCCAAGAACTGGCAGTAATTGGGTTGGGAAGATGGGCAATGGTCTTAGAGACTCTGTATCTGGCAGTTATGTGCTCAGAATGACAATGATGAGAAGAGACAGAGTCCTGAACTAAAGCACGCTAGTGTTATACTTTACATCACTATGAGGTAATAAGGAGCCAAAAGATAACATACTGCTCAGTCCATCTATGTAATAAACAAATATGTAGTCGAACCACTCCTACCCAGCAACCGTGACAACCACAAAATTATACATTTTCATGTAATGTTTCATTAGGAAGTTCCACAGTTTAGTAATAAAGGCCTATATATATATTTTTTTTTTTTCCCCAATGTCCAGTACTACGGTGTGATTTTTTTGTTGTTGTTGTTTTGGAGAGGTTTTCGCTATAGGGCGCGTGCGCTCGCCAGACAGACAGAGAGAGACAGAGAGACAGAAAGGGAGGACGGTCACGCCACAATCCCTTCTCCTCCATTCTCCTCCTGGGATCTTGGGCACGCACGCACACACGCCTGGTGTGAGATTTAAGCAACCGGGTCCAGGACGCGAACCACAGTCGACTACGTGGGAGTCCAGCGACATAGCCATTACACTAACTGCTGGTTCCCTATGGTGTGATATTTTGTAGAAGCAGGTATTATTGTGAGACTCAAACAATAAATGCTACAGTTTTTCAAAGCATGTATAGTGTGTAATAATCAAATGAAGTAAATAAACATATTTATACCATCTCTGAAAAAAACACTATATCAATGTAAACAAAATATCAATTCTGATTCTATTTTCATTCATTTAAATATAAAAACCATGCTACTTTTTCTGTCAATTACAATGGTGCCTTGTACTTTCATTTCATTAAGATACTTAATATATTTTTATTTTGCCCGAGGATTAACTTGCAACTTTCTTTATAGGACTGAGCTTTATTGTAATGGATAAAATGTATAATAAAATACTCAGGAACAAAAATGTCTATGAGGGGCCAGCAGGTGGCATGGTGATTAAAGTGCTAGACTCGCACATGGCTGACTGTGGTTGAAGTCCAGGGCCCAGTAGCTTGAAAATCAAACCAAAAGCATGTGTATGCTTGCCCAGAATCCTGAGAGGAGAATAGAGAAGAAGAGACTGTGGTGTGGCCATCCCCCCTGGGAGGTGATTTCTCACTTTCCTTCTCTCCATCTCACTCCAGAGAGCACATAGGCCCTATGGGGAAAAAAAAAAAAAAAAAAAAAAAAAAAAAACACCACACACACACTGTCTATGATATTTAAAGTCAAAAAATGATTTGGTCTTGGAATGTAAAAAGGGAGTAATTCCAATTGTTTTCTTTTTCTGATTCTCAAAGGTATTGGTTCCAAAAGAACCAATTTATGTAACAGGCATGTGTTGAGCACAGGTGTAGAGTTACGAGAAAAATTAAGCTCTGACCTCCATCCACATAATCTGAATTCAGCTTATACATACCTGGAGATACTAAGTTAAGTGAGTGTAATCGTTTGTCAAGAAAACCACTTCTTTTGTCTAGTAATTTCATAATACCGGGCTTCTCTCCTTCCTTCATTCTGTTCCCATTTTTTTTCTCTTGACTTCAGGCAATAATTCCATTTCTGTGTGCATACAATATGGTATAATATTGCCCCTAATAACATGCTTGCAATGTGTTTTCTGAGTATTTAGCCCTCAGGGTTCAATGATCAATGACCATGAGGCTCTTCTCTTCCCTTTTCTCTTCTCTGCTTGGAGCCATACAAATGGAGTCATTTTGGTTTTATAGAGGTATATAAGAAACAACTTTATGGATTAAAATTTTTTAGTAGGGCTTCATTTCCCAAATTTACATGTTTCCCACCTATATAATTAAAAATAAAAAAATAAAAAAAGCTTTCCACTGCCTGGAAATGTAGAGATGATTACTTATTTTGCATATGGCAGATGGCAGATATCTGGTAGAATGGAAGATTGGGATATAGCTTCCTTGCAGCAACTCTTAAGTGGCAGCTGTT
Organism: Tupaia belangeri chinensis; assembly: GCF_000334495.1. NCBI lineage: Eukaryota > Metazoa > Chordata > Mammalia > Scandentia > Tupaiidae > Tupaia > Tupaia belangeri. The sequence continues at coordinate 7,481,779 of NW_006160114.1, read as the reverse complement.
GTATCTTCACTCTTTTCAC
>NW_006160114.1:7457990-7481729 GCF_000334495.1 Tupaia belangeri chinensis | reverse complement strand
TCTGAAATCATTTTGTGCAACGTGGAAATGATTTAAATATTTTATGTGCATATTTTCACTAAAAATACTTATACACATATTATGGTACATAATTCCCAACTATTAGCTATAAACATTTCAGGTTGAGAACCTATGAGAATAAATACTATAACTGCATTGGTGTATTATTTTTAGTATTCTGTCTGGAGGTTGTAAGTATTATTTTTTCTTTTTAAAAGAACCCTACCTTGGCAGATTATTTTACGGTGAACTATTAATCATTTAATATTCAACTGGACTTCATTAATAACACATATAATGCATTAAGCATTTACTCTAGATTCTTATGTAAAACCAAATAGGAATGTGGAAATGCACTGAAATATCTGCAACTGTAAAAGAACAATATGCTGGCCTCATTACTTAATTTTCAACATATAATAATTTTTCACGTTTGTCAAGAACCTGAAATTTATATTTTATAAAAAAGTTATATTGATAGGAAATTTATATAGAAAGAGATACAAAGTCAAATCTGTGTTTGAGAGATGACAGAAATCTTTGAAACAATACCAGACTTAACTACCTACCTCCCTGAGCACAGGATCAGTGATACTGTCCAGGTTCACAGAGCCTTCATAGGTCAAGTAGTGAAAAACGTTCAAAGCACGGACAGCTTCTGGCCCTCGCTGCTTATAGCCAAATATAAGGTCGATCCACTGGTGAAGTTGGCAAGAAACAAATTCACTTTCCAGGGCCTGAAATGAGAAAGAGGGAAATGAAAGACTGTCTGGCGAGCGCACGCGCCCTATAGTGAAAATCTCTCCCCCCCACAAAAAAAATTCAAGATTCACCTGTCTGTCCTCTCTTGAATCCCTTCTTTCTTTTATTTCACTTTTTCTCCCATGTATCTGTCTGTCTTGTGTTTATCTAGATAATATGTATGTGTCCAGCTTTCTGTACTCTTTCTATTTCTATTGTTATTTGTCTTTATTTCTTTCATATCTCAATATCTGACAAAATTTATTTATTTCCCTTTCCTCAGGATTTACTAGGCTATTTATGGGCCTTTCTTCTTCCCTATAACTTTCATAGTAGGCAAATAGATATATCAAAATAATTTAATTGTGAGTTCAATCAATTTATAAATTAATTTGGGAATACTAATATTAGGTTTTTCCATCCAAAGTCTCCAAATACATCTTTATTTATATAGATCATTTTCTGTTTCCTTTACTAGAGTTAAAAATTAACACTGTTTTCCATAAAACTTTCATTATTGCTGTTCTTGGCTAGGTTTATTCCCAAATACTTCTTAAACTCTGATGCAACTATAACATTTAAAAAATCTTATTTTAGGGGACCAGCAAATAGTGTAATAGTCATGTCACTGGACTCCCATATAGTTGACTACAGTATGAGTCCTGGACCAGTCATTTCAAACTCACACCACATGGGTGTATGTGTGTGTGCAAAATCTTGAGAGAAGAACGGAGAAGAGCCTGTGGCCTGACCATTACCCCTGGAGGGAGATTTCTCACTTTTTGCCTCTCTGTCTGTCTCATGAACGCATGCGCCCTATAGCAAAAATCTCTCTTTAAAAAAATCACATTTTATAGTTGTTTATTGATGATGTAGATCAATGCTGTTGATCTGTACGTCTTGAATTTGTTTACGGTAACTCATTAGTTATATCTATTTAAAATTTTGTTCTTATAGAACTGTTCTCAACTTTAAGAATTAGGAAAAACAGCAATGGTGTTATGGAATATCCTTGGTTTTTTTTTTTTTTTTTTTTTTTTTTGCCTGATCTTAAAGCGTTAAATGCCACTCAGTCCTGATGTAATACACACAGACACAGCCAGCTGCTGTGCATGTCAACACACTCAAATACATTTAATACATTTAATGCACTGATGATATTTTACTTAGAATCTTTATATTGATAGGCATACATGAAAATTTCCCATTGTCTGTAAGTTATTATAAAACCAAATGACAATGAGGAGGGTGTTTGACAGATAAAGTCTTGTAGAGTTTTGGTTGCTACTCACTGTGCAGAAAGAAAAGAAAATCCATTTTGGGACACATAAATACTAAATATGGTTCAAAATCAAATGCACAGCTTAAAAATCGAATATTAGCTATCACATAATTAAAGTATAACAACCCTTGTAAAGCTGAACCCTAATACTAAGACTCTTTACTGTACTACAAACAGTATTAATCTGTTACTAAATTTATAATATGTGCTTATTTGTTCTTTTCAGAACTGTGCTTTCAGGCACAAACCCATTTTGGATTTTGAGACAAGATTTTAGCACAATAATTACAATAAAAAATATAAAGATATACTTGATTGCTAAGCTGTTAGTGTTATAATGGTCTTAATAGCTTTTTTTACCCTCTACTTGCATATCCAAAGGCAGAAGCAATTGCTTTAAGTCTAGATAAACCAATTTCTGATCCATAACTCTACCCTGGGGATCTGGAAGGAAGGAAATATAGAGGAAGGAAAACCAGAGAGGATATCTCTTAGATGGATAATAGTGATCTAATTCTAATTTCCATTTTGTCCCCTGGGTATTATGTAGTAGAGAATTCTTTCTCTAGTGGGTTTGAGATAAAGCCTCTCTGAAACTTATATAAAATGAAACAATGCTACTGAAATTAACTATAAAGAGAGAGTATTTATTCATCCTTAATTTTTAAATTTAACAATATTGAATTCATTTTTCTTATGTTACAGTGGAGCCAAAATATGTCCCATCCCTTTCTTTTACTGCCTCAAACAATTTTGCTTTTGGTATTAAAATATGCTCTAAATAGAGTTGCTAATATTCAAATAGATTATCAGAAAATTATATTGCCACTTAGTATCTATACGAGATTTTCTTCATTACTAAACTGAAGTTGTAATAGGTACAACGTCAGTTGTAAAACAACTACTCATTGTTTTAAGTAACGATGATGTGGTTGTTTTGAATGTTTATTTTGGAGGCTTAAATTATTCCATGACTTGATTGTTTCCCGGGTATATAATACAGAAACTTTCCCAACTATCTCTGTTTTTCATATGGGTGATTACAATAGAGTTGATAATTTTCTATAACCCAATGCATCTTGCACCATGCTGGGGGAACAGACTTCCAAAGCCATCATGTTCACATTGTTATTCTATAGTTCAAATCTTCCAAGGAAGGCTTCTCCTAGCATACCATATTCAGTGTAAACCTTACCTGACTCAGGCCTTTCAAACCTTGATCCTCTCCCCCTCTTTACTATAATATATCCACAATTAGACTATAAGCCTTCTGAAGATGCTATTTTTGCATTGCCCATAACTCAATTTATCACTGAATAGTTAATGTATAATAAATATATACATGTTGAATAAGCAATGGAAAAATGTGAGGGTCACAGAGGAAGGATAAAAGAAATGTCAGAAAGTGAGGGTAAGGCTGGAGAAGAAGCTCATTCATTCATTTGACAAATTCTGACTAACCATCTGGTATGTACCAGACACTATTCATAACCGCAGGATTATGGCGGTGAACAAAAAAACCCAAAATCCCTGCCGAAGAGTTTATATTATAGTGGGAGGGGACTGACAGAAACTAAGAGAGTTAGTAAGATATAGAGTATGTCAGAGGTGGTGAAATAAACAAATGGAAAACAGAACAGCAGGATGGGAAGTCTAGGTGTATGTACACAGCTGGAGAGAGGACTGCTAATTTAAGGAGGTAACTAGGGAAGGGTTCCTTGAATTTGTGACAATTAAGGATCTCCAGTACAAAATGAATCTTACAGACATCTGAGGAAAGTGGATTTCAAACAATGGGAATCTTCATTCATCCATCCATTCACCCTCCTATGCAAACACCCATCCACCCAATCACATCGATCCACCTGCCCATCCATTCATCCAACGTGGTGCACCAATTATGTTCCAGGCAGTGTTGCAGTATTCTAATCCCTTCTGTGCTAAACAAGACAAAATCTCTTATTTCTGGGAGCACATCCCACTGAAATACAAATAAACAAGGTGAACAGAGTCTCTCTCTCTCCTGCTCCAGATTACTGATCACTAACACATGTCAGTATTAGCCTTAGAGGATACATAAATAAATAACCATTCCATACATAAATAAATAACCATTCCATATCTTCAAAAAGACTACAGTCTAATGGAGATAAACATGTTGATTGTTTTTTCCAGTTGCTTAGACTTTCTGCTAAAGCTCCAAGTTGACAAAAGGCACTAACCACCACCCCTTATCCTAGCAGCACTTAATAAAGTGTAGTCAATTTACTTCTGCTGCTGTAGCCATCACAACTCTCTCATCCTTCACTATAAGGCTAGAGAAATCTGAGGGAAAATAGTCATGGGGAGGAAGTCAAAGAGAAAGACTATAGGTTCTAACTTAAAAATATATCATAATCAATTACTCCCCACTTCCAATTCACCACCACCTCTAACAAAACCCAATAGTTCCTAATAGATCTCTGATTCTGCCCTTACTGATCATTCCCAATGCCAAGGCCAGAGTTACCCTTTCATAACATAAGTAAAATCATGGCACTCTTCTGTTCAAAATACTGCAATAACTTTCCATTTTACTCAGAGTAAACAGGCAAAATGCTTATGATGGCAGGGATCCTTGTCTGTTCATGGTGTGCTGTGAACATGTAAAATAGCCCCTGTAGCACCCAGGAGTTATCTGGTGAATGAAAGGACATCAGTGTGTCTGGGACGGCAGGCATGGTTGTCTGTGCTCCTAATTAGACTGCAGCTCCTGAGGACCACTCACTACTGCTCAGTCATGTCCTTCCAGAGGCCAGAGCAGCATGAAGCACACAAGAGGCCCTTAATAGCTGCAGGAAGGGATTTCTCTACTCTTCCTTTATTTAGAGTAGGTTCCATTCCCCATTATTCTTTGTGTTTTCCACAATACCTTGTTCATAGCTAGTAGTCAATAAAGACTTAGGAATGAATAAATGTTCAATTTTAGAAATATAGAAGACAATAAAGTACCAAGAGATAATAGTGCTTTATTTGTCCAAACTGTCATGGCTAACAGGTAGTAGAGTAGGTGCTTAAACACAGATATCTACTTCAATATTTTGAATTGCTATATAAGCCTTCCAAAAATTGTGTTAGGCTATTTGCTTAAAATTACTTCTTAAGCAAGGTGTCTTTTTAGTACAATATGCTTCAAATGCTTATTGTTACCTATCACAAAAGAGACTTTTTCTTTAAAATATGAAGCGTTTGGAATACATGCAATACAGATAAAGCAAAACCGCACAGAGGCTCTACTTCCTCTGCCTCAGTGCCCTGTGCATGTCCTGCAGACTGTGAGTATCCCACACTAGGCCCGGCAGCACCCGGAATCTGCCAGGCTGAGGTTGGATGACATTATCAGTGCACATCCATAAAAGGCCTTCTTCTAAACAAATTTTTAAAGAGTAGATTATGATTGATGAACCCAGCATTAGGGTAATGTTATCAGAGATACTTTCTATTTCTGTCCTTTGTCAGGAGGTCAGATTATAATCATGTTAGAAGTGAACACAATGCTTTATTAATGTTTCATGAGTAAGTCAGTCGTAATCAGCCTAGCTTTGTGTGGATAAATTAAAACACTTAAGTTTTGATGTATAAACTTGGTGCATATAGAATTCACTTAAATATCCACTAAGAGTCTCTGTTACTTTTCTAGATTTTCTAATGAGACCAAAATTTGAATTTCATAGCTCTTCAGTGAAACATATTTCCTGTCTCTATATTTATAAAACATAAACAATTCTTACCAATTATTTTTGTTACAGTCCTTAACTTAATGATGACAACAACAATGGACTAAAAGAAATTCATTATTTGAAGTCTGAGTAAGTACTGTTTTACTTTAAAAAATAAGAAAAGGAAATTAGATTTTAGACATGCAAAAGCTGCTACAAGGCATCACATACCTGTTCAGCTGCTGGCATGGGATAATAAAGCTGAGCATTTAATAATCAATGATCCCATCCCTTTTTATAGAGTAAGTACTGTTTTACTTTAAAAAATAAGAAAAGGAAATTAGGCTGTAGACATGCAAAGGCTGCTACAAGGCATCACATACCTGTTCAGCTGCTGGCATGGGATAATAAAGCTGAGCATTTAATAATCAATGATCCCATCCCTTTTTATAATATTATTTTGTCTTCTTTGCCTGAATTTCTTAATGACAGCTTGAAAGAAGAAGGAGGGGATGCTCATGGATACAGAATACTAATCCATACAAAGAGATGAAGGCTTTTTACCACAGTGAATGTCATTTCTTTGGGATAGATGACATTTTCATTTTATACTTTAGGCTCATTACAAAGAACTCCTTTAAATGACTGAAGATAATCCCAGTCCAAATTATAAATATACTAGAGCACATTTTCTCTAAACCTATTTCATAAGTAAATCCTATATAAACTACCCAGTCAGTATAAAGTTAGAAACTCTTCATGTTATAAAATGATATAAAAAAATGGTGTTTCTAAACTAAAATCTGAACAGTTCTATATACTAGTGCCTACACTTTGTACATTAAAGAGTCACCAGATAAATATCCTGTCAGCAAAAAATGGATGTATGTAGATAATTGGTTAAATTTCCTAGTTTTAGCACAGATGTCTGCTTTATTTCTGCATGAGGTCAGCCTGATCATTTCCCATGAGTAACTGGGAAAACTGACCAGAAGGTCAAGCAGGAAGCTATGAAAAGAGTGCCATGAAGGAAACTTCAAGGTGAAAAAAAGCAGGGCAGGAAGCATTGAGAGAGGAGCAGCTGTGGAGCCACAGCCCCATCTCCTAAGGTGTCTTTGCAGCCCTGGTGCTTAAGACTGCTCCCAGATACTACAGTTCTGGTTTGTCCTGTAGCTCGAATTCTGAAGCAACCAGGAATGGCTGCTGTGGACAGCCTACCGCTACTACACAGGCAGCTTTCCCTCTCCTGTCTGTAGGTCTCTTCAAGGAAAATGCAAGAGAAGAAGACAGAATACACACTTCCCTGGCTCATAATACAATAGGCATTTTCTAAGTGCGATCTAAATATTTATTAACCTGGTGCTGTTTCCAGGTGACACAGGCAACAAACACCAGGCAGTTTAATTTTCCCAGATTCACAGAATTTTGTGTAAAGGCCTTTATTCCACAGAGTAAAGACATGGTTTGCAAGTCTTACCTGTCATTAATTCCGATAAGACAATGGGAATTTGGTTGGAACAAAGAACAATTCCAGTGCCTTGTTGGTCAAGGTAGACTCATTACTTATAATAAAAATGAACCTTTCATTTCTGAAAATGTTTTTTGATAATCCGTGTAAAAGTTAATTCTTTAGAATACGTGAAAGCAAATCTTTGAAGGACAGTAACTCTACCAAATTGTATGCAATCCTCATAGTGCCTCATGCATTGTACACACCTGGCCTGATGAGTGTGCATTTATAAGAGTACTACAAAGTGAGGTGCATTTTTTAAAAAGCATATCCTTTAGCTTTAGCTGCTTAGCAGCTCTTCAGCTTTTCAAAAGGCAAGACATAACAGTTAAATGGTATAAGAACAAAAGTCCATTCTTGTGCTGGCAATGTTAGCCTCAAAAGTAAGTTATTTGTTACATTGAATTTATGTGCAATACAATTATGAAGTACTATGAGCAATTATAAATATCATTTTGTAGTCAAACTTTGCATTCATGTATTTTATTCTCTCTTAAAGAAGAAGGAATGACCCAGCAGTAGTGGAGCAAGAGGTAAGATGCTTCTGTGTGAGGCTATAGGGTCACATGGGAGGCCCAGGGTCAACCTAAAACAGGTTATTGGGTCTAGTGGTGCTTGACTGTGATTCTAACTAACTGGGAGGCAGGGGCAGAGGATGATATCAATGACAAGACCATGTCAAAAATACTTATCCATCTTTCTCTCTCTCTCTTTCTAATTGATGGGGAAAAAAGGAGAAAACATATTTTAGAATTTAAATCTGTTGAAGATATTTTGTAGTTTTATCAATAGTACTAGGGAAAAATGTTCACCTGTTGAAATATCCATTTTTGTAAGACAAATAATAATGTGATTGAATGTATGGAAGAAAATAAAATGAAAATTAATTAATTAATTAATTTAAAAAGAGACATGCAAAAATGTGAAACAATTCACTCTTCTAATAGCACTAAACAATTTTAAACATAGTTATTTTCTAAAATATATGTTATTTATATTAACATATAGTGGGTTTATTGTACTATTTTAATCAATTAATAAGTATTTTAAAATGTATCAGTTTTAATGTTTCCCCACCATTTTATAAGATATAAAAAAGTTTGAACAGTAAGTAAGAAGATGGAGTCAGCAGGTGGTGTGGTGATTAAGGCAATGGACTCCCACATTTCTGACAACGGTTTGAGTCCTGGACCTGGTAGCTTGCATTTTCACATTCTCTCTCTCCTCCAATTCTCTCTCTGGTGAGTGTGTGGGCTCTGGAGCCAAATTTTATAAAATAAAATGATAAATAAAATTAAATAAATAAATATTTAAAATAAATATTTAAAAAATATTATCTCAATGGTGTTACATCATTTCTTAGGCTATACATTTCAATGAAGAATCTGTTCATGCTTTTGTTAAAACACAAATGATATGAGATTAATTGGAGAGAATCAGGTATTCTAAAGAGATTTTATAAAAACCTATTTTGAGATCATAGGAATAATGGGAGAGGTCACTGATGAAAACTGAATTGCATGCATTGGGTCACAATCAGGAGTAGGAGGTCATCCCTGGACAGACACAGATAATTTGCAAATAACAAACAGGGTGTGATCCAAAGTTCATTTATAATTTGGTGACTAAAACAGCAAATTAATAAACGTAAAATGTCCAGTAGATTTTTAAAAATTATTGGGCCAGCCAATGGTCAGTTAATTAAGAGAAATAGATCCCACAAGGCTGACCACATGGTTCGAGTCCTGGACTCGCAGCTTTAAAAACATGCTGGGTGTGTCTGTATGCATGCCCAAAATCCTGAAAGGAGGGACAGATTAAGAGATTGTCATGTAACTGTTGCCCATGGTTGGTGCTTTCTCTTCCTCTCTTTCTAGTAAATATGGCACCCTCTGGCAAATTGAAAAAACAACAAAAACATGTTATCTACATTATTTTTCTGTAATGCATATTTAAGTTTAGTGAACTTGGTGTTTATCTGTGAGTAATCTGCATTAACAGTCTCCATAATTTTAAAAAGGAAGAAAATTGAAACTTAACTGGTGAACATAAGTCTAAAATTAGAGCTCCAATAATCTAGAAAAAAATCATAAAGAAGAGATCATTTCAGAGGCCTTAGGCATATGGGATATAATATGGCTTGGGAGTGAAAATTTTTCCTGTACTAGAATCTGGGCTCTACCATTTACTAGTTTCACTGCCCGAGTAAATTATGGAACATTCTGGCCCTCGTATTTCTTACTTGCAAAATGTCGATACCTTATGAATGTTTAAAAGTCTAGCCTGATGCCTGATACCTAAGAGGTATTTACTATTCGCACAGAGCTCGGTCCAGCAGTTTTTAGTTACTTTGCTTGCCTGTGTGAGGTATTAATTTAGTTGGACTATTAGGACATAATTAAACTAGATGCTGATAGCAGTAACAACATTACTACTCTTATTCATTCTTTCATTCATTCATTCATTCACTTACTCATCAAATATTTACTGACCTACTACTTCAGGCACAATTCTAGGCTCTAGAGGTACAGTAGAATGACATGACTGAGAGTTATAGACATATAGCAGGCTTCTACAGTCACATTTGTAGATTTGGTAGACCAACACTAATATTATAGCCAATAGTCAAGTACTAAGGATAGTGTGGCAATTAATTACCAATCCTAAAAACGGATATTTTTTTTAAAAATATGGGTATGCATTATCTAAGTATAAATCCTTCAGATTAGAAGTATGGTTATGCATTATCTAAGTATAAATCCTTCAGATTAAAAATGTAAATTAAATAAGTAATCTATTCTTTAAAGAGCATGAAATACCTTCATATATATAAAAGTGCCAGTTTACAGATTGACATAACAATGACAGTTGCCCTCAAAGCCGGGCAACCGGACTGTAGGTTACACAGTGCTTTTAAACACAAGTCTATTTGAGCAGTAACAACTTTCTAAATTAAGTGTACTAAAAGTAAAATACTTCTTAGAGACAGAAAATATAATTACAAACTGGAAGGGAGCATATGATTGCTAGCGAAGTCCAAAAAACAGTGGCACAAAATCAGGGGAGAGGAACAATATTGAGTATGATTCTGTTTAAATAAAATATCCAGAATAGGCAAATCTATAGACATAGAAAGTAGTAGTTGAACAGGGGGCTCAGTTGAAGAAAATGGAGAAACTGTAGAAACTAGAGGGGGATTCTGAAGAGTATAGTTCCTTTATAGAGTGATTCAACATCCTAAAATTGATTATGGTGCTGCCTATACAATTCTGTGAATAAACCAAAACCTCTTTTTTTTTTTTTAACTTTAAATGGGTGAATTATATGATATGTAAATTATATCTCAATAAAACACAAAAATAGATTATAGATATATGAACTCTGTTTGGATTCTATTCAAATACACTGTAAAATTTAAATAAAACAGACTTACGAGACAGTTGGACAAACTTGGGAAAAGGCGAAACAGGGTTAAAATACATTTGGTCATTGATCTTATTTATATAATTCCTCAACTGGCCAAGAACAATTGTGCACTAGAAAGATTGTTTTGTAAAGTGGTTAATTTCTGTGTACCATAACCACATTGATATTAAATGTCCTTAAAATTAGTAAAAAATATATTAAAATCTATAAAATTCCCACACACAAAGGTCTACTTACACATATCCAGACATCTGTCAGAAAGATTAAAAAGTAATGACTTCTCTTTCCTAGATCTGTGAGGAATGTGTCTGGTACTTTGATTGGCATTGCATTAAATATGTGGATTAATTTGGGTAGAATTGCCATTTTGATTATATTAATTCTTCCAATCCAGGAACCTGGGATATCCTTCCAGCTTTTTGTGTCATTTTCAATTTCTTCTTTTGTCTTCTCATAGTCTTCCTTGTGGAGGTCTTTAGCTTCTTTTGTTAGATTTATCCCTAAGTATCTTATACTTTTTGTGGCTATGGTAAATGGAACAACTTTTTTCAGTTCTATCTCAGTCTGCCTGTTGTTCATATATAGAAATGATGCTATAGATTTCTGGATATTAATTTGGTATCCTGCAACTTTATTTTATTCTAAGAATGTTTATGACATGGGTGTTCTCTTAAAGTATTTTACATAATATATACTTTACAGTTTAATTTTCCTATATATAAATATGTACTAAATGTAAGTTTTTGTTTTGAATATTCTGAATGAGTGAAAAAAAGTGTGCAGAGTTAGTGAGTAGACAAAAAATAAGAGATGGACATTTATTTTAAGCACTTTAGAGTAAGCTATATTAGTCAACAGATGCTCATCTGATTGCCTTCTCCTAAGGGAGCAAATATAACTGAATTACCATTTCTTTATTAGTCTTCATGGAAGAAAAATCCACTTTTACAATAAGGAATGCTGCCAAAAGACAAAAGTAAAATGCTTTTCTTTCCTTACATTTTTAACCCTTTATTTATAGATGTTAAGTGGCAATTTGTAATGATGAGAAACGAAAGCGAGACTACAGAATATGTTGACTTTCTGTGACTTCTCAAGCAAAAACAAAATCTCTCATACCATCCTATTGATCCGTACGAAGTCTTCGGGTTTTTTTGCCCATGGAGGAAGATCAACATCATTCACCACTACTTCATCTTCTCGGACTCCGAGATTATAACCATTACTGTTGACAAACATCTCTGGTAGGTAGTAGAACTCTGGAATTAGTTCCTGTCAGAAACAGAAATGTAGCACATTACCACTTTTTAAAAATCAATTGAATAAAACTATAAACTTCTAACTTGTAAACTATAAATAGAATTTGACAATTTAATTATAACAAAGATTTACTATTTAATTTTATTTTCATTTAATTTTCTTTATTTAAGAGTCTGAGAAAGAAAGACTAAACATTTCTCTTGAATAGTTCACTTAACACTTAATGTCTATATTATATAATTTTTTGAAATGGAACCCACTTTCAATCTTATCTTGACACAAATTAATAGAAATGGCTATACAAATCAATAATAGTTCGCAATAGTATTAGTAAGAAAAACATAGAAAGAGGGGCCAGCAGGTGGTGCAGTGGTTAAGACACTGGACAACCACATGGCCAACCACTTTTTGAGTCTTGGATGTGGTGGGTTAAAAATCATAATGGGTGCAGGGACCAGTAGTTAGCATAATGGCTATGTCGCTGAACTCCCATGTAGTCGATGGCAGTTCGAGTCCCAGACCCAGTGGTTTAAACTCACGCCGGGCACGTGCCCAAGATCCCGAGGAGAATGGAGGAGAAGAGATTGCGGCACGGCCATCCCCCTTGGGGTGTGATTTCTTGCTTTCTGTCTCTTTGTCTCTCCCTGTCTTTCTGGCAAGCACATGTGCCCTGTAGCAGAAAGGAAATTAAGCGTAAACAAAAACTCTGTAAAAAAAAAAAAAAAAAAAAAACAACCATAATGGGTGCATGTGTGTATGTGCCCAAAATCCCAGGAAGAAAATGGAGAAGAGATTGAAGTGTGGCCATCCCCACTGGGGAGGTGATTTCTCTTTCCCACTCACTGTCTCTCTGAAGTGAACACACATACCTTATGGAAAAAGCCATAAAAATGTTAAGCTATCAACAAATCTACATTCCTTAAAAATCCTTTCTGAATATTATAGGCCAGCCTTATTGTAGGACAGTGATTATGCACTGTGTAGAGAAATCTGGATCCCATATGGTTGACAAGTGTTCAAGTCCTAGCCTGGCAACTTGAAAAACACACCAGGTGCCCATGTGTGTGTCCAGTACCGTTCAGTGTGACTAAGTGCACTGGGGGTGCATACATGTGCATTTTCTTTCTTTCCTTTTCTTTTCTCTTCTTTTCTTTTCTATTTCTTTCTTAGAATTATTTTATTTAACTTTATTTATTTATTTATTTGTTTATTTATTTATTTATTTAAATTTGATCAGAGAGGGACAGGGTGAGAGAGAGAAATGGAAAGTGGGAAAGCAAGTCACCAGGTCCAGCACTCAAACTGCAGTTGGCCGTGTGGGAGTCCAGCTTCCTTAACCACCATGCCACCTGCCAGCCGTATGCATGTGCATTTTCTATTATGTATGTATGTATCCTCAGGCAAAAAAACAAAAACAAAAACACAGATTTTCTACTTTTCTTTTTGCCTATGTTGGCAATCACACGATTTTTATGAAGAGATTCATAGTTTTATTTTTTGACTTGGCAAAATAAATTATTATTAATTTTTTGAGAGGTTTTTACTATAGGGCGTGTGCGCTTGCCAGAGAGACAGAGACAGACAGAAAACGAGAAATCACCCCCTAGGGGGATGGCCATGCCGCAATCCCTTCTCCTCCATTCTCCTCTTGGGATCTTGGGCATGCACGCACATGCACCAGGCATGGGTTTAAGCCACTGGGTCCGGGACTCAAACTGCATTCAACTACATGGGAGTTAAATGACATAGTCATTATGCCAACTGTTGGTCCCTTATTATTAGTTTTTAAGAGAGAGATTTTTGCTATAGGATCGTACCCTTGCTGGAGGGACAGAGAGACAGAAAGTGTGAAATCACCCCCAAGGGGGAATGGCCACACCACAATCCCTTCTCCTTCACTCTCCTCCTGGGATCCTGGGCATGCATGTGCATGTTCTCTGTGGAAATTTTAAGCTGCTGGGTCCAGGACTGGAACCACAGCTAACTACATGGGAGTCTAGTGACCTAACCATCATGCCATCTGCTAGTCCTCCAAATAAATTATTTTTCAACCTACCACTAAACATAATGATGAGATGATACAACAACATAATAATCGGTTTTAAATATTTTATCCAAGCCACTGGAACGATAGGTTCTTAATAAAGTGGATGCAAACACGTGTTACTTGCACATAAGTATGGCATGAACAACTTGAACTCTCAAGTCAATTTTTGTTTTATGCACAATGCTTAATATGAAGTTTATGCTACTTTAGAGTAAGTCTAATATAGGAGGAATGATCTGATTTTAAGATCCTAAAATTTGTTCATTTAAAAAAAAAAAGAAACTGAGAATCTAGCACTTTAAACAACCCACTACCTGCTGTATTTTGTTTAATTAAGATCTTTTGTGGGAACCAGCAGTTAGCGTAATGGCTATGTCGCTGGACTCCCATGTAGTCGACCGTGGTTTGTGTCCCGGAACCGGTGGCTTAAAACTCACACCGGGCACGTGTGTGTGCCCAAGATCCTGAGAGGAGAATGGAGGAGAAGGGATTGCGGCGTGACCATCCCCCCTGGGGGGTGATTTCTCACTTCCTGTCTTTCTGCCTCTCTCTGTCTGTCTGGCAAGCCCACGCGCCCTATAGCGAAAACCTCTCAAAAAAAAAAAAAAATGGAAAGCAACTGTAGATACTAGAGACGGTATGGGAAGAGGTTGGGAAATGTGGGAAATGGCAGAGGGAAGGAACCAAGGGGGAACAAAAAAATTTTAAAAAGTAAAATATGTAAGAAACAAATGGAAAAATATTTGTTGAAGATAACATGTATGGTAATATTTTTGATGAGCCAATATACAGCATATTCTGGATGGGAAAACTCATTTTGTATGCTACAGTGATATACAGTGAATGAATGTAAAATAAATAAATTTAAAAGAAAAAAAGAAAACAAGTCACCTTAGTTTTTATGTCCATCATCTATACCATCTTTTTTCAAATGTCAAGATGAAGGTTACATTAGTTTTAAATGATATGGTAAGAGCATAAAAACATTACTTGTGATCAGTAATGGTAGCATAGTGCCTGAAATTTAAATTTCGGTGGTCTTCTCTAGGGATGCATAAAAATTTAAAAGTACCAATCAGTGGTTAGAATGGGCTGGAATTCAGAACTGAGTTTCTGGATTGGGTGAGCAGGATGGTAGACATTAGACACCAGAAGAATTAGTTGGTAAAGGTGTATGATCACTGATTAGAGGGAGAAGTAAAGTTTACTGTTGCTCTCAGATATTTGTACTCAGAGATGTATAATTATCATCTTGTGATTTCAATATATTAACATAAAATACAGTTTTCTTCTGCTTTCACACTGGGAAAACATGGAAAATTAGTGAAAGGTACAGAGGAGGCAAAACCCACTGCTATTTACCCACTAGCTATTCTTTATGCTATACTGAATTGCATTAATATTTCAAACGGTTCAAAGGGGGAAAGGAACATGAGCTCTCACAGTTGCTTGGTTTGGAGGTGATTTACAGGTAACAGATCCACGAAAGTCGGGGATTTCCCTCACTGCCTTCTATCAGTTTATTCGTCTTCATGTCCTATCTTTAAAATGAGACTGTATATGTTCCCTCGAGTACTGAAGGGGTATATATCCACATGGATATGGCAACATAGATTTATTTTTTATTTAAACAGCCTAAAGAATCTCAATTTATCTTCTACTGTCTTGGCACTTTAACATGTTTTTCATATATATTATTTTTCCCTCTTTCTTGTGGTATAGGGTCATATAAAATATATGGTAATTATGAATCTACCTACCAGTATACAATATAATACTATTTCACTGATTGCTATCAAATTTGACTCAGAAAGGCTCAAGAATCACCAGATTTCATATTAACAACAGTTTGACTAAAACCAAAAATTTGAGCCTTAGTTTGTGAGGTTTCTATTTTGTTTAATCCTTCCTAACTCTTGGTGTTATCCTTTGCATGCAGCAGGTGCTCATTAAATATTAAACTACTGAAGATAGCAAGTTATTTTCACATCACTACGAGTCTTTTGGGGAACGTGTGGATGGTTGGAAGAATGCTTCAAAACAGGAAGAGAGCTGATGAACTTTATTAAATCAAAGGGGTGAACTCTGAAATAAAATGTGCACCTTCTGAGGGGAAACTTTTTCCATAAAAAAATTGTTCATATTAATTATGTTTAAAAGGCTCAAAAGTGTCAAAGAGTTCAATTTAAACACAGAAAAATTAGGTTTTAAAGTTGCCAGCAAAATCGTTAACAAACTGCAGAAGTAGAAGAGATGTAAGGCATTTCCTTCTAATTTAAGTACCCAAGAAAGAAGGGGCTAAGAGCTGGCCTCCACCAAGAGGAACGGCAAGGCTGAGAAAGATCAGTCCTGCTGGTTACTGAGAGTGGCAGGAGGAAGAATGCTCCAGGAAGAAGAGTGCTCCAGGAGCAAGAGTGCTCCAGGAGTAAGATTCAAGGAGGCACTAATCGATGCCAGTCAGAGGAAAAGTAGTATTAGGGCCGTAGGACAAAACCATAAGGACTTTTTTTTTTCTGGCCTCATCCTTATCTGGCCATCCAGAATGTAGCCATAAATCAGGATGTTAACTAAAGATGTTGGTATGGGCTGTGAGAGGCTTGATATCTGAAGGGATGAAGCGCCGGGGTCCTCCGAGGCTGGACCCCGGCAATGAAGAAACTCCCAGACTTTTATTAGTGGAAACAAATACTAAACGGACACATTTTTAAAGCAGGAAGAAATCCCTGAAGAACAGCTTATTTGCAACACCCATGCCCCAAGACATTAGCAGTATCAGTGACTCAAGCTGCATGAACCTGAAGCGTCAAGTTGGGAACAGTATGGGTCCCCCTAAAGAGGAAAGAAAAGAGTAGTAGCACAAAAAAATTTAAGAAGCAGCTGAAGCAGCAGAGTGGCCCTAGTGTTTTTTTTTGTTTGTTTGTTTTTTTTTTGTTTTTTTGTTTTTTTTTGAGAGGTTTTTGCTACAGGGTGCATGCGCTCGCCAGCCAGTCAGCCAGAGACAAAGAGATGGAAAGCGAGAAATCACCCCCCAGTTGGGGATGGCCACACCACAATCCCTTCTCCTCCATTCTCCTCTCAGGATCTTGGACATGCATGCACATGCGCCCAGCATGAATTTAAGCCACTGGGTCTGGGACTTGAACCACGGTCAACTACATGGGAGTCCAGCAACATAGCCATTACTCCAACTGCTGGTCCCATGTGCCCTAGTTTTTCTTTTATTAAAATTTACTTATTTGTTTCATTTGAGAAAGCGTGTGTGAGAGGAAGGGAAAGAACTCCCAGCAGGATCTTGATGACATGCTCTATCCCAGCAGCCTACAGCCTGTCCTGGATCACAGGCACATGCATACCAGGTGTGCTCAGGGAGGTCTCCAGACTCAAACTGGAAACCTTCCCATGTGGGACTGCCTTGCAGAGAGACAAGTTTTACTGCTGCATCACTGTCTAGCCCCTATTGTTTTTACATCTTGTTTCAAATAGGAATTTCTAAAGTTAGTATTAAATATAGAATATTAATATAGTTTTTACTCACATTTACATTATTTAGAAAATCTGCTTGCTTTAAAAATATAAACTGAATGAGCAAGAGAGTTCCATGTTTGAGATTCAACTGGTTATGAGTGAGACGACAATTACTGTATCTGTGCTCAAGCACTGGGAATCAACTTAGATATTATTTCTGGTCATTTGATCTTAAAAGAGCGGGTGACTTTTATTGTATCTTACTATGTCTTGGCACTGTTCTATGTACCTTACATGTGTTTTTTTAATCTTCACAAATACTCCATGAGGTATCCCACTTTTATTATAATTATCATTTGCATGTGTGCTCATCAGAGAGAGACAAAGAGATATAGAGGAAGAGGAGAAAACACCATCCATGGGGAATGGTCACACCACAATCCCTTCTCCATCTCTCCCTCCTTTCAAGATTTTGGGCACATATGCACACATGCCTGGCATGTTTTTAAGGCTTCAGAGTCTAGGACTTTCATCTCATGGTTGGCAACGTGAGATCTGGGTGCCTTAACCACCAGACCATGCAGCTGGCCTAAGATAGCCCCACTTTATAAACATGAACACTGAGGCAAAGTGAGGGCGAGTAACTTGTTAATACTATACTGTAAAGCAAGGACTCTAACCCAGATACTTCAAGTCCAGGGGCTCTGTTCACATTGGCTATTCTGCCTTTTTTCCCTAAAGGTCCATTGGTCCTTCCTTCCCTCCCTCCCTCCCCCACTCCTTCCCTCTCCCACTCCCTTCCTCCCTTTCTCTCTCTCTCCCTTCTTTTCATGAGAGAGAGAAAGAGAGACAGAGATCTCATGTGAGAGACAGGCAACACCCCCAATTGAGCCGTGATGCCCTAGTTGATCCACCCCCGCCTTTGGACACCCTTGGATTATGGGTTCATGTGCCTGGCATACTGAGGAAAATCTCCAGAGATAAATGGGAACCATTCCATGTGGGAATGCCTTGTGAAGCTTGTTTTCCTGCTGGGCCACTACCTGGCCCCTAGTCTGCTTTTCATAGTTCCACCCAGTCATTTAATGTGACCTTACTCTGTTTTAACTGTGTAGCAATTATTCTTTTCTCTAAAAAAAAAAATTACTAATGCTTGCACATCCCACTGTCATGGAAATCCAGGTAGGCAGGGCCTGTCTATCCTGCTCACTCATCACCACTTACATGCTAAAACTGGTGACTGACAGAAATGGGGTCTTCAAACAGCTTCTGCATAAAGCTTATTATGAAAAATTATGCATAGATTTCAATTTTTTGCACCAAAATAAACTCATACTTTAATTCCATCTTTCCACAAACCTTTGAAGCCCTTCATAATACACACTCCATAAATACTTGTGGAACTAAAAACAAATCAAGTATTACTGTACTTTTGCCGTATCTTGAATTTCGAGCATAAACCATTGAAGAAATTACTGAATTCCCAGATTTTCAAACTATGCTTATTAAAGCAGAGGTGTTTGAGAGGACCACGTGGTTAAAGACAAAGGAGAGGCTGGGAGGCTGGAGCTTTGGGATTGTCTCTGCTCCCAGGGAAGTGTCACTTCATGTGCATGGGAATCAGGAAGATCTGGGTTTATATCGAGACTTCTTGCTAGCTTGAGCAGGTTTCTTAACTTTTGGGGGAAAAAAAAAAATCAGTTTCCTGATGTGCAAAAAGGTGATGATAAAAGCAATTAACTCATAGGAAAGATGTGAGGATTAAATGAATTAATATGTATGAAACAATACACTTCATAGCTTTATGTAAAATATAATCACTTTAGAGCCAGCCAGTGGTTAAAGTGGCTGGATCCCACATGGCTAACTACGTGGTCTGAGTCCTGGACCCAGCAGCTTCAAAAACACGCTGAGTGCATGTGCATGTGTGCTAGAAATCACAAGAGGAGAATAGAGGAGAAAAGGCACTGTGCGGTGCCCACCCCCCTGGAGGATGATCCCTCAATTTCCCTCTCTCTGTCTCTGTCCAATGAGCACTCATACTCATGCTCAATGGTAATTAAGAAAGAAAAGAAAAAAAGACATATATAGATAGATATAAAGCATCAGTCTATCTATTTTTTTAGGCTACTGAGTTATCCAGTACCAAAGTGTATCCTACAATTCAATTAAAGAGCTCGGTTATTTGGAGCTTGTGTTTGAATAAATATTCAGATAATTTGAGTGTTTTTATCAACCACATGGACTAACTTATATATTAGTTAGACTAATTAGATATATTTTTATACCTTATTGGCACTTCAGATTTTGGTTTATGTCTACAATGTACAATCAGATTATACAGAATTTTATAAACAAATTGAAATTTATATTAAAAACTTATTTTTTAGTTTTGGCTCTAGGCACATACCCTCACTGGAAAGAGACAGAAAAAGAAAGGAGCGAAAAGTAAGAAATCACCCCCGGGGGGATGGCCATGCCAGTCTCCTCTCCGCCATTCTCTTCTCAGGATTTTGGGGATGCATACACACGTGTCTGGCATGTTTTTCAAGCCACTAGGTTGGGGACTTGAACTGTGCAGTTGGCTGTGTGGGATCCAGCCTCGCCATGCCACCCCAGCTTCACCACGTGGCTCAGAGATGCACTATCCTTGTTGAGCCTTAACTCAGATGACATACTTGTCAACAAGTAAACAGTTGCTTAAGCCCGAAAGTTTTGGGGTAGTTTGTTATACATTAATAAATAACTGAAAAAGAAATGAAGGCCTGAAACAGACTGCTAAAGCAAGAAACACCTAGAACATGTGGCATTGGCTCTGGGACCAGTAACAGGCAGAGGTTAAGAGGACAGTGATGAGGGCTGGTGGTCTGGAGACAGGGTGAGGAAGTTGTTGGAAGCAGGAGACGAGCAACTAATGTTATGCAGTGATGGAAAACTTAACAAGATCTCCCCTTACGATCATTTCAAGGACAGAAAATGTATCTAATAAACGTGTGTTCTGAGCTAAGAAGATTTCCAGGCAGAATGCTGAAAGTGAACAGTGGTTTCTTTCAATAGTTTATGGATAGAGTACTGTAAGAGAGAGATGTGCTAAGGAAGAAATGCTCAGCTATGAAGTAGTATTTCCAGAATACAAGGGCCTAGGATGAGCTCTGCAGATGGCTAAGGGTTCTCAAAAAGAAATAGATTCAGGACGAGAACAGCTTCAAGATGCTACAAGCCGAGTATGGCCATAGGGAATAGCTCAAATCAAAGTATGGATGTAAGAATGCTTTAAGAGAGCTCAGCAATATTTAAGGCACTATCTTTATAGACTCATTCAGCTACACAGAGGGATTCTAAAAATGTTAAGGGCATTATAAACAGCATCTTAATCTACAGGCTGAAGTAGAGAGAATTTTGTCTCAAAGGATTTGTGCATATGCATTTTATCTAATCATGAACTATAATTTGACACACAAGAAGGCTCCACATTTTTTCTTTTTTTTTTTGAGACAGAGAAATGTTTGCTATAGGAGCACACACATGCACCTGGTGTGAGTTTGAAGCCTCCAGGTCCAGGACTCAAACCAAGGTCAACTATGTGGGAGTCCAGCAACGTAGTCATTATACCATCTGCTGGTCCCAAGGCCCACAGTTTTAAACCTGGGGTACCAACTGGCAAAAGAGACCTTACCGGTATGTTTGTAAGTTCAGGAGCATGTGAAGAAAACTACTCAGCTGCAAACAAGGACTATTTCTTATGGGGAGGAGAAGGGAATGACTGAGGAAGTCAAGCCAAGATCTTAGAGAGTGTAATCAAGAGCCATGGGGAACAATGGATTAGGGAGCTGTGCCCAGATAGCACACCTGGGCTTTAATCCATAGATGGTCCCTGCCCTGCAGCCCAGGAGACTGACATCATGTGCCTATATGGATTTGAGAATTGCTAGGAACCAGTGACTGCTAAGTACCTTCCACATCCTCCCCATTTTGAATGGACTGTCTATGTCGGTAATTTACCTGTCCTTACCGTACCATGAAGGTTGAATGTACTTGTCTTCTTGGTCTCTGGTCTCAAATTAGGAACTGCAAACTGCCTTTTTGTATGTGAACCTACTGCAGATCATGAGATACTAGATTTTGAGGATGATAATAATACTAGTTGGGGATTTGGGGGCTAAAGTTTGATTATATATTAGATGCGGAAGGAATGTGAATTGTGATTGGGGAGAGGACTGTGGTATATTGTTTCCAAAGATGGCCACGACAATCCCTCCAACTTCCACGTCCTTTGGAAATGTGACTAGGCCACTCATCTCATCTAGAAGTAGAGTCCCTTTCTCCTCTTCGGGGCTGGTCCTGGAATTGCGTTGACCAATATAATGCTGTGGAGATAATACTCAGTGACTTCTAGGTCTTGGAATTAAGAGGCCTTGCAGTTTTTTGTTTTGCTTTTGGTAGCCAATCACCATGAAAAAGAGTGACAATCTTTCTGGAAATAACACGTAAAAACAGAAAGGATATTTTAGCCTTGAGCTGCTCTCGCTATCCTTGTGAATGTATCAGACGTGTGACTAGAGTCATACGGAATCCTACAGAACCTGATGGGCCATCCCTGCCGACCCCATGTGGTTTAGAAACAAGCTGTACTCAAGAAGCCTCCTTCCAACTGCAGAACTGTGAGGGGAAAAAGTGGTTACTATTATTTCTTCAAGCCATCAAGTTCTGGGGTGGTTTGTTATACAGGAATAAATGACTAACGTATACCTTGTCTGGTCATTTATTCCAAAATAGTCAAAGTAACCACATAGGGTTATATGATCATGCAGCAAAACTGAAGTGGCATCTCGTCCAGGGGACACAGCACAGGAAATACCTGAAAGGCTCAATGCTGGTTTTGGCTTGCTTTTTACCTGCCCCTGGGTGACCTTAGGATAGCTACTTAACATGCATGCACCTCCTTAACAGTAAGGAACACTGACAGCTATCTCATAGGCTGCTTTGCTATCTCATACAACTGTTTTGAAGACTATCAAATAGGTAACAAAAATGCATGTTTTTTTTTTTGGAGAGATTTTCGCTATAGGGCGTGTGCACTCGCTAGACAGAGAGAGACATAGAGACAGAAAGCGAGAAATCACCCCCCGGGAGGATGGTCACGCCGCAATCCCTTCTCCTCCATTCTCCTCTCGGGATCTTGGGCACACACGCACACGCGCCCGGTGTGAGTTTTAAGCCACCTGGTCTGGAACGCGAACCGCGGTCGACTACGTGGGAGTCCAGCGACATAGCCATTACGCTAACTGCTGGTTCCCACAAAAATGCATGTTTGAAAACTATTAAATATTATTCATAGTGGGCAGATTCTACTATTATTACTTGTCAGTGTGCTCCTACAGGGCACATGAGACACTTGTTTGCCTACTTAATACAGCTGCTGTTCTGCTTGCTTTCTTTCCATTATTAGATTTCTGTTAATCAGCTTCTCTTTAAGTAAAAAGTCCAAGTAGTTTAAAATTTCCTAATGAAAAATGGTACAGAAAAGACACCAAGTATTAAAGAAATGGCAAAATGAATATTATTACAGTCATTTTGTGTCTGTGAATGTGATTCCTAGTTTATTTTAACAGCTATACTAAAACCCCATGGTACAGTTAATGGTATTATATGCGTTCTGTCAAAAATAAGAAAATATCCTCAAACACAATTTCTAATTTATAAGCTTATGACAAGTTCAAGCTGCTGAGAAATTGGACTTGAAAGTATGTCTTAGTATGATAGAAGACCACTATTAACACTATCATAATTGTATACCTATTGCATCAAATCTGACATTTCAGTTTAATATATTTTGCTGAGAGAGCGTATGCTTTTATGGTTTCCTAGTGAAATCAAATCCAGCCCAGACGTTTTCACTTTTCTAATATGATTCACTGTAAGGTTTTAAAGCTGCCATCTCTTTTCTTCCTTTTTTTTTTTAAAGATTGATGCCCTGGCGTTCATTAATTCTGCAGAAGCTCATAATGGGTCAATGAGTCAGTGGTGAGCACCTCCATTAACTGTATTAATTTACACTATGTCACCTTAATGACATTTTGTCATGGCTACCTTTTCTGACATCTACATAGCTATTCAAAAAGTAATACAGCAACTTTTGAAAGCATTAAGGAAAATCAGTATAAGAACTTTGGTAAGTTGAACATCACTGTTAGCAAGACTATTCTAAGGAGAGAAATTGGGGAAGAGAAAGAAAGAAAGAAAGAAAGAAAGAAAGAAAGAAAGAAAGAAAGAAAGAAAGAAAGAAAGAAAGAAAGAAAGAAAGAGAGAG
>NW_006160114.1:7454694-7457439 GCF_000334495.1 Tupaia belangeri chinensis | reverse complement strand
CACTCTTTCTCCCCCAGCTTGCGTTCATTAGCACAGGAAGAGGCTGACATTAATAGAGAGAGACAGAATAAAACCATCAGCTACATTCTAGTGTTCTCTCATAGGATTATCTAAGTTAGTAGAGATTGCAGAGATACTTTTCTGCTCTGGAAATGGAAACACATTTCCTTAAAAATATATCAAAGGCTGTATTTTATCTGCTTAGGAATAAGAAATAGAAAGCTAGGCTTTGAACACAGCAAAATGATTACTAGTCTTAGTAATATAGTCTTCTCTTTTATATCAGATATTATTTTAGAGGGAAAGAATACTGCATATTGTATTCAATATATTTAAGCATGAAGTTAGAAAATTACAAGTTACTATCAGTTATTAGCAGAAAAAAACACCTACTTTCTTTCTAACACTCTGTTATGAGGATCTCAAATTTTTATGTTATAGAGAGAAAGATAGATATATTTGTCTGGTGTCAAACGCTCCAAAGATGAAAGACTCAGAAACCATACTTGCAGTGCAACTTCCTGCAATTTCAAAGATCTTTTTCAAATCAATAGATTAAAAAAAAAAAAAAAAGGACATATTACCAAAATACTAAATGGGCAAAAGATATGAGTTAGGTCAATACATTTATGAAAAATGCTCAATTTCACTCAAGTAAATGCAAGGCCAAACAAAGATTACTCCACTTTTCACTTGCCAGATGAGCAAAAGTACCTGCGTTTATTATAATAGCAATGGTGGGAGCACGGGGAGTACCTCTGCACACTGCTATAGGGAGTGAATTATTTACTTTGAGAATGATGGTTTGGCAATTTCTTAAAGAAACGAAATATACATATGGCCTTTGAGTGACCAGTGCATTAATAGGACTTACATGTATACACAAAGTACATCAAGAGGTCTGTGCAAGGTTGTTCACTGCGTCCCTGTGTTTAACAGAAACTATCGGAGAGACAAACTCGCCACCAACAGGAGACTGCACAGATACATTATTGAGTATGTATGTAGCATGCAACCTTTAAAAAGAAAAGGGTAGTAGGTCTACACAGCAAGTTATTCAAGACATACTACACCATTTGATATGAAAGGTTCAGGAGTGGTGGGAGAGAACTGAAAATCAGAGCAATCTGTGTAATGTCAAGCTGGGGAAATGAGCGTCTTGTGAACTAATTAAATCTTGGGGGGAGTACATGTTTGTGTTCAGTACAGCTGCTTGAGAATTAAAAGACAAAACCCTCCATATTAATGATAGTCACACTGGTCTCTGTCTTTGATGTGACCCAATTAATAACAAAACATAAATGTTTCGAAAAGGTTCTGGACAGGAAAAGTGCTGGGAAAAATTTAGAGGAAAAAACTGGGTACTGGGCTTTTATCATCAGACACTGAAATGTAAGTTGGTAGATAATTGTTGATCTAAAGCATCAATAAAATTATCAGATGGAAATTAAAGTCTAAAACTCAAATCTACATACATAAGTGTGCTGACCGCAGTATATGTGTGGACATACGAGGGCAGGTCTTTGAATGAAGTTGAAAGCCAGTTTTCTCTTTTGTGATGCTATGAAATTGACAGGGAGCAGGCATTTTCATGTGAAACATTTGGTATAATGTGGCTAAAGTGCTGACATAAGATATAAATAATGTTAAATGTGAAAGGATGCCTTTAATTACAGAATATTTAATTCACATACAAAATATTTATTCAATGCTTCTTATGAACATTGTGCTAAGTCTAGATACTATTGTTCAATGACAGCCTGCGGACTCTTATTTTCTATATTCATTCTCAAAGTGTCATTAAGAGAGAAACTGACTCCTTCTTTGATTTCACTGGTAGAAAATCAGTTTAAATATTGGCTTTAGGGTATTTTTAACTTCCTCATTAAAGTCATGAGACTGTTAGGAGAAAAATACAAGCTTCAGAGTTCAAAATAGATAAGATATATATTAAATTATCTTACTTTTTTCCAAATGTTAATATGTTGCATGATAAATTAATATTCACTTATGTAAACTTTTGAGGCAACAAATAAAATACACAGATATGCTACTATATAGTTGGCTTGATTTCCTTTGTCTTCTGCTTGGAAAAGAACTGAACAAAAAGTGTATCCATCAAATTTTCTAATACTTAGTATCACTTGTAATTGTCTTTTATAAATGTTTTGTAATAGATAAGTTAAATATGGAAATGACCATTTGACTTTAATGCACTGCTTTTCCTTAGATTAAGGTACAAAATAGAATGATAGCATAATATTTTTATATTGAGCGACAGTGATGAGAAAATTTTTTCCTTAAAGAAAAAGAGCTTAAAATAAGGAAGACATTTATGTACACAATAACCTTAACATGTAATCTCATTAGGAAAAAATAGAAAAATCAGAAAACAAATATATTTTGTTGTCTTGAATACAATCTTTTTGATTTTTTTGCTTTTGAACAAGAGCCCATATAAATGAGTAAAAAAATCTTTGTATTTAATAATAGTTAAGTAGTACCAACTGTAAAATTACTCTGTTCTCTAGCTGTTCCTGTATACCGTGTGCGGGTTGATTTAATCTAATGTGTATTGTTGCATAGTATCCCCAGGCACAGTCAAGTAAAAGCTAAGGCTGTACAGAAAAGCCTACATTTTAAATGGGTCTTGTCATTAATGCTTTATTAATTGCCCCAGGCTACGCAAACCCAAAGCTAGGCAAGCTATAACAATATGACACATTAAGGTCAAATCCAATTCCT
>NW_006160114.1:7452429-7454056 GCF_000334495.1 Tupaia belangeri chinensis | reverse complement strand
TGCTGTGTTTTATGGAATGGGCCAAATATTGAGTTAACAGCAGGAAAGGCAATTTATGGGCTTTTCTTTCCATCTCCTGATTATTTGATCTAAATTAGATAGGAATTTTTTGAAATAACAAAAACACCTTAACTGTGTAATATAAAAGAACCATGAGTTATTTTCTATGATCCTCTAAGTTACTTCCTTTAAGGTTAGCTATATCATACAATTTTAATGTGACAGAATAAGCTGCAGTATAAAATGTCTTACATACTAAAATAAAACAACA
Source organism: Tupaia belangeri chinensis (assembly GCF_000334495.1). NCBI lineage: Eukaryota > Metazoa > Chordata > Mammalia > Scandentia > Tupaiidae > Tupaia > Tupaia belangeri. The sequence goes on along the minus strand of NW_006160114.1, from coordinate 7,453,785 downwards.
AAATTTCAAAATATTATGAAATTCAATTAATATTAAAAAATCAAAGAGCCCACCTTTACATCAGAAGTATCTCTCTGACTAGTTCTCCAGGACCTTGCAACGGAGGAGAAGGTTCGATCTGGATGATCAAATTTTCCATCATTTGCATTGAGGAAGAAGGTTGTGAAAGGTTCCTAAGCAAAAACAGAATCAGAAATTTGACCGTTCTTAACATTCTTTCCTTTGTGAAATACAGAACCATCATGAGATGGAAGCAGTGCTGGTTTCTAGAAAAATAACCATGCCAGTGGGTCAAGAGATGCCAGCCTGAGTCCCAGTGGGCCATTCGGCATCTACTGTTCTAAAGTTCTAGCAGGTTATTCTGTTTCTTGGACTTCCATTTTCTCATCTATAAAATGATGGTGTTCTAGTGCTCTATGATTTTATGATAAATTATTTTGCATTATTGTAAATTCATAACTCAGAGTTTTGTTCCGGTAATTAAGGCCATACATACAAGTGCTGTGATAAGCAAATCACTCTGACACTGTTCACCACAATGTGGAATTAGGTAAGGAGTGCCCATCTGAGATTACTCATGAAAGGCTACTAGCTTCATTAAAGTATGATGATCTTTTGAAAATGCAAACCCCTGAGCCAGCCCATGGCTTGGTGGTTAAGTGGCTGCATCCCACATAGCTGACTGCATTTCAAGTCCCGGTGGCCTAAAAAACATTCTAGATGCATGTGTACATGTGCCCAAAATCCTGAAAGGAGAGAGAAATAGAGGAAGAAAGGGAATGGAGTGTGACCATTTCTCATGGAGTATGCTCCCTCACTTATTTCGTTTCTCTCTATATACCAAGTGCCTATGCCCTTGAGACTTTTTTAAAAAATTTATTTTACTCATGTTAGAGAATGAATGCTTGTCCATTTGCATGCGCATCCAAAACAAAGACAGACAGTGAGAGAGAACGACTCAGGACAAGGTCCCATCATGCTGCATTCCCCTTTCCCCAGCCCCCTAGCTCAGGTTCCTAGGCACACATGTGCACACCTGGCATGTTTCAGGTTGACCAGGTTGGGGATTTGAACCCATAATAGGCCATGTGGTTCTTAGCAGTACATTCCACATGCTACCGGCTATGCCACCTAGGCTGGGACTCCATGAAGTTTTTGCAGTTTCCTTGTATAGAGTGGGAGAAAGGAGTTGTTACTGATCCACCTGAAAATCAGATGTTCATCCAGGAAGCCCATATTGCTGCTTAAGATTCTAAGTGATCTGAGAGACAAAAAGATGTCACCAAAATGAAATTAGGAATAAAAATTTTATGAGATGTCTTTCCATAATTAATTTGCTTTCTAGAATTTTCATTC
>NW_006160114.1:7449830-7452112 GCF_000334495.1 Tupaia belangeri chinensis | reverse complement strand
TCCCTAATTAATTTGCTTTCTAGACTTTTAATTCACTATGAAAAATAAGGTAGTGAGTGCAGTATACCTGATCACTAAATTTAATTAATTAAAATGAGAATATAGACATTTATAAGTAGTAATGGTAAATTGAATGAACTATGACAGATCTAAGTTTTAATCTTGGTAGAACTCTTAATGTATCTTGGGCCAGTTACTTAACTTTAAGTAACTATGTCAAGTAACTGTGCCTTCATTACTTTATCTATATGAATTGGGAAAGACAACACCTTGGGGGTAATTATGGGAATTAAGTAAGATTACATAAAATGAAATAAGGAAAATTTGATGTATCTTGTCTGACACAAAGGTATAAGAATGACTGATTCTTAGCTTTATGTATTGCGCCAAGTTTGCACTGCTGCAACCCCCCCCACCACCAGATGGCAGTTTACTAGACTCCCTGACTAGACTCAGTTTCTTCAGCCTTATCCATCTCATTATCCCCAGCATCAAGCACAGTGCTTGGCCCATAGCAGCTGTTTAATAACTGTTCATTGAATATGCCTAAGCATATAAGGTCCTGCTAGAAGATGGAGATATGGTTTGGTGAGAGTAAAATACAGTTTTTTCTTGAATTTTTTTTTTTATTTATTCACAATACAGGTGTGCATGGCTGAAAGTGAGAGAGAGAATAAGAGAGAGAGAGAGACAGAGACAGAGAGAGGGAATTAAAAAAACTCTCTCAACAGGGTCTGGTCATGCCTGGATCCCTTCCCTCTAGTCCTCCAGCCCACCTAATCTTGGGCACTTGTGTGAGGGGCTGGCATGTGTCAGGTGGCCCTGGCTGGAGATTTGAATCTCAGTCACCATGTGGGATCCTGCCTCTCTTGAGCATTGACATTATAACTGTGCCACAGAGCTGGCTTTGAAGTTTTCTTTTCAGTTTTTAACTGCTAACAGTAGTTTGACCAAAAAGTTGTATTTTCAGAACTCACTTCTTTATTCTAAGATGCTGATGTGGGGTATTTTTTTTTTCTTTATGGGTAATAGAGAGAGATTAATTTAGAGGGATCAAACTTGTCTCTATGTTTTTTAACCTATTAAATAGCTATGAGGGTAGACCCATTTATACATGCAAAGCCTTACTTATCATTACCCACTACAAGCTGATCTCTACCTCAACCTAAATTATGAAATCCTTTCTAGTTTTCCACTCTTAACAAAGACATGCCAAGAATAGCACTGACAGGCATAGTGAAGAAATCTTAAATTGAAGAATTATTTTTATTTCTGGTAACAGAGTTTATGAATTCAGTATCTAAAAGCAGAGAATCCTACATTTCAGGTAGCATTTAAAATGATCGGATTAACAAATGTTGTGGGGTCACATACAATACTAACATATATTCATTCTTATTATTACTGAAAGTCTCCAGCTGCTACAGGGATAGAGTACTAATAGAAAGTTATAACCTATGTGTTGATAAGTGAGTATTGATCCTTCAAGCTCTGCTGTGGCAAATACTTTTTTCCATGTTTTTCCTAAGTACCTTCAAGACACAGGACAAGACCTCTGTTTTTCATTTGATTCATGCCTGACTAACATAGAGGATCAAATGATAAATATATTTATTTATTTCTTCTATGAGAGAGGGGAGGGAGAGAAAGAAAGCAGGGAGAGGGAGATAAGGAGACAGGGATAGAGGGAGAGAAGGGGAGAGAAACACCCCTTACAAGGTTTTCATACCCAGTTCTCTCCCATGGGGGTGCAGCTGTGCTACCACTGTACCACTGCACTATTGTCTGGCCCCATGAGTATTATAATCAGTTTAAGAAACTAATATTTACTAATATGAACTGGGTAGTCAACTGCAGAAAGGTGAAACTAAACCCCCCATCTTTCACCATTAACAAAAATCAACTCAAAATGGATCAAAGATCTGAACCTAAGACCTCAAACAATAAAACTACTGGTGGAAAATGCTGGGGAAACTCTGGGAGACATTGGAGTAGGCAAAGACTTCTTAAATAAGACTCCCAAAACACAGGCAATAATCCCTAAAATAGACAAGTGGGACTATATCAGACTAAGACTTTTCTGCACAGCAAAGGACACAGTAACAAGTGTGAATCGACAACTCTCAGGATGGGAAAATATTTTTGTTAACTATGCCTCAGACAAGAGACTGATAACCAGAATATACTGGGAACTTAAGTGCTTTATGTGAAAAAAAAAATGATTAACCCAATTAAAAGATGGGAAAATGAGCTGAACAAAAATCTCTCTAAGGAAGACATAC
>NW_006160114.1:7448699-7449425 GCF_000334495.1 Tupaia belangeri chinensis | reverse complement strand
TATACTCTATGGAATACTACTCAGCCATAAAAAATAACAAGACCCTGGCATTTGATAGAAAGTGGTCAGATAGGGAGGATCTACTGCTAAGTGAAGTAAGTCAGGCTATGAAAAAAAGATATTGTATGTTCCCTTTAGCCCAAGGGAACAGAACAGCCCTTCTTCAAGAACCAGCTCCATGGCTCCTGTGATCTAGCCATTTTGGGGGAAACGGAGGAATGAAGAAGTTCCACTGATAATTCAGCCTCCAGTATAGAAAACTCGTGTGGTAGGAAGACTCCTCTCGGGCCTCCTCTCTATCTGTCTTTGTCTCTCTCTACCTCTGTCTCTGTCTCTGACTCCTCTCACTCTCTTTTTTTTTTTATTTTTGCTTTTTAGAATTTTGTTTAAGGTGAGGCATCTTTCTGGGCCTGTTGGCCCTGCCTAGCCTTTTATCTTGTTAATAATTCCCTCTCCCACTCCCCACCCAGGAGAGGCTGAAGGGAACAGAACAGCCCTTCTTCAAGAACCAGCTCCATGGCTCCTGTGATCTAGCCATGTCGCGCAGCACACTTGCGCCACATGGTTTTCTAATTTTGGGGGTTTTTGAAATTTTTTGAATATTAATTTTTCTTTTTTTTTTTTAGTTTTATTTAAAAGTTTTTCTCTTCATTTTTTTCATTTTCTTTTTTTGTTGTCTTTTTCTTTCTTTTTTTTTTTTTTTTTTTTTTTTTTTTTTTTTGTTTT
>NW_006160114.1:7399840-7432822 GCF_000334495.1 Tupaia belangeri chinensis | reverse complement strand
TTTACCAGCACCAGACCAGATCTCCAAGAAGTTCTTAAGGGAGTGCTATGTCAGTAAAATTAAATGCAGACACACAGAAATAAGAGTTCAGAAACTAAGAAAATGGGCAATTTAATTGTAGGGACAAAGTCTGGAGTTGAGTATTATATCCCAGAGTTCAACCTGGAAGATTGAACCTCAACAGAAACAGAAGAAAATTAAGTACATGAGACTGAAATGATGAAACAGCATTCTATGACTTGACTAAAATACTGCTGCTTTTCTTCTAAGCTTTGTTGTCCAGTTTTAAGGATTTTTGTCCTGTCTTGAGCTGTCAATGGATTCAAATACCTACTATTTGAACAGAATACTAACCTGTTTCTAGGCCTTAAGTTTCAAGGAAATATCCTTACCAGTTCAAAACTGCTTTTTTTGAAACCATCAGCTGAACTTGCTATTGTAAGTAGTTAGATTACTTATGATATTGTGTGATCAACGAAATCTTGGGGGAAAAGGAATTGAAGACAACTGTAGACAGCAGAGATAGTGTAATAAGAGAGTGCAATAAGGCAGAGGGTCAGACATGGGGTAAAAAACATATATACATGAAAGTTAGAAATGGAATATTATGGATGATAACATGCATGATTAAGGCACTATCCAGTTTATTCTAGATGGGAAACCACATTTTGTATGTTGTGATGATGCTCAGGGAATGAATGTAAATTAATAAAAAAAATTTTCAGGAGAAAAAACAAAAAGGCATTTAAAATACCTATCTGATGACTGCAGTAAGCTATATAGCCCTAGGTAGGTGCTACTTTATAGTATGATCATTCTATTCACTGAGGTTTATGCCTAAAGTCAGACTTGTGTTCATGGAAATGTATATTTCAGCTGTGCTTGCTATTGAAAATATTTAGATTTATTAAGATATTTAGTGAAACAATAAAATGGGGGAGTCAGAGAAAGCAACAATAGATACTAGACACAATGTGGGAGGAGGGTGGAAGATGGCAGAGGGTGAGATAGGGAATCAAGGATGGGAAAAAAGGCAAAATAGACAGAAAACAAGAAATGGAAAAATATGTTTTGACAATAACACATATGTTGATGTGCTTGATTGAGCCAATATACAGTGTACTGTGAATGGAAAAATCTCATTTTGTATGCTATAATGATGTGCAGTGAATGAATGTAAAAATAAATAAATAAATAAATAAATTAATAAATTACTTAATTAACAAAAAGATTTTGTATGTACCCACTTAATATATACCAACTATCTGCACTCTATGGTAGAGAGCGAAATATTGGAGGACATAAAAGCGTGAAAATACTTAAGGAGAATAAGACAGTGTGGAATAGGGGGGTGAAGAGAAGAGGATAGAGAAAGATAGCAAGAGAACAAATAGAGAGTCATGACATCAGTGGGACATAGATATGGCTTATTACCTGTTGATGATGACATGTATAGTATTCTCAACTGGATGGGTCTGAGAAGTATTTCATAATGGGTAAAGTCTTTTTACAAGCAAAATGAGAAATAGTGATTGACTGGTTAAAAAAATAATTGGAATAATAATAATAATGAACAGGAAAAACAATGAAAAGTTATTGAATGATAAAGTGGGGATTTTAATGTCTTGGTATTGACTGACATGCATGACATTCCCTTTTGAAAAAGCATGTAATACACTGTAAAGTTATATGCAATTTAATGTAATATAAACAAGATTATGATGATAACAAATACAAAATAAATTTAAAAAGAAACTAATATTTACTAATATTCACCTAACATATGTTGATTATGCCATTTTATGTGTTTATATAACTATCACTGAAATTTTATCACTGTATGAGAAAAGTGTTCTGCTCAAGTGGTAAGGTGTACAAATGAATAAATATTAACAGCAATTTGAGAAATTAAAGTACTGGCAGTTGCTTGGTTTAGGTCCTACAATACAAGTGGCCCTTGGCAGACTTTCTCCTCTCAATTAAATCCACCCCAAGGTCATTTCTTATCTTCCAACTCTTTTTCAGTGATGGAAAACCATACTCAACTGGCCCACATTGGGAAATACTTGTCCTGTTATATCTATCACACCTGTTAGTCCCCTCTGAGGCCATAAACAACCTTTCCCGTCTTTCCATAATTACAGATCCATTAGGTCCATTCCAGACAATCTAGTGCCGTTTTCCTGCTTCCTTTTCTCTATACTCAACTCCTTTATTCTTCTGATTTATATGATTTCTTTTAGTCAACTTATAAGAATCTTTTAAGTCTTTCATTTAGTTTTCTTCTTTTGCTTGTCTTCATTCCATTTAAATGACAAAAATGAACCCTATCCATGGGTAATAGGTATTGCTTGAGACATAGTTATAGCAAAATACGCGTGCATTTCAAATGATATGAAGCATGATAAAGGCCAAATGGAGTCACAGTTACTGAGCATCTTTCTGGCCTAGGCTCAATATTATCTCAGTTAATTCAGTCCTATTACCTTTCAGAGTAGGTATAATTATTTCTCTTGTAAATCTGGGAAAATTCAAGATCACATTCTAGGAAGTGAAGAAACCATTATCTATACAGGTCTTTGTCTAATTCCAGATATTTATTTTCTTCACTTATTTTGAAAGAGTGCAGAAGTATATATTTTTGAATTTTCCAAAAGTCTCCATTAACTAAACTATGTACTTTCTAAGCACCAATATGCTTCCTTTTCCTCTAGGTAAATAAGCACCATCTTTAGGCATCGATATTCAAGATACACATGGTAAAATATTTTATGCAGTAGCATTATTTTGGGCTGTTGGAAAAGTCATGATGTAATTTTTTTCTTTGTTTTTCTGTGAAAAAAATGTGTCATGACTTTTATGATAAACTAATATTTTGGTTTTAATGATAACACTTGCAAAGATGCTTCTAAAATTTTTTTTGTATTTTTTTTTGCCATAGGGTATGTGTGCTCAGCAAAGACAGAAAGAGTGAAAGTGAGAAATCACCTCCCAGGGGGATGGACATGCAGCAATCCTTTCCCTTCCATTCTCCTCCTGTGATTTTGGGCACACACACACACGTACCTAGTGTGATTTTCAAGTTACCAGGTCTGGGACTCAATCTGAGGTTGGTCATGTGAGAGTTCAGTGCCTTAACCTCTATGCCACTGCTGACCCCAGTGCTTCTACATTTTTTGTTGTTGTTATAACTATATACTTCTTGAGACACATAATTGTTTAAAGAGACTCTAGAATAAACTTTCAAAATAGCCCATAATTTACAAAGAAAGTTCAAAATCTAAATAACATATTTGCAAACTGACTTCTGTTACACGTTCTATTTAACTTCTGAAGATTATGATTAAGTGTTTGAAAAATAAATCTTGAATAAGGGAGCTGAACATATTGAATTTGGAAGGTAAACGGATGAACAGGTCAGAGGACTGAAGTGGTCAGTGAGTAAGAGTTACCCACTTCTCTGTGGGTATATGTCAGAGTAAGACTTAGAGCACAAACATTCCAAGAAAAAAGTTATTTCATGTTATTTAATATCTAAAGAGACTCTGAACCCTGCTGCAATAATTTATTCATCATTTGTACAACTGTAACTATCAAAGAAACAGTCTTCAGAGTCCTGGAATTTACACAAGTGATTTCACTAAAGTAATATTTTTAATTTCATGTAATGAGGTACATAGTTAATTTGCATTTTTAAGTAATTATTATCCTTGTTATACCAAGTACATTGATTTAAACTAATAATAAATTTGATGATTTTAGGCTTAAAAGACTTAAAAGGTAAAGGACAGATATATATTTTCTGCTGCATTTTATAAACAAATTCTTAGTGACACAAATTTTAATAATTTTTCTACTTCATACACTCCTTGGGAAAGGAGTACGAAACCACAATTTACTGGGCCATTAGATTAAACAGTTAATAAGCAACTAGGCCACGGGACCTAGGCAAGAAAGATGCTCAGAATGATACTTCTACTTTTAACAGCACAACATCAGATGCTTGGGGTAAGTAAGTCCCTATAAAAGTAATGCTATAGTTCAGTTCCGTTCAATTCAATTGCCACTAACCACATGTGACTATAAACTTGAAATGCAACTGCTGCAAGTGGGGGTGTACTGTAAATATACACTGTACTCTTGATTTCAAAGAGCAACAAAATTGATGTAGAATGTCTCACTTATTGGTCACATGTTGAAACGAAAACATTTCAGATAAAATCAGGTTACCCAATATATTCACTAATATTAATTTCACCTGTTTCTTTTTTTATTTAAAATTTACTTTATTTCTTCCAAGAGAAAGAAAGAGAGAAATAAAATTAAGAAGAGATAAATAGGCACCCTTGACAGAATCTCATCACATAGCAATCTCCCTCCAGGCTTCTAATCAACTGGGTCACTGGTGTGTGCGAGCCCACACCTGGCACATTTCAGATCTACCTGGGATTGGACCCTCAGTCTTCCGTATGGTCTAGTCTTGCAAAACACTGCCCTACCATATGTGCCACAGTGGCTAGGTCTCTTTTTTCTTTATAAATGTGGCTCCTGGATATCTTAAATTACACAAATGTCTCGAGTTATATTTCTATTGTGCAGCACTACAATAGACAATACGGTACTGAAAGGGTATGTGTAGGGTAAACATGTACAGAATATTCTGCCATACCCTTGAATAGATCTGAGATTGTTTTCTATTTCACTAGAATAATAGATCAAATTAAGGGTGAATTGTGATTTGTGATTTGAGAAAATGTTCAGCATAGGAAAGAGAGAAGAGGGTTAACTTAAATTGGACTGTTGATAATAAGTATTTTGTGGGCTTATACTTGAACAAGTCTGAAATCCAGCTCCAGACTAATTTGATTATGTAAAAACTAGTAAATAGCACTTCATATATTCCAAAATACTATCAGATATACACTCTCATTTAATTCTCAAAACAACTCAATGGATAGCATTTTTAAAGAAATGTCTATTTTTCATTCCCAAAGCATCTAAGAGTGGTATTCTAGTCCTCCACATCAGTGGCTCACTACAGCAATGATTATCTTTAATGGGGCCTGAGGTGGTACCAAAGGCCTTCCAGGCTGAAAAATCTCTGGTTTCAATGTTTTCTAATCCCCCCCCACTATTTATAGTTTTGGAGGTCCCTCTGAGAGATCCCTGTGGACTAACCTGAGGAAGCCATAGATTGGGCACTTAAGAACTCTATCTCATGGCTTCCTAAGCCTGGGTACATCTTCCTTGACTTCCAAGCAGCAAACAGAATTTTAACTTTACTGACCTCCTTTTTCTATGTGTGTTTTATTTTCTTCCCTTTACTGATTTGTTTGTTTTTGGTTCATGCACAGCTAACAAGCCATTTCCCACTGGTGGCAGTAATAACTTTGATTTGGTTTCATGATCTGGTCATTTGGTGATAAGGGAATCTAATTTATTACTCTGGATCTTTTTGTTACTTGACTTGTTTGCCTATTTATAAGTGTAAACACTAACATATTTTATGTCTATTGTAACGGAAATCAGCTCTTCGAGATCTTGACTGGTAAATTTCTTGTGCTTCTGTGTTTAGTTTTGACCTGTGGTCAAAACTGCAGAACATAAACTATAAAAGCTCTTTATGTGTTTGTGTGTTTGTGTGTCTATAATTCAGAAAAGCCTTTACCTCTTGTGGGAGTGTGAAGTATATTTCTACATTCGGAGGTACTAATAATTACCCCTATCAACTACAGGTGTCATGTTCTGATTGCTATACAATAATAAATAAGTACTTACATAACCCTAGTAGTCTCAATATTAATAGAAAATAGTAAAACAGAACGTTTCTTAAATCTTGTGATAAAAACAGAACTCCTAGTGTTTTAAAAGTGCCAGAGCTAAAAACCTGTTCTTTAGAACTTCCATGTCAACAATATTTTTACAAAGAATCCAGGTTTACCTAATTATTGTGAATCTTTGGGCAAATTACACTAATAATGCTGACTTTTAAAATAGCAGTTTTATGCCACCTCTTTTAGTTTTTTTCTTTTAATAAATATGACTTGGGTTTGTTGTCTCACGGACTAGTTAATATAAACTTTATTAGCTTCTTATACTGATTTGGGATTATGAAAGATAGAAAATTTGTGTTCAGTTAGACTGGATAGTTCAAGAAAATTTTCATTAACAGTAATTCTTTCTTGTGAACCGCCTGTTAGTGGTTTATAAGTTACTTTAAACATATTTACACTACATTTTTGTAGTAATCGCAATCTCCCCCCGCCCAATGGAAAAAATATCAGAGAACACTTTCAAATAACTGCAGTCATTATGCTTGGTTTAGGGAAGAACATATCTTTCAAAAGAGAAGATGAATTTTTACATATGTTGCTTTACCCATGTGTTTTTGAGATTTATCTCTTCATACAACAGAGTGGACTGATGTATATCTCCATAAGGGGGGGAAACGTTGATTACATTAATCGAGGACTTGATTTGGTATTCAACAGTCATCCACAGTATACTATTTATCTTATACTATTTATCTTACGATATAAAAAGAAAATCAGACTATCTGACTCTAGTAACTGCTCTTAACTAGATTAGACCAGAGAAGGCAAGACTAAAGGCAAAGAGCTTTGTTAAGAGCTTTTAACTAGCTCTAATCTGGATGAGAAATAGTGGGAACCTAACTAAGTGAAATGCCAGAGTTAGCAGAAACAGGAGATTGTAGATTTTATATATATATATACACACACATACACAAATTCATACATATACATATACATATACATATACTTTTTCTTTTCTTTTTTTTTAAGAGATAATTTTTGCTATTGGTCGTGTGTGCTCGTTGGAGAGACAGAGAAAGACAGAGAGATAGAAAGTGAGAAATCACCCTCCTGGAGTGTGGCCACACCACAATCCCTTCTCCTCCATTCTCCTCTCAGGATCTTGGGCACGTACGCACACACACCCGGTGTGAGTTTAAGCTACTGGGTCTGGAACTTGAACCTCAGTTGCCTATGTGGGAATCCGGAGACTTAACCATTACATCATCTGTTGGTCACGGAGATATTTAGTTGGTAGGAACTCTGGATGTCTGATTGGTTGTAAAGAGCTGGTAAAATAGAGAATACATGTACAAAAGCTCCCAAATGGTTATGTCTTTTATTTAAATGGTTATGTCTTTTATTTAGATATAAAGTACACTGGGAACTACAACCAGGTTCATGAGGGAGACGCGTTCATTTTCTGAATTGGTGTTTATAGTACAGGGGGACGTTCAGGTAGAAATATCCAGTGGGCATTTGGAAATGTAGGTCAGGAATCCATGAGAAATATTTGTGATGAAGACAGAAGCTAGATGTAACTAGCTTACACTTAATGACACAAGCCAGTGAGATTATTTTTTTTTTAAATCCTGGAGAATAGGAACATTGAGGAATAGAACTCTGGGCTGGAGACTGAAAAGCAGTTAGGATGACAGGAGGAATCAAGGAGAGGATATTGTCAGAGGAACCACAAGAGAAAAGAATTCCAAAGAAAAAGAGAGAGCACAGTGGTGTCAATCCTTCAGAGGCAAGATGGGTAAGAAGTGGAAATCTCTATCCTTATCAGTAAAGTGGTTGGTGTGGAACCTTACTCAGTCAGGCTACAGACTGAATGGAGGTGAAAAAGTGGAGTCGACAGGACAGGGCAGTGGAATGCAGCAGAGGCTGTGCTGTCAGTACGTCTGACTGTGAAGGGCAAGGATGGGAAGGAATTGCAGAGTGGACAGGAGAGGGAAGGAGGCCTTTTTCTTTATTTTTAGTTAGAAAGACGTGAATATGCTTATATCTTAGAAAGACAAAGTAACAGAAAAAGGTCTTTAAAATATCTGGAAACTGGTTACCAAATATGCTGCCCAGGAACCAAGGCTAAGAGGGCCAAAGGGCAGTAAGTGCCAGAGTACACAATTAACGAGAAAGGCGGCAGAGGGTACTAAGTATGGCTCCTTTAAAATGGTTTAGGTTTTTTTATAAACATTGTTATTTAAAAATATATATTCAGAGGGCATGTGTGCTTATTAGACAGACAAGGAGAGGAAGAGAACATCCTCACAACAGGGCATGGCCATGCCGCATGCTGCCATCCTCTCTCCTCCATTTTTCCATCCTGTTGGGATTTGGGGAATGCATGCACATGCGCCTTGAGTGTTTTTCAAGATGCTGAGATGGGGATTTGAACTGTGCAGCTAGTCATGTGGGATCTAGGTTCCTTTACCACCAGGCTATGGAGTCAGTCTTGGTTTACGTTTAAGAAGCTCATAATAACCTATCTTCTTAACCCACATTTGCAAATGACACGAATCATTAAAAATAGAAAAAAATTCAGTTTCTTCTACAGTTTGGAATCACTAATTACTCTACTGATCTCTAATCTTTGTTTAAAACAAGTCCCACGTGTATTTGACTTTAATTTACTTATTTTAAAACTTTAAGGTAATAAAGGCAAACTGTAACTTAAGAAAGATACTTACAATTCGAACAAGCCAAGATAACGTAGATGTTGCTGTTGAATAATGTGTATTATAATGGTAGGGTGGGCTCTGATCATCTTCCCATGTCTCATAACGCTCTGCATAAAACACTGCTCTCTTTGGGTTCAAAGCACCAATTGGCTAAAAAAAATTCAATATAGTCATATTAGACATTTTAGAAAAGTCTTTTTCCTGAAAGTACAGTACCTTACTCATGGAAATATGTTCCAAGACTCCCAGTGAATACAGTTAGGATTATTGACTCCTATATAAACTGTTTCTCCCTACATACATACATACATACATACTTACCTATGATAAAGTTTAACTCCTGAATTAATCACAATAAGGGATTAACAATAAAAATAATAGAATAGAACAACTATAATAATATACTACAATTAAAGTTATGTGAATGTGATTTCTCTATCTCTTTCAAAATATCCTACTGTATAATATTTATCTATTTTCTTTTTTTTTTTTGATAGATTTTTGCTATAGGGTGTGTGTGCTCACCAGAGAGACAGAGAGAGATAAAGAGAGAGATCATCTCCCAGAGGGGATGGCCATGCTGCAATCCCTTCTCCTCTCCAATTTTGGGCATGCACACACACATGCACTTGAACTGTGGTCACCCGTGTGGGAATCCAGTGCCATAACCACTATGTCACCTGCTGGCTCCTGTATTTATCTGTTTTCCGACCACAGTTGACCATGAATAATTGAAACCACAGAGAATGAAACTGCAGATAAGAGACCACACATTTCACTGTTGATTCATTTTGACTATAGAGTATAAATAAATTTTATCGTATTATATTTTTATCATTTTGGATTTTTATGTTAATTATAAATCATCACACTTACTAAAAAAAAACTCAAGAGGATGATTCATACATGGAAATTTTCTAGAATGTATTAAAACTTTTAATAAATTGGATCATTGGAGATGATCCAGCTTTAGCTAAGTCCAAACCAATAACATTTTAATGTTATTTTCCTGCCAAGTTTACAACATACATAATGAAAATTAGCTTAGAGAACAGGAAGTCCAAAGAGGAGAAGGTGAAGTAGTTGACCATGTAACAATCCTAAGGAGAAAACCTAGTTTTACTAGTCTGTCACCCATAGTACAAAAGCCTACATTCCATGCCAGCAGGTAGTGTGGAGGTTAAGGTGGCTAGATCCCCACAAGGCTGGCTACCTGGTTTGAGTCCTGGACCCAGTGGCTTGAAAAATCACACTGGGCATTTGTGCTTGTACCCAAAATCCTGAGAATGAAGGAGAAGGGATTTTAGCATAGCTATCACCCTAGAAGGTGATTTCTCACTTTCCTTCTCTCTCTCTCTGTGTGTGTGTGTGTGTGTGTGTGTGTGTGTGTGTCTGACAAACACATGTACCTTATTGCAAACTTAAAAACAAACAAACAAACAAAAGACTACAATATTCCATATGGAACCATGGTGGAAGGTTAGTCCTATTCTGTTATTATATAGGTGGAACATCTTTCTATTAAGTTAAGTTGCAAACTTTAGGGTGATGGAAATAATCCCTTTTGCTAAAACATCTGTCAGTACACCACACCACTTACTGACTGTGATGCTGATCCCTATAGCAGAGTACACAATAAAAGATCAGGACACAATATTTTTCCCCTTTATTATTATTATTATCATTATTATTGTGGTTGTTTATACATTCAATCACTATACATCATTTAGATGGTAAAGAGACTCTACCCAGCATGATATACATTCCCTTCAGTAAAGCATCTTTTCTTTGAATCATTGTCTCAAACGACTTAGCAAAACCTAGTCATTAAGTATTTCTTTATGATTTCTTTATGACATCTTTATGATTTCAAATAGTAAACCACCTTATCTTAAAATTTTGTCTGATTTTGGCTTCATGGGATATGGAATCTACATCTATTGATACCAAATAGTCACATTCATTTTAGGGTATATACTATAAAATACATATGCTTATAGAGAAAAAAATTAAGTATAGTATCTAACTTCTTTATTTCAAAATTTAATATTATAGTTAACTATGAGGATCCCCTAAGGCTTAATTTTAACAAGAGAAGTAGCAGAAAATTAGTGTTTCAGTGGGACACGTAATGGGACACAAGAGAGAAAGATTCGTTACAAATTGCTGGTGAGCCTTTTCTTTTGGTCCCAGGAGACAAATTCAAATAACACAATGATGTCAGCAGTTAAAAGTCTGTTAGAATTACCACAATAAACTCTAATTTGTAAGAGTGCTTATCCTGAATATTAAAATTATTTGTAAAGTATCTCCATTTTTTGTTAGCTTTAATTATGACTTAAAAAAGAATAATTCATTTACATTTTTAAAAGCTGTATTTCTGTGCACAAGAGCATTAATATTTTAAAGTTCCTAAACTTTGTTTTACAAAAATGAAGACAAAAAGGTATAAAACTTGGGTTTACGTTTTTTACTTAATCTTTCTTTTGTGTTAAACTTCATCATTTATCTTTCCTTTTTTACATAGATTTAAAGAGGCAATGTAATTTTATTAATTATTATACCTTCTTAATAATACTTAAATATATCATTATATTTTTGGTAAAGGTAATTCCTATAAAGTAGAGTGAATGTAAGTTCTTTAATAGAACTCCAATGATGAGTTTTCACTTAAAAGTACCTATTTTATACTTTTCTAGATGAGAAGATATGGTTTTCTAAATCAATAAGTATATTTTTTTCAAATCTCTCAAAATGTTATTAGTATTTAGTTCTGTCTTGACTATGCTAAGAGTTTTCTGATGCATAAAATGTCTGCAAAATCACTACAGATCAGCTTTATCTGATAGTGTTCACTCTGTAAGACCTCACAAAGCACTCCTGGAAAAGGAACATGGCCCTTCCTTTAATTTTTTCCAGCATTCTCTTCAACTACTGGACAAAGGATAAAATAAAAAATGTGTTTATAAGTTACTCATTTCATCAAAATAATTTTACTTGAGTGATTTACAGGCTAATACTTTATAGAAAACAAGTTACACAGAATTAATATTTATATGTGCCTCTATTAGTAACTTCTTAAAATATATTAGTTTTTAATTTTTACATAATGCAGTTAGAAATAAATCTTATGAAACATAATGTAAATGATTTGGTTTGTACTTACTTTCTTTATATAATTTTACTTCTAAGAAACTATAAGTTATTTAAAAGAATAAAGCTTCAAAATATTTTAGAAATGAGAATATTATCATAGATGACATATTTTCTTATTGGATCCAAATGGATATTATATTTATCTATTAATCAATGAGTCATCTGCCTATCTCTCTACCTACATTTTGCAAAGGTTTTGAATTTTCTAGCTTTTGAAAATTTGAGCCAATACTAAAAAGCCATTATCATTTGAACTCAGCAGATAAACAAGAAATGAAAAGGTAAGGCTTTGCTTAGTTACCTTTATGAATTTACTTTGTAATACATTTCAGTTTATATCACAGTTACTACATCAAGAACCAGTGTTCTTAACTGTCAGTAGGTATTTAGAAACAGCAACCTCTGTGGTTTTAGGTGCTACCATATACAAAAGTTTAATTTTTTAAAGTTTACACTTGTGAGATTTATTGTTGCTTCGTCCTTGTGAGTTTTTAGATTGCAAGTGAACATTGTAGGGACCAGCAGTTAGTGTAATGGCTATGTCGCTGGACTCCCACGTAGTCAACTGCAGTTTGAGTCCTGGACCCGGTGGCTGAAACTCACTCCGGGCGCGTGTGTGTGCGTGCCCAAGATCCCAAGAGGAGAATGGAGGAGAAGGGAATGCGGTGTGGCCATCCCCCCTGGGGGGTGATTTCTTGCTTTCTGTTTCTCTTTCTCTCTCTCTCTCTGGCGAGCACACGTGCCCTATAGCAAAAACCTCTCAAAAAAAAAAAAAAAAAAAAACAAGTGAACATTGTAATAGATAATAGAAAATGATGCAAATAGATAACAATACCAAAAATGAAAAGGAAGATCTCTACCCCTACAAAATTTAAGTTATAATTGAGTTTTTTAAACTGCTAAAAAGCCTACATAACTAATAAAAAGTACTCTTTGCAATGACAGAATTGAAACAGTTACCAATACACAAAAATTTACATTCCCTATAAAGACTGTGGGAAATTTTATGTGTAATATTACCATGTCTCCCTGAAACATTATTGTATTTTTTGGAGAAATGATGCTGAGGATTTTCTCTATTTTTATCACCCAATTAATCCTTTTTGATGTCTAAAGAGAGAAATCTGTTCAGACTTAAGTGCCACTAAAACCTTTGTTTTAAAAACCTGTGCTCTGAGACCAGCAGATGGCGTAATGGTTACATTGCTGGACTTCCACATAGTTGACCATGGTTCAAATTCCTGACCTGGCTGCTTGAAACTCATGCCGGGTATGTGAATGTGTGTGCCAAAAATCTCGAGAGGAGAATGGAGAAGAAGGAATTGTGGTTTCGCCATTCCTCCCTGAGGAGTGATTTCTTGCTTTCTATTTCTGTGCTTCTCTCTGTCTCTTTGGCTAGTACATGTACCCTATAGCAAAAATCTCTCAAACAAAAACAACAACAATCAACTTGTGATTTTATTATGAGGAACAAAAGTCCTGACAGATCTTGTGGAGATTTACATAATCAAAGGCTCTAAGAAATACTATCATAAATAGAACTGTTAAAATTTGTTTACTTCAGTATTTCTATTTACTTTTTTTTTTTTTACTAGAACCATAACCTTATTTTTGTCTTCATGATTTTCCTGTCTCTCAAGTTGGCAAGCCATTCATTATGAACGTAATTTCATGAAAAGGAAATACGTATCTAGGTCTCTACTCTTTTCACACCTCTGTACTGCTTTTACACAGCTATATGAAATTTTGATCTTCATGTGTTTTTTATTTTCCTTTCCACATCTACCTATTTAATCCTTCATGATCCTTAGAAATGGCAGGAATCTTGTATTCTACTAGTCTAACTTTTTGTATTACAGATGAGAACACTAAAGAGAAATCAAACCTAGATCACCTTCTTAGCTGGTGACAGTAAATTTTATAGAACGAGCTGAACTGTGTGCCAGATACAACTTGAAGCTGGGGATATAGCTGGTTGGTTGGTTTGTCTTCTATTTATAAAAATCTGTCATGATTTTTCTGACGACCCAATAATTATAGATTTTAGTTACCACAACACTCAACAGATCTAAGCTTCCAATTTATCTAAGTTATCTTATTTTTTACTATAATAATAAAGGTTTTAAAAATCTTTAGAAGAGGGACCAGCAGTTGGCGTAATGGCTATGTTACTGAACTTCCATGTAGTCGACCGCGGTTTGAGTCCTGGACCTGGTGGCTTAAACTCAGGCTGGGCGCGTGTGCGTCTGTGCCCCAGATCCCGAGAGGAGAATGGAGAAGGGATTGCGGCGTGGCCATCACCCCTGGGGGGTGATTTCTTGCTTTCTGTCTCTCTCTGTCTTTCTGGTGAGCACATGTGCCCTATAGCAAAAACCTCCCCCCCCCAAAAAAAAAAAAATCTTTAGGAGAGAATTCAAGTATTTTCACTTTTTTTTCCAGTCATGAACTACATGTTATCATTCTGAGATTCTCAATTATGACAATGTAGAAACCTACAGACACTTCCATGCTGAAGTAAATTCCCTGAATCTTTATCTGACAAAGGAATTTGACTTATTGTTTTGGAAGAAGTTTATATTTCATCTGTGAAGCCTTACATGATCCCATCCAGTAATAGCTGGGCAAGCTGATAAGCCTTTTCCACCCGGTAGACTAACCCTCCTTTATCCTACTCTGTATTCTCACACTGGATACAGAACCTGGCTTCTTTTAGGGGAGAAATATGAATGAATGAAGACTGATCACCTACGTGTTTTTATATGATACTATATAAAATCTCTTATATAATACTATTTAAAATTTCCATGTGGAAATTTTGAACATTTTTAGATAAAAATCAGAAGACAACAAAGTGATAAATACTTACAGCACATAGGATAAAGGGTGAGTTTCCTATAAAAAGGAACTCTTACAGATCACTAAGAAACTAGTGAACAATCCAATTAGACAAATGAGCAAAAGTGATATGAGCAGGCAACCCACAGAAAAATGAATGCCAATTTTCTACATATGTGGCAAAAAATAATTCTAGCTTCTACTACGTAAGGAGTATCTATTCTTTTTACCATTTGGCATCCTTACTTCTTTTTTGTGAACCTCTCTTACCTGACTCTCAGCCTCCCTGGTGTAGGTGAACTGCCTCATTACCACTACCTAGGTAGGCAAGTTACCATACTGGTAAATCAGCTTATTCTATCTATGTGGCTACTATTCTTAGTGTAGAAATGGACACATTTCAAGTTGACCCAATGAAATTTTGCACCTCTGGAAAAGAAGTTCTTTCTTTCTAGTAGGGTTGGTTACAAAGGCAGCACTGCTGTTAAGACAGAGAAGCCGGTCTGAGAATGAAACAATGCAGAAAAATAACAGATGTGACATCCAGATGATGCTGGTGAGCCCTCGGTCCCAGTTTTCCTAAACTGACCTAACCTGGATTTCTCAGTTACATTATCTTTACATTTTAAGCCAGTTGTGGTGGCACAGCAGTGACCCCATGCTCCACAATGCTGAGGATGTATGAGAATGTTCCAGGTTTGCATCATGAGGTCTTCCTACACACACTGCGCATGTGTGTGTGTGCTTATGACCTGAGCTGGCTGGAGATGAATTCCAGTGTGAAGACCTTATTTGGGGTGCCTGTGTCTCTCTCATGAGAGAAATAGATAAATAAACATTTAAAAACTTTATATTTTAAATTAAACGTAACTTGACATTCTGTTACCTGTAACCAAAAATCATAATGATACTGATACAATTGTTAAAATGTCAAACGAGGGAACCAGCAGTTAGCATAATGGCTATGTCGCTGGACTCCCACGTAGTCGACCGCGGTTCACGTGCCGGACCAGGTGGCTTAAAACTCACACCGGGCGCGTGTGTGTGCGTGCCCAAGATCCCGAGAGGAGAATGGAGGAGAAGGGATTGCGGCGTGACCATCCCCCCTGGGGGGTGATTCCTCGCTTTCTGTCTCTATGTCTCTCTCTGTCTGCCTGGCGAGCGCACGCGCCCTATAGTGAAAATCTCTCAAAAAAAAAAAAAAAAAAGTCAAACGAAAACTGTTTTTATTTGCTAGATTATCAAAAATGTTTAATTTTAATAATACTCAGTACTGGCCTATGTGTAGGAAAACAAAATTTCATAATACTGCTGATAAGGGTAAAAAGCAATATCAATTTCTTATTGGGAATACTGGTATACTTTTCAATTTCAACTGTTCATGCTTTTGACCTAGTAATTCTACTTTGGGGAATTTATAATATGGAAAGAACAAGAGACAAGAATATTTCTCACAGTGTTGTTTGAAACAGAAAATGTCCAAAAAACTGGATGTAATCTAAACATCCTGGACACAACTGGATGAATAAATGAAGCCATACTCATACCACTGTATACTACATGTAGCTACTGAAAAGGCTAATTTGAAAATATTATAAAATAAATTAAATCAATACTGAGTACCTACTATATATCAGAAATTACCCTAGACACTAGAATAAGATAAATGAGGTTCCTGTCTCATGGAACTTGCATTCAAATGTATATGTGTATATGTGTACATTTGTGTGTGTGTGTGTGTGTGTGTGTGTGTGTGTAGACAGAGACAGATGGAATTCAAACAATTAGGTAAACAATAAGCTATCAGATATAAGTGCTCTACTGATAATAAAAATATACTAATAGGATCACAGTGATTAGGTGACAGGGAAGGTATTTCTTCAGAGATGCCTTCTTCTGAGCTGAGACATGAATGACAAGAAGGAGCCAGTAATGCGTAATTCAGGAATAAGAGGATTCAGGACAGAAACCTAGTACAAAGGCTCAAAGAAAGGCCTAAATGACATATTCAAGCAATGGAAAAGAAGAGTATGACTAAAACGGAGTACACAAAAAGAAAAGTTTATGAGTTGACGGAAATAGGGGCTGTATCATAAGGCTCTGCAGACCGGAGTGATGAAACACATTTTAAAGTAGTACAGCAGAAAGTCACTGAATGGTTTTAAGCAAAATAGAAGAAGATCTGAATAAGACTTTAGAAAGCTAACGTCAATGGTTTTGTGGAGCTTGGATTTTTATAGGTAATATTAAATTATCATGAATAGTGCTAGAATTAAAAAATATCAGTTGTAGAAACACAATGGTACATTATCAAAGTTTCTTCAAAAATCCTATAAAACAGATGTCACATATTTTCACTTAACTATTTATAGAAAAACTCTTGATGAATATTCATGAAATAATAACAACTGCCTCTGGGGAATGGGAATAATAGAGATCTTTAATCTTTTTTAAAATATTACTTTTTCTTTTTGCTTTTTGATCAAGAATTTGGTTTATATCATGCATAGAATTTTAGATAAGTTTTTCAGTTGTATGACCCAGAAATATCTTGCATATGTGAATATTTTAACTTTAAAAATTTTAATCAATTATAGTAACATATTTTGGATAGTAAACAATGAAGACCAAATATTTCCAAATATAAATTCTTATTATCAGTCTTCACTGGTATTTGAATTAGCCTAGATTAAAACCTTGCTAGTTAAAACATGTTAAATGACAATATGAAGAAAAAAAGATAAATCCAGGAAGTGAGATATTTTACAGGATAACTGACATAATCTCCAGTAACTCAATATCACGAAAAAATGGGTTTTGGGAATGTTTGGGAACTAATCTGGCCTAAAAGAAACATAAGAGACAAAAGATGAAATGAACTGTATGATTACTGACTGGCTCAAAGAAATCATTATTAATTTATTTATTTTTGCTATAGAGTGTGTGCGCTCACCAGAGACAAAGACAGAGAGAGAGGAAAAGTGAGAAATCACCTCCGGGGTGGGGGATGGCCACGTTGCATTCTTTCTCCTTCACTTTCTTCTTGATATTTGGAGTACAGACAAACACACGCCCAGCGTGTAAATCACTGGGTCCAGGACTCAACTACAAAGTTGGCCATGTGGGATCCAGTGCCTTAACCACCATGACACTTGCTGGCCCCAAACAAATCAATTTTTAAAAATATTTAGGAGATAATCAGAAAACCTGGATGATGGGCATAGTGTTATTATTAGGAAATTATAAGTTTTGTTAGATGTGAGACTGGTATTCTGGTTATATGGGATAATATCATTTTCTTCATACTGAAGTATTAAGGGGAAAAGTATCTTTCATTTATTTTTAAGTACCTTACCAGGATTTTAAAAGGCTGAAATATTAATTAGCCTAGATTAACATCCAGGTATCCGTTAGGCAAGTGATTACAGCTGGGACTTTATGATTAAACATTTTATAGTCAAAAAGTCAAAATAAATTAAAACAGAGTACAAAACAAAGCAAAACTTTTCAAACCAAGCTAAAATCTTTTTATGCTTCCTATGTTTTGGGTTGTTCTTATAGATTAGATCCTACCAACACATTTCTAAACATTTTCACATTTTTGATGTAACTAATAAGATTTGTGAATACTAAAAAAATAATGCTTTTAATTAGTTTGAAATTGGTTCCTCTAAAATATGTGAAAATTGTGTTCTCTTAAGTAAATCTCTATGTTAGTTTGCTTGATGTGGCCTTTCATCATTAGGTGAACCTCAGCTAAACACTACACAATTTCCACATACATTTTTTTCCAAATACATTCTTAAGAAACAGAAATTGAAGTAATGAATAATTAATAAATGAAAGAATTAAGATTTTTATTTTGCTGGCTATAATTAAGTGTACTTCTTTTCATACTTTTTCATGGAGAATAACACAACTGATCATACTATGAAAGAAAGATAATCTTTAGCTCAAAGTTGCATTTTAATTAGCAAAATCTATTAGCACATTCACAGGTATGTTAGTTGCACCCTGGACTGCAAGCTCTGGAGGTGTGGAATAGCTCACTCACTATATTTCTTTCGCCTCCTCTTATCATATCTAAAATGAGTGTCCATTTTAGTGTGCAGGATATTTGACAAGATTTCTCTCCTGTTGCATATTGGGGAATGATTTTTCTTTTTCTTTTTCTTTTTTTGCAGAGGGTGAGAAGGGTAAACTACCAGGGACCTAGCCTTGGTGGTACAGTCAGCAGCATACAAAACTGCAGTACTGGAAGCCACATGGCTGACCCCAGGTTCAGATCCCAAGTTGAACTGAAAACATACCGGCTGTCCATGTGCCTAAGATCCTGATGAGGTGGCAGGCTGTGAGAAGGGGATTACAATGTGATGAGACTTTGCTGAGGATGCCTACCTGACTCTCATGTCTACACATATGAATACAAATAACAGAACAAAACTACCAGGGCATTTGGAAAAGATGGAGGGCATCTGGAAGATGAATTAACCACTAAGCTTATTATTATATATACTTTAATATATTCTACCTAACTATTGTAGAAAAAGAACGGGTAACAAATGAGAGAAAATGCAACCAATATAGTCAGTGTAATTCCTCATAGAGTTATGAGGGTAAAACAAGAAAATATGTGTAAGATGCTTGGCACAAAGCCTGGAATATAAGTACATGGAAAATGTTAGCTGCTACTATTATCACTATGCCAGAATAATTCCAAAGAAAATTAGTTTAAAATATCTTAGTGAAAAGTAAATACTTTCATATAACAACAATGGATTATCCTCGTATGTCATATGTAAATTTTTTTTTTTTTGAGAGGTTTTTGCTATTGGGCGCATGCACTCGCCAGACAGAGAGAGAGACAGAAAGCAAGAAATCACCCCCCAGGGGGTATGGCCATGCTGCAATTCCTTCTCCTCCGTTCGCCTCTTGGGATCTTGGGCACGCACGCACACGCACCCGGCGTGAGTTTAAGCCACTGGGTCTGGGACACGAACCGTGGTCAAGTACATGGGAGCCCAGCGACATAGCCATTATACTAACTGCTGGTTCCCTCATATGTCAGTTTTTGATGTTTTCTAAATATTAATAAAGGGAGGGCAATGATGGGGCTA
Source organism: Tupaia belangeri chinensis (assembly GCF_000334495.1). NCBI lineage: Eukaryota > Metazoa > Chordata > Mammalia > Scandentia > Tupaiidae > Tupaia > Tupaia belangeri. The sequence goes on along the minus strand of NW_006160114.1, from coordinate 7,413,220 downwards.
CAAGTTAAGTTTTAAGGTCAGATTACCTCTAATTATTTAATACTCTGTTTCGGCTAGAAGGAAAGGATTTATTTTGGCCTACTTTTTTCATGACAATGCCATACTTTAGATATAGACGTGCCAAATGGCTAGTGAAATATGAGTGCATGAAGCAAGCTCTTTTTCCATATACATAGGTGGTATTCTTCTAAAAGCATACAGTAGAAAGTGCTCCTGATATTCCCAGTTCCTTTCTAACAGCTTTAAGTTATCATTTAACAACAAAACCCTGGCTTTTGACAGAAAGTAGAAGAATATGGAAGATTTACTGCTGACTGAAGCAAGCCAGGCTATGAAGGAGAGACACTGTATGTCCCCACTTAATATATACTGAGTGACCATACTCTATGACTGAAACTGATTGACCAAAGGATATAGAAACATAGTATATGGATTTAAATACCAGATACAGTGTGTGTGAAATAGCAGGGTCTGAGGAAGGATATTTAGAAGAAAAATAGGGAGGCAACGCATTAATGGGATGAAGAAATGTGGTATTATCTGTTGAAGATATTTTATAGTTTTATCAACTGGACCAGGGAGTAATGTTCACCTGTTGAAATATTCACTCTATAAGCAAAATAATGTGATTGAATGTGTAAGAGAAATGAAATTAAAAAATGTAAAAAAAAAAAAAAAAGGAAAACAAAATTTATTTTTTTTTCTAATTGCTAGAGAGTGCATGTACTTGCCAGAGAGAAATGGAGAGAGAGAGAGAGAGAGAGTGAGGGAGAGCGAGCGAGCACCGCGACCATGGGGTGTGGTCATGCCACAATCCTTTCTCCTCCATTTCTCCATCCTGTCAGGATTTAGGGCATGTATGCACAGTGTAGTTTTCAAGCTGCTAGCTTGGGACTTGAACCATGGTTGGCCATGTGGGATTTTGCTCCAATGCACAATGCTTAACTGTACTACAGAGCCAGACATTTCTCTCTCACACTCTTTTTCTTTTTTCCTTTTAAAGTTTATTTATTTTTCTCCATGATAGAGAACTGCCTCAGCCAGCCAAGATCACAGATACCTGTGTGCACCTGGTGTGCACAGGTCTATCCAGAAACCTAATCCCAATCTTCCATACAACTTGCAGAATTAGAGCACTGTGCTATTGCTATGCGAACACGGCAGAATCAATAGTTTAAATTGTTCAAAGCAGGACAAGCCCTATCTAGTATTTTTACCCCTCTCTGAAAAGGTAAGAAAATTAGCTAAATGGGAAGAATCAAGCAAAGAAGATAAGGCGATATTTAGCATAAGAAGGAAGAGTTTAGGACAGTTTGGAAGTTCTGTATAATCCATAAGCTCCCTGTCATTCTCTAATGTGTCTCTAACAGAAGAAATATAAAAAATTAACACCTCACTATGTCTGGTTACCAGAGTGTTGCAAATCACCCTTTCTGCTTGTCTCTGCACTTTTCTTTGTTCTTCCTTCTTTTAAGTTAGAAAAAAAAAATAGCATAATATGCCACTGGATAAACTAAAGATGATTGTAAATTCATGAGGGGACCTGTTCTTATCGTCTTTGTATCTCCAGTGCCTAGCACAGGGTCGGTTGGCAATAAATGCTTATATAATAAAAGAATGAGTAAATATATAAAATTATTAATTTAAATAAATTTTCTCATCGTGAGCATAAAATAGTACCCAGGGCTGGCCCTGGAGCACAGCAGTTAAGCCCTTTTTAGCAGCTCTCATGCAATTTACTGTGGTTCCAATCCTGGCCCCAGCAGCTTGAAAAACACACTAGGTGCATGTATATGTGTGTCTAAAATCTTGACAGGATGAAGAAATGGAGGAGAAGGATTGTCGCGTGACCATGACATAGTGTATGATCACAGTCAGCTGCTAATATACTTAGTAGTTTTGCCCATACTTCATGTTTTGTTATTTAAAATTAAGCCTTAGGTAGATTATATACTAAGGTAAACAAAAGTAATTCCAGTTTAGAAATTGTTAACTTGCAGTGAAAACAAGATAAAATAATTGTGGGCAACGGTTCTAGATTGCTGAGTTGCACTGTCTCCACCTTAGCAATGTAAACTTTTTTTCTGTGTGGTATACAGACACTTGGCAGTATCAAGGGTGGACGCTTGAACAGTATTCACACCTCATTGCATCCATTTGCATTATCACATTTCAAAGCCTCAAGGCATTATCACTTCCTTTTTTTTAAGTGGCATAATAATTTGGGAAAATGGTTATGCTTATCATCATCCATCAGTCAAACAACCTTGTGTTAACAAAATATATTTTTTCCACTCAATGAATAGGTGTGTGTGTGTGTGTGATGTCTTACCTTCATGTCAATATTAGCAGGGCTTGGTTTTGTGATGAAACTATTTCCTTTATCAGAGGGCATGACTGGGAAATAGGAAAATTCCATTTACACTTTAATGAGCACAGACTGTGCTTCACATCAAAATTGTGTAACCACTATAATTTAAGAGGCAAGTCCGTATGAGTATATGTAAATAACCGAAGCACTGGCCTACATCGTGTTTTAAGAGATTTTGCCACAAGGTCACATCTCCATAAGGAATATCCATATAAATTGGGGAGAAAATCTCTATACCCCCTGTTGGCTGATACTGAAAAGATATGTCAGTGACAGATTGTTTTATTTGCTATCCATCATGCCAAACCATAAATATAACCTCTAACCTGTACGTGTAAAAAATGAAACTTGAATCTATGCTGTCCAATCAAATGAGAGGTTTAATAAATCTTTCTGATACAGAACTTTCTTGCTCCTGTGTTCTTCAGCTGTTCAATTAAGTGGGATAAAGAAAGAATAAAAATATTAAAAATATAAAATATTTAGGTCTAAATAAATATGCAGCTCAGGTTTCAATAAACATTTAATGTCAAGTGTTTTGATGTTTACGATTTGGATATTTTGACAATTTAAAGAGACTATAAAACAGAATTATTCATTGCATAAAATATTTTATTAAAAAGTATTGCTTTTTATTTTATTAGAAGAAAAAAGTAAGTTAGATGAGTCAAGTAATCTTACTAGATTTATTTTCAACCATCAACTGACAATTATGGAAATTTGTTTTGTAGTTACGACTCACTGAATGCCATTTGTGAATCAGGCGCCACACTAAGGTGCCTTACCTATATTACTGGGTTTAACTCTCAAAAACCCCATTATATAGGGACCAGCAGTTAGTGTAATCGCTATGTCGCTGGACTCCCACGTAGTCAACCACGGTTTGTGTCCCGGACCTGGTGGCTTAAACTCACGCAGGGCGCGTGTGTGTGCGTGCCCAAGATCCCGAGAGGCGAACGGGGGAGTAAGGATTGTGGCATGGCCATTCCCCCTGGGGGGGTGATTTCTCGCTTTCTGTCTCTCTGTCTCTCTGTCTGGCGAGTGCATGTGCCCTATAGCAAAAACCTCTCCAAAACAAAACAAAACAAAACAAAAAAACCATTATATAAAAGTTCTACTGTGCTCAGTTTAAAGAAGAGGAAACGGAAATTCAGAGCGCTCAGAAAACATACCTATGTTTGTATAACATGTGACAAAGCTGCATTTGAGCAAAGCCTACATAATTCTCATATTCCATTTATGACATCTAAATTTTTTCTATTGATTTTAATAATGATATAAAGAAAACACAGATTTATAACTCCAAGAGTAATCTTCCCCAGAGCACAGTGAGTAAAATAGAACCTCCTGTGGGCCAGATGATGGCACAGTGGTAAAACATGATGTTCTGTGAGTCAATCTCTCATTGGAAGGTTGTGGTTCAAATTCAGAGACCTCCATGAGCATATTGGGCACACACCTGCCCATGATCTAGAGCTGACCGAAGCCTAGCTCAGTGGACTGTACTTGCTAAGACCCTGCTGGGGTGCTGTTTCTCTCTCTGTCTCCTTGTTCATGAAAGAAATACACAAAAAAATTAAAACGAGAGAGAACAGAAATGTGAAGGATTCAATTTCCTGTGTAAATGAGAACCAAATACAGAACGGGTTGTAGTGTGGACTTGGGTAAGAGCATGAAAGCTACCTCCAACTCATTTTGTCATGCCAACCTTGTCACCAAAGCCATAGGGAAAGTTGTTGCCATGCAGTTACATTACTTTCATGTACTGTTTCTCACTTGTTTTCTTTGTTTGAAACTATACAAATAGGAAATAATTTTTTCCAGTATGCCTTTGTTAAATAATAGATGCCAAAAGAAAATAGAAAAACCATTGTTTTGTCAGTAATGTTAGAATGTTTTGGAAAAATACGCAGAAAGTACATGTAATTGCTCAATTATGAACCTGAATCAGATATGGGAAGCTGTATCATCAGGTGTACCTAGATGTTTAAAACCCTTGTGTATCCCTCTCACGTGCCTACTCCATGATACCAACCATGTTTACTCAAAGACAGCTCCTTCTTTTGCACTGAGAGCATATCTAGGTTTTGTGAAATTTTAACAATTGGTAGGAGAGGGGATCTTTAAGGAAATGAACCTAAAACTGAACATGATATTAGGGACAAAGTACAGTAGAGTCCTTTGACAACTGAGGGTCCCTAGAACTTACATTAGTTTTAGGGTAAATTTATCTTTGACTCCACTTAGTGTTCATGTGTTAAATTTATGTACATCTAATAAGCAATTCGCTTTTCTGCTGATTGAATTTCTTCTCCTCCTAAATAATGGACATTCCTTGAGTGTTGGTCTATACCTTAGACTCCTTGGCACCTGCCAAACTTTTATGTAGTAGCCATGTGTGTACAAATCTATCATTTTTTCCTCCTCTCTTCATTACAGAAATCATAAAGAAACCCTCAGATACATCATATATGGCACTTTATAACAGAAAGTTAGGTGCTGACTAGCCTTGATTCTTTCGGGAACAGGGAACAGAAATCCGAATTTTCTCTGGTCAACTGCTACCCCACTATTCTTAGAAAGGTGCCTTTTTTTGATCCTGACTTTATTTTTACCTCCTACTACAGGAAATGATTGCCTTATCCCATCTCCAAGTAGAATACCCCATTTCTCTTAAGCAACACCAATGAGACATGAGACATTTACTGTGACCTCTGAGAAAGAAAAGTTTCATTGTCTTCCACAGGAGCTACCTTTGGATGATAGGGTATGAGGTCTAGAACTGTTGCAGCTATTGTGCTACTTGAAGGAAAGTTCTTGAAATTACTGGAGGTAATCCAGAAGGAAGTGAGAATGGTGTCCACAATGGCCGAGGGCAGAGCAGAGCAATGGAAAGATCAAGGCACTTGGTAGCATTATGTGAACCACTGGAGCAAATTGTGCTGAAAACTCAAATGTCCTTTGATTATTTTTTTCAGTTAAAAAAAAAAAAGTAAAATATTGTTCAACACAATTTCAGCCATGTTTCCTAAAACTTTTATTCAAAAGTTTCCTAACTGATATAACAGAGAATTTCCATGAAGTTCACGAGATATTAAATAAAGAAAACAAAAAGCTCAGTTTTTTAGGATTGTATATTTCATGGCCTCTTAATTCTTTTAAGTATAGACATTACTTGGAACCCCAAATGTTTACTGAAACAAATTCTAGATTTACTCACTTCTAAGAATTATTCTTCAGATCAGGATTCCCAATCTTTCTTTAGAAAAAATTTAGAAATAGCTGTTTATGTTGCTAGAGATCTTTTAGAATATTCCTGGCCTTGAGTTTTCAAAGAGTAAGAAACTTTCCATTAGAAACTTCATTTGTGGTACTGATTATAACTACAATAATTTCATGTGCTTCTTAGTGGACATTTCTTTACTTCAAGACACTTTAACAGTGCACTGCAGTAATTTTCCCTTCCAATTATATTATTATACTTCAAGTGTCATTTTTCCATTAGGCATATAATATGATATATTTTCATACATTAAAGCCTTGTTTATTAATGGTTTTTATACAGAATGGTCTTATGTTTCTAGCCCATTTGTAAGAAGTTCCTATTAAGAAATTCAATGAAGCATGGGAACAATGCAAGAGTAATTTATTAACACATCAAGAGGCTTTAATTTGCTAACATTTTCCTATCATGTTAGTGTGACAGAATATAAAGAACAAATTGCTAAAGCATGGAATATAGTAGAACTGGAAGAAAATGCTATCTATCTTTTAAGAGCTCATAGGTTCAACTACTTAAAACATGAATGTCTCCATGCTGTAACAGCATTGTATGTGTTTACATTGCCTAATTTATTTAGGTTCCATCTGTTTACTTCTACTATTTATTTAACACTATATAAAATAAAAAAAACCCACATATGAGTCACAAAATTAAAAGCTCTGCCAAAGGAAATAAGCATGAAACAGATTAAGCCTAAAAAACTCAAAGAATGCTTATATCTTCCAGTTACTTTAGGAACAGTGACTTCCTCCTTTAATTTATCTCATCTTCATGGATACACTAAAAATCTATGATTACTACCAAATATTTTACCAGAGGCCTTCAATAATACATATTAATAATAATGAGTGCCATATTTTCTTTGGCCTGGTGTTTAAAGACTATCACAGTTGAGCATGCACACTCCATTTTGGTATAGTCTCCGCTAAAACTGTGTCATAAATGCAGCTCTCACATACTTCTGCCAACTCTCCGAGTCTCACCTTTGCTCTGGACTTAACTCCCTCCAACAGAGCAATGACTACGTCTGCCGATTTATTCCTTCCACCCAGTGCAGTGGTTATAGTGAGTTCATGATAAGTATCTGTTGACCAGTGGGGAGGGGAGGGCTGGACAGTGGAACGGGGGTAAAAAACAAACAAACAAAACCACAAGTCAAGGCACTCTGTGATGGTGATCTCCGGGTTTGTCTGGAGACCTCCTAGCATATGTACATAAGCCACAGGCAAGCCTGGCCTGTGATCTGGGCTCCTTGAAGCTGAGGGTGGACTGTGGAACTGGAATCCTGTTGGGGGTTCTATCTTTCCATCTTTCTCTCTCTTGCTCATGGAAGACATAAATAAGTAAACATTAAAAAAATTATTTAAAAAAGTTTGACTGAACGCCTGATAAATAAATGGAGAAAAGAAAGGAAGCTTAGGAACCTTGGTCTAAAAGTTTCCTTCAATCATGATATCCCAGTTGATTTAAAAGAAAAAGGACCTCCTTCCATTGTTTTTTGTTGTTGTTGTTTTTTGGGGTTTTTTTTTAGGTTTTTGTCATAGGATGTATATACTCCTCAGAGAGAGAGACAGAGAGAGGAAAAGTGAAAAGTCACTCCTGGGGGCATGGCCACACCACAATCTCTTTTCCTCCATTCTTCTCTTGGGATTTTCGACACACATGCATATGTGCTTGGCATGATTTTTCAAGCTGCTAGATCTGAGACTTGAACCACAGTTGACCATATGGGAATCCAGTACCTTTACCACCACATCACCTGCTGGCCCCTCTTCTTCCTTACTTTATAAATAATATAATATAGCCTTATTAGTAACCAGCTTATGAAGTTTTACATAACACCACTTGAGAATCTATAACTCTTTATTGAATATTTGTTTTAAATTGTCTAATATGCAATGGTTATTTAATGTTCAACAAAACAGATACAAACAAAATTTTATTAGAGAACTAATTTAATAAAACTAATTTCTCTAACAAATTTCATCTTCAGATTGATGAGTTACTTTGGTTTTGTTTTACACCCAAAGATTACACTTCAGCCTTGGAACGTCATGTCAAAATTGCATAACATTTAAACATTCTGATTCCAATATAGATACAATAACATATTGATTGCATCATAAGGAAAGTCATGACACATTTTCACATAGAAAAAATTGAAAAACACATCATGACTTTCTTGATGATCTACTATATCTATCATCATTATTTGAAAGACAAAATTAAGCAAATGACTTTTATTACTGATCCACTACATCATGCAACCATTATACAAATGGCACTAGTTAACACTGAGGTGCCAGGCCCTGTTCTAAGCTATTTATACATGTTAATGTACAGCTCCTTACAGAAACCCTATCTCCCCATTATATACTGAAGCAAAGATAAATTAAATCTTATCTAAATGGTTGAACTACAATTTGAACCCAGGCAGCCTAGCTGTAGAGTTCTTATTACCTTTGATAGATCCCTGAAGTTTCCTGGAAGAGTCAGGTCCAATTCTTCTGATTCATAGTTTGTTAACACCCATGGAAACACAGGATATTGGTTCAGGTCATTATATGTCCGCCCTAATAAAGAAAAATAGAAACAAAAGTTTGCGTACATGAATTTCTTATGAAATAGTTTTTGTTCTTTTAATAGATAAGGCAACTACTGCATTTCATAAGAAAAGTATCTCCTATGCTTATTGAACTATGTCTTTATTTAATCAAAAACACTCTGACAACAATGTATTTCAAGTGAGTTCACTCAGTAACTTTAAAAAGAGTAAATAGAATTATTACTATTTGTAAAAGTGTGATAGGAACTGCTGGTAGGTTACCATAATTGCTTTTCTTCTTCCTGGACTGGACCACATTTCTCATTCTCCATGTCAAGTAGCTATGGCCATGGATTTAGTTCTAAGGCACAAAATGCTGAGCCAAGGCATTGTGAGCTTGGCTCACTGAACCTTCCACATGTGTCATGCCTCCATGCTCAATCTTTCTTCTGCTGACTGTGATGAATCCTGCACCCTTGGAAGCAGAGCCTGGATGACCAGAGTCCCTGAGAGTGCTCATGATGGAGGCTACCTGGCTGACCTGCATACTTACAACTATGTGAAGGTATTCTATTACAATGAATATATGTCTACAAATTATATTCCCAGTACTTAGAATACTGTATTAGGCTTATGCCGAGAATCAGCAAGTAAGTAGAAGTACTCTGAAGCCAGGGTGGAAAAGTACAGAGGCAGATGTGAAACTACATTTATTCACTCTTTTAAGCCCAATGCATTTTCTTTATATATTATATTGTTTCAGTTTAGTGGAGAAGTGCTGGTTTGTCTGTTTATTTTGTGGTAGAAGGACTGACATATTTCTAGTACGATATTGAAGCACAGTGGAAATACAAAACGTTTGGTGGGAGGCACAGCACTGACTCACCTTCATTAATTGGTACTAAGATAACATCTAGTCAGGTGAAATGAAGAGAATTGTTATTCAAGAAAACTTTGGTTGGACAAGACTATTTCTTGTAAAAATGTGTAATATCACAAGAGGAAAATGACATTAAACTATACATACTTTCGTGATAATTAATAAATAGGATTGTGAAATGGAAAAAAAAAAACATAATCTGAATAAGAACAAAATCTACTATTATAAACATTGAACCAAATTAATTCATTTAGCAAACATTTCATCAGGTGCCTTTTTCATCTGTTTATTAAAAGGACCTTTGCATTTTACACCTGAACTACATATTGTTTGAAATGCATAATCGATGTGTGTATGTATCACATAAGTAGGTAACTGACAGAAAGCAGGATGTAGCTTCCGCTCTTTACCCCACTGTATTAGGACGAGGACATACTTAGGTTCTGGTTCCCTCCTCCTCCCCTACCACGGCACTCACACAAACACTATCACAGTATACCTGATACTGGCCTCTCTGTTTACTAGTCTGTACACTTCTCCATGTAAGGGCTGGGTTGTTTTTATCTTTTGACCTCTGGATCGTGGCATGTACTATCTGCCAGATAAATGTTTGATGAAGAAATAAATACAGAAATGATAAAAATAGAATGAAAAGACTCAAAGTGTAAAAGATGAACAAACATATAAAACGTAAAAAGGAAAATTACAAGAATATTCTTTAAAAAAAAAAAAAGATTACACAAAGGCCTAAAAGTATATATGGAATGGCATTGTGAATGCATTCATTAAACTACAAGGAAATGCCTGTAGCTAGATAGTTCCATTAAAGAATAAACCTGCTTTATGTTTGTTTATAAGTCTATTGTGAAGAATAATACTAAGACTAATACTGCAAGAATAAACAAGAATTTTGAGCCTTAGTAAGTCCTTTGCTAAAGCAGTACATCATAAAATACAAGCTGTAAAAGTCTAAAATTTAGAATTTACTACTGATAGTGCATGTATGATATTTCTTCAATAAGTTCATGGAAAACAAGTACTGTGAAAAATTATGCATAAATTTCAATTGTTTTTTTGCACCAAGTTAATTTATACTTTACTTCTGTTTTTTTCCATGAACTTTTTGAAGTCCCTCTGTATACTAACCCAAGATACCTGATTGCTCTCAGCGTTCAAACATACACAAATGTATGCATTAACAGAGGATAGGTTGGGGACCAGCAGTTAGCATAATGGCTATGTCATTGGACTCCCATGTAGCTGATCATGGTTCGAATCCCAGACCCGGTGGCTTAAACTCATGCCGGGCGCATGTGTGTGCGTGCCCAAGATCCCAAGAGGAGAATGGAGGAGAAGGGATTCCTGCGTGACCATTCCCCCGGGGGTGATTTCTCAGTTTCTGTCTCTCTCTGTCTTTCTGGCAGGCGCACACACCCTATAGCAAAAACCTCTAAAAAAAAAAAAAAAAAAGGAGAGAGAATAGGTTGACCAGACAGAACTATTTCTGAGACTCCACAGGTCCACAGGCAAGTTTAGTGCAATCCCATTTTTCTGGGTAACTGTTCTGCTTAAAAATCTATAAATTTTGGTTGTGGTGGTTAAGGAGGCTGTATGCCACTTGGCTAGGTCCAAGACCGGCAGCTTGAGAGACATACTGGGCATGTGCACATGTCCCAGATCCTGAAAGATGGGAGAAATGGAGGAGAAGGTATCATGGCCACGACTGTGCCCTATGGGGGAGGGGTGTTTTCTCACTTTCCTCTCTCTCTCTTCCCCTCTATCGCTGTCTCTCTCTGGCAAGAACTACTGCTCTGGCAAATTAAAAAAAAAAATTAAAAGATCCATAAATTTTAATAGAAAGTAGGTCTCCTGGGATATGTGTCTTTGTATGGAATAATGTGGATACTACATATATAACATATTATTTACATAAATCAAGTGATAAATAAAAATTAGATACTGTAATTGTTTATAAAATTCTGTCTGTACAACTTATATAAAAAAAAGTCGAAAAAGATGAATTTACATTAACTCTATCTAAATACATTGTATAAATGCAAATAACATAAAAATGGAGACTATATGTGAAGATATGAGCTTCTAACAGAAATTATTTTCTAATAAAATATATAGAGGCCGGCAGGTGGTGTGTAGGTGCTGGACTCCTACATAGGTGACCACGGCTCATGTCCTGGACCTGGTGGCTTGCTTTCATGCTTTCCACACCCTCCCTGTCTGATAAAACTCAAAAATAACAATAATAAATAAAGTTAAATAAAATAATTCTTAAAAAACAAAAAGATATAATGCCAATTTGGGGAAAAATACAAATAAAGGAAAGCATCATTTTAAAAACACCCGAATAAGACACAAAATGATTGATGCCAATAGTCAAAGCTCACAGTTATTTATCTATTCTATTTTTTTTGTAATTTTCTTTTAATAATCTTGGGAAGGTTCTTTGAAAATAAATGCTTAGGATAATTTATTTAGTTTGAAACTACTAGAGCCTTATAGAACCATTTTAATTCTAATAAATACAATAAACTTTATAAATTAATGTAATAACACTAAAAGCTGCTTTTAGTAAAAATTTGCACATAAAAACCTTGCAACATGAACAATTCACAAATACATATTTTTTTGTTTGAATTAAAAACACAATGTATTCAAAGTCACATGGTAAAAAAGAATGATTAAATGGTATTCCGGGATTTTGCATTTATAAGTTTCAACAATGAATTAACATTATTCCTTTAATTATTTTACTGAACACTTTTGGGAAGTGAAAAAAATATTCTTTACTAAATTATCCAGACACTGAAATATTTTCAAAGTAATACATATTAGGTTCTGGGCACATCTAGATATTTATTTACCAATTGTTTTGTTTTTTATTATAGTTGAAATTTAGTAAATACACTTGTGCTATAATTGGTGGGGTTTCTTTCCCCTCTCTCTCTCTCTATAGAGTTAACTATGCCTATAAGGATTTATCTTAGAAGATGAATATTAAATATCGCAAGCCTGTGACGCTAATCTACTCAAACAATAAAAGTGAAGCACAGTAAATGAGATCTCAGAAACACTGGATTATGTTTCTTCATTTAAAAAAAAACTTTTTAATTAAACCATCCAATTTAATGTTTTTATATGGCACTTTAGTTTTGAAGGTAAAGTGATCTAGAGACAGCTGACAAAGAAATTATAACTGCAATTCCTTGGTGAAAATGTTAATGACAGCAAAATATTGTTTAATTAGATGATTGCAGCATCTGGATTAACACTCTTTAAGAGCGATGTTCCTGTGCTTGTCTGCTTCTTCACACTTTACAGACATTTTGTCATCTCTAGGTCATTAGGAAAGAATTTTTAATGATTTTTCTAGAAGCAAGCAGTTCAAGTTACATCTAATTAGATGACAATAATAAGCCCAACACATGCAGTAGCTAAATATATACATAATTAACCAGGGAGGGCTTGTTCATCACAGAGTAAAAAAGTGGAAAATGCTAAACAGGAGAAAAAGGTTGGGGCTGGAAAATTGTGCTGAATTCATTAGCTGATCATATGAAAAACAACTCAAAAACCTTTAAAAAAATTCTCAAGTCTAACAGGGAATCATTTACATGAAGCTATGTTACCAATCACTCTGCTATTTTTTTTTTAATACAAGAATGGTTGATTTAAACATCTTTCTCACAGTATTATCTAATAAGGTGTAAAATGAGGTATAGGTTGTATCTTTCAGAACATGATGAACAGAAATCAGGTCAACTCTGGGAATCAGAGGTTGAAACCACATGTTTTTAGGATTCTAAGCATCATTAAAATTCTTTTACATAATCTTCTAAAATTTAATGCTCTTTGAAAAAATCTCCAAAGGTTTCAAAAATAGTTAAATAACTTATGCTACAGCTCTAAATAGGATTGTTACGTAGGTTTTTTTTAAAAAAATCATACCTTCTAGGAACATTAATGAAATGAAAGAAATAGAAAGTGAACCTGTGTGTACAGCACTTTCTCAGTGATACACTACACTCAGAAAAGAAAACCACGAAAGGAACCAAAATGTCAGCTGGAACATTTATGGTTAGGCTTGTGAGTGATTTAATTTTTTAAATTATAATTTTTATAGTCCCAATTTCTATAATGAGAAGTTACTAAATTTATAAATAGAGCAAAAGCTGTGAATATGTTTATGGACTCTTAGATAAATATCTATTAAAAACAATGTATTTTTTGAATATCTGACAAACTTGTTTTACCATGTACATTATCTTCACAAAACTTACATATAT
>NW_006160114.1:7378766-7397492 GCF_000334495.1 Tupaia belangeri chinensis | reverse complement strand
ATATAGTAACATTTGTTGATATGAAATTATGTATAAATACATGTATTACATGAAGGACTAAAATTCTGCATAATGCATTAACACTAGGACCTTGCTGCCATATGCTTTACAGAGAGTTTTACTTTAAAAAGAAGCTGGAAAGGAAAAAAGTAAAATTGGTCATGTATAAGAAATCTTAAGACATGGAATAAAAATGGATCAAAAGCATACTTTATTTTTCATATTAAAATAACATTTTTGGGAAAAAGATAAATCTGATCATGTAAAACAGTCATTAAAATGTTTGTAGAAAATGTGAAGTTTATTAAGTCACACAGACCTATATTTTTTAAATGTCAAATCAGAACAGATTGCTTCATCTTTTCAACCAGATTCCAATTCTATAATGCTTCTCTTTAATCCAAAGGGTTTCAAGAATCCCTCATTAAGTGATTCTAGTGAACTCACATGCTAGATCAAAAAATCATGCAAATGCTTAAAAAGTATAAATACGATATCAGTTTAATACATGAGTAGTTATTAAGCAAGACCTTTTTTTTCCTTAGTAAACTAGTAATTTCATTGAGAAGAGAAAAATATAGGACAAAGAATATAGGTCAAATGCTAAGGACACAGGGTAGAAATGTGTGATATAGAAGATACTATCTGTGAGTGCTACAGAAAATTAATGAAAGTATTTTTAGGTATGTCTTTTCAAGAATATAAATGTAGCATGGTGATTCTCAAAGCATGGCCCCGAGACAGTAGCATCAACATCAACTGAGGACTTGTTAGAAATTCAAATTCTTTTTGTCTTTATTCATAACACAGTGCACGTGTGTACACATGAAAATGAGAGAGAAAAGAGTACCCTCCACAGGGTCTAGTCATGCTGTGACCCCCTTCTTCCAGTCCTCCGCTCCATTGGATGCTGGGCACCCTTGTGCATGTTTGGCATTATTTCAGAATGACCAGTGATTCAAACTGTGGTGCTATGGGGATCTAGCTTCTCTTGAGCCAGTGCATTACCACTGCACCATGGAGCCAGCTCAGAAATGCATATTCTTGAGCCCCAGTCCAAATCTGCTGTATCAGAACCTCTAGGGGGGTGGGCCCAGGGATCTGTTTAGTAAGCCTGCTTCTGATATACCAAAGTCTAAAAAATGGTAGGTAGCATAATGGACTCAACAGGTATTCGGCTAATCCTTTTTCCAAAAGTCACTATCATCAAAAGCAAGTCATCTCACTCAAGGTCATGTGTCCTTCCCAGGAGTCCACGTCCCATGACTACAGAGTGAAGGTAAAGATGTATATTTTCTTGGCTCAAAGCAAGAACACTCTAAATGTTTATCCCAGCTCCAGGATCCCTGTGGATTCTACCAGGGCCTGTTGTAACTGAATTGGAGTTCAACTTCTCTCTGGTTCTTCTTTCTTTATACCATCCCCCCCAAAAAAATGTTGATTCTAATAGATCTCTCCAATAAACTTTTTTTTTTCTTTTTTGGAGAGGTTTTTGCTATAGGGCATGTGTGCTCACCAGAAAGACAGAGAGAGACAGAGAGACAGAAAGCGAGAAATCAACCCCCAGGGGGATGGCCCTGCCACAATCCCTTCTCCTCCATTCTCTTCTCAGGATCTTAAGCACGCACACACACATGCCCAACGTGAGTTTAAGCCACCGTGAGTTTAAGTTTTAGAACCGCGGTCGACTACATGGGAGTCCAGCGACATAGCCATTATGCCAACTGCTGGTCCCTCTCCAATAAACTTCTTCAAGCAAATTATCTGTCTCAGAGACTGGTTCTCTAAATATAGGACCTTGTTGAATACAGTACCAGGTTCTATATTAGAGATAATAATTCCAGACTCAGATCTAGACCCAGCATATCAATATCTAAAAGAGTCATAGCAGCTCAATAAACTTCAAACCATTCTTTTTACAAAATGGAAAAGAAAATGATAAAATTGTTTTAAGTCATTAATTGTTTAATTTTAAAAGCAGTTAACAAATTAAGGCTTATAAATTAAGGCTAATGAGTTAAGGCAAAATTCAATGGTCTCGTGAACATTCTGGGGTAGTATGGTGGAGTAGTTGATTGAAGAATCTGAAGCAAAACTACCTACCTTTGAATCCTGACTTTGTCACTTAGTAGCTCTGTGAGTTAAGTAAGTTATTTAACTTCTCTGTACCTATTTTCCTTATGTCTGATAATATGAGGATAAAAATAGAACCTAACTTTTGGGGATTCTGAGAGGATTAAATGAATACATATAGAACAATTAGAACAAAGTTTAGCATGTGGTAAATAACTCAATAAATGTTCACTATTAATATTTTTCTGAATGGTGATATTAAGAATTAGAAAATATTAGGGGCCAGCAGGTGGCATGGTGGTTAAGGGTGTTAGACTCCCACACAGCTGACCATGGTTCGAGTTCCAGACCTGGTGGCTTGCTTTCTCACTTTCCCTCTCTTTCTCTCACTCTGTCCCTCTCTGGTCAAAATTTAAATGAATAAATAAAGTTAAATAAAATATTTTTTAAAAGAACTAGAAAAATAAAAAAGAAATAATGAAACAAAGAAATAATATGAATATTGTTTGTCCGAATTTTAATATCTATTATAATTTTAAAAATATTTTTTAAAGACTATGATAAGAAACACTTCAAAAAGTTTGTGGAGAGGCCAGCAGGTGGCATAGTGGTTAAGGCACTTAACTCCCACATGGTAGACCGCAGTTCAAGTCCTGGACCTTGTGACTTGAAACTGATGCCAGATGTGTGTGCATGTGTACCCAAAATCCCAAGGAAAATGATGGAGAAGGGACTGTGGTGTGGCCAATCCCCCTGGGGAGTGATTGCTTGCTTTTTGTCTCTCTGGTGAGCACATGTACCATATAGTGAAAATTGCTAAGAAAAAAAGTTTCTGGAAAACTGGAATTATAATTTATTATTAATAATTACAGTACCTTATTAAATTTATTTTGGTACAAAAAAATTGAAATCCATCCATAGTTTTTCTTTTTAATTTTTTTTGAGAGGTTTTCGCTATAGGGCGCATGCACTTGCCAGAAAGACAGAGAGACATAGAGAGATAGAAAGCGAGAAATCACCCCCCAGGGGAGATGGTCATGACGCATTCCCTTCTCCATTCTCCTCCCGGGATCCTGGGCATGCACGCACATGTGCCCAGCGTGAGTTTAAGCCACCAGGTTCGGGACTCGAACCATGGTCGGTTACATGGGAGTCCAGCGACATAGCCATTACACTAACGGTTGGTCTCAATCCATCTATAGTTTTTTCATGAATGCAATTCCCATCAACTTTTTGAAGACCCCTTCACATATGCCAACAACTTCTTGACTTTAGAGTATCTAGGAAATTAAATACAATTGCCAAAAAGAATATTAACATCCTTTCTAAAAATGGTAATTCTTTTTTAGGGGTTAAATTATAATAGAATATGAGTTTGTACGCTTATGTTTCAAACCAAAGTCTTAAAATTATTGCTCGGTTTAAAATGGCTTTATGGAAAAATCAATGTGTTATAAAAACCTGGCATTAGTGCTAAGGCTAAAAACTTTGCATTAGTGTGAAGGTTCCATTATCCTTGGACAAAGCACAAAGGTTCTGAGGAGTAGGACCAAGAACAAGGAACTCAGACATTTATAGCAGGTAGTGCTGTAAGATACCTGGAGTACTCAGTGCTCACACAGCCAGGCCTCAAGACAGGGTCTGATACAGCTATTTGAGCAGTTCTCTACCCACTTCCCGTCAAGAAGAGGAAGAGAAAATCCCTGCTGTTTTAAAATGATAAATCTTAAATTCCAATCAATTAAATAAGTATTCATTGACAAATAATTATACCCCTAAAATTGTGCTATAAAATATGTGATTATTTAGTGAAACCCTGTTAGTAAAAGTAATACTGGTAGGGTTCATCATCTTTAGAGTGCCCTTTATTCTAGAATCCTTAGAGAAGTTTGGAAGGCATTTTAAGAGATGGATGGATATACAGTATTCTCCACAAATCAGCAAAACAGGCCATTCTAACTGCTGTTCTAACAAATATTCCACTTCGCCAAGAATAAAGCTTCTCTATAAAACCAGCTCTCAAATCTTGTGCTGGTGCTCAGTACAAGTCGGCACTCTTCCTTCAAACTTCAGTGAATACTGATAGATAAATGTCCAAGAGAACCTCAGCAAATTTATAAACATAATTTTTAAAAATTTTCATTCTACTTAGAAATGTTCATTGTGCCTGGACAATCATGTACATCTGCCAAAATTCTTGAAGAGTTCATCATTTCTATGAAGATTTACTTGAGTAGACTGTCTCATAACTAATTGCACACTTCTCTGAACGTCTATAAAACTTAATGGCACCTAATTGCATATTGTCTGTATGGTTTAAATATTTTTACATGCGAATTTTGTTGCAGTAATTAGATCATAACTGGCTAGAGCAATGGTGCTCAAACTTTCTGCAGCGGATCTATGCAGAGGTCTTGCTGAAGAGCAGGTTGCTGGGTCCCACACCCAGTTTTTGATTTGGTGGTAGGTTTGAAAAGGAGTCTTAATTTGCATCTCTAACAAGTCTGCAGCTGACACTGATGCTGCCTGTGAGGAGGGCCACACGTTGAGAATCACTGAATGAGAACAAATTGTAGTGGCTTACACCTTGAGGATAATGACATTGTACAAAGTGTCATTTACTTTGTCTTTTTGCCATACCCTCTACCACTACGCTCATCCAAATCTTCACCTTACATTTTCTTTTGGCAAAACCCTCTGTTTATCTTCTAGGAAGTTCTTACTCATATTTCAGTTCCTAACAAGTTTTTCCTGATCTCTTAGTTTTAATAATGATTTCTAGAACTGTGACCCCAGATGGCTTTGTGTATGTCCCATTGCAATACTTGCCACTTTTTACTAGCATAACTAGTTTAAATGTCTGTTTTCCTGGTCTCTTCAAATGTAGAAATCTTCACCTTCTTCTATAGTCTCAGTATGAAATAGAAAGTGTGGCATATAGGCAATATTCAGTAACTACTAAAAGAATGAGCAAACTGACTTTACATCCTGATTTCTGTAATATTCTCCTCACACTCTAAGTTATTGCAATTTTGATGCATGCCATACTTAATTATCACCTTAATTTTCTCATAACTATATATTACATTTGTATTGACTACAAAACTATACTGGCTCATAAAAGTCCAGGCTTTTTATTCTTTGGTTCTTACATATAGTTCTGATATTATCTCTTGTTATTCTCTGCTCCTCCAAGATGTGATACTCACTGAACACACTTGTGCATATCCAACCATCAGAAATTTGTAAAACTTTGCTCTTTTTTTCTCCCCATCCAAATGTTTTTTTAATTCCTGTCTTCTGGTTAGATTTTGCAGAATTTGCTATTTATAGCAATCATTCAGCACCAAACTGTCTTAAATTCTATTTATGTATATTTAATTCATCCATCTAGATTAGAAGTACTCTGAGTTCCTAGTCCCTATTTTATTTTTCTTTTTATCCTATCATACAATAGTCAGGCTTTAATGTTTATCTATACTAATCGTAGGCTGTGTCGCTGGACCCCCATGTAGTTCACCGTGGTTCGAGTCTCGGACCTAGTGGCTTAAACTCAGGATGGGCACATGTGCGTGCGTGCCCAAGATCCCGAGAGGAGAAAGGAGGAAAAGGGATTGTGGCATGACCATCCTTCCTGGGGGTGTGATTTCTCGCTTTCTGTCTCTCTGTCTCTGTCTTTCTGGAGAGCACATCACATGCCCTATAGCAAAAACCTCTCAAAAAAAAAAAAAAGAAAGAAAGAAAAGAAAAGAAAGAAAGAGAAAGTGAGAAACCACTCCTAGGGGAATGGTCACACTATGATCCCTTCTCTCCTTCAGTCTTTTGGGATTTTCAGTACATAGGCACACATGCCTGGCATGTTTTTCAAGCTGTTGGGTTCAGGACTTGAACCATTTGGTTGGCCATATGGGATCCAGCCACCTTAACTCCATACCACTGGTTTGCCAAAAAAGAAAATTTTAACATTTTGAAATCCTTAGTATGCAAAAAGACACTCCAAAAAGTATAAAGTTAATAATATGAATTCTTGCTAGTAAATTATATTTACAAAGATAAGAAAATGAATGAGGAATAAAATTAAACTAAAGTTTTTATCTTACATAGTAGTGATTTTAAAATGTTTCATTTTTTACTTCAAAAAAATAAATACACTTAAGAAGTTTTTTAAAAATATTGATATATCTCTAGAAGAATTAATAAAAAAAGGCACCTACATTCAAAATTACTCAAGAAGTGGGCAAAAAAAATTGTTCATATGGCCAAAGAAAAACAAAACAATACGAAAAGCAAGAAAACTTTAAAACAATAGTATCAAACAAGGTAATAGAAGACCAAACATATTGGTTATTAGATGTAAACATATTAAACATTGTTGCTGCAAGATTAAAAGTCCTAAATAGAATTTAAATTAGAAAATTCAACAAATACATTGGGAAACAAATCAGGCAGATCTGGGATTTTATCTCTTTTCTCTTTGGCATTGAAGTTTGTGCTCTTTCTGCTACATCATGCTATTTACCTGACTACGCTAATGGAATTACGTTTTTTATGTTTAAGGTATTTTGGTTTATTCTATACATACATGCAAAAATAGCACAAAACATTTAGTTTTGAGGGAGTGAATAGGTGTCACTAAGATATTTGAGGGGAGGGGATAGTCCCATGGCTTAGCAATTAAGGGCGCTATATCACACATGGTCAGCTATGCCCCGAATCCTGGTCCAGTTTGCTTATAACAGATGGTGGGCATGTATATGCTATGTTCAAAATAGAGGAGGGAACCAGCAGTTAGTGTAATGGCTATGTCGCTGGACTCCCACGTAGTCGACCGCGGTTCGTGTCCCGGACCCGGTGGCTTAAATCTCACGCCGGGCGTGTGTGCGTGTGTGCCCAAGATCCTGAGAGGAGAATGGAGGAGAAGGGATTGCGGCGTGACCATCCCCCCTGGGGGGTGATTTTTTGCTTTCTGTCTCTATGTCTCTCTCTGTCTGTCTGGTGAGCACACACGCCCTACAGTGAAAATCTCTCAAAAAAAAAAAAATAGAGGAGAAGGAATGACCACATCTCCACCAGATTGTGATTTCTCCCACTCTCTCTTTCTCTCTCTGTTTCTGTCTCTTTGACAAGCTCGTGTGCCCTCTGGCTTATAAACAACAACAAAAAAAGATATTTGAATGGGGGTCTTCATGAAAAATTTATAATATGAAAAATCAAGGAATGAAAGGTAATAGGTGCTGTGGTGTTAAGATGCTGGACTCCCACAGGGTGGCCTGTGGTTTGAGTCCTGGACCTGGCAGCTTGAAAAATCACACTGGGCACATGTGTGTGCATGCCCCAAATCCCAGAAGGAACATAGAGAAGGGACTGTGACATGGCCAGCCTCCCTGGGGGATGATTTCTCACTTTCCTTTTCTCTTTTTCTCTCCTGTGAGCGCACATGCCCTATGTCAAAAAGAGAGGGACAGAGTGAGAGAGAGAGATAGAGAGAGGAGAAGTGAGAAAGTAAGCTGCCAGGTCCGGGACTTGAACCACAGTCGGCCATGTGGGACTTAATCACCCTTAACCACCACGTCACCTGTTGGCCCCAATGTTATCTCTTTCTATTGACAAATAAAATTCTCTTTCCTATTTAACACATACCTATATCATCCATATTTAATGTATATCTGTAGTATCTATATCCACATATACGTATGATGAATAAGAAAGAGTAATGTCATATGCTTACCTTTTTAAAGCAATAATTCAGAGCAGAACATTGTTTTAAATTCATGATTGTAAGCATTCATTCGTAGGAAAACAATAATCATAAGTAAACATCGACATTTATGTAGTTATTTAAATTCATCTGATTGTAAAAGTTTTTGTAGAGCCTGCTTTATAGAAATACACTCTTTGTAATTTGACATCAATGAGGGCTTTTGGAGCTTAATTTAACAAAAAGAGTAAGATACTTAATCTCATAGACATGTTTAACCACTGACAACCACTGATTGAGCAGAAAAACAAAGCTACTACCTTCTTTTAATTTGTAAGTATAGTACTGCCAAGGTTGATGGCAGTTACTCATCATTTAGAAAATGTAATCTTATTTTTATCTGAAGATTTTAAGGGGAAAAAAAAAAGCTGCTGTAACCCAATCATGCCATAATCCAGGTGACATCTGTACTAGGCAGAATCCTATTGTTACTCTCCTGTCTAGCTGCTATTGCTGAGAATGACAAAGTAGTGAAATTACATTTTCCCATTATTATTTCCAGACATTCTCTGGCAATGGTTTGTTGACTCTAATAAACCTTCAGACAAAGCTGTCAGCAAAGGAAATGGCAGAAGGAGAGGAAGAAAAAGCCTCTTCAACAATAAATGCATCTAAGACCTTGGTATTAGCTTGTACAGTTCCTGATAAAATTTAATGTGAGTGCTTCAATATTTATTCTAATGCTGAATTTGAATTTCAAAGAGAAAATGTATTATATCAAGTCATATTACCAATGATTTTGATGAACATAAACATATTATGAGATTAAAGAATGAGACATCTTACCTGCGATAGTATTAAGAAACATCAAATATTCGAAGTTTGAAATTTCCCTTCTTTGCCAGCGCTGAGTCATGTTAGAAGATTTATAAAGCTGTCGAGGAGTGGCCAGTGATATCCTCCTAGCAGTTAAGCATACCATGACAGTCTTTTAACTCATGACTTTAAAAAAATCCAATAACAACTAATATATTGGGTTTATATCACTTACTTTAAAACATTAATGGCTTATTGTTCTTAGATCAATAATAAGATATTTGAATTATAGAAATTAGCAATATTTTAAAATTCTATTATATAAAAGATACTTTTAATTCCTCAGGGTAAACCAATTTGAAAGCAAGCCTATTTGTAAAAAATACAGACACAAATCACATTTTCTAAGTCAACAAGAACAAAATGCTCAAACTGTACTCAAAATACTATAGCAAAAATCCTTTAAAAAATTTACTCAAAATAAAATAGTTTTTTTTTTTTTGTAGAAATTTTTGCTATAGGGCACGTGCTCTCACCAGAAAGACAGAAAGAGATAGAAAGCGAGAAATCACCCCCTGGGGGGATGGCCATGCTGCAATCCCTTCTCCTCCATTCTTCTTTCAGGATCTTTTGCAAGCACACACAAGCACCTGGCTTGAGTTTAATCCACCAGGTCCAGGACTTGAACCACATTCAACTACATGGGAGTCCAGCAACATAGCCATTATGTTAACTGCTGGTCCCCCAAAATAAATTAAAGTAGTTTTAAAACAGTACAGCAAATCTATTCCATGCCAACAAGCTAGATAGGTAATTAATCAGGTTCCTGCTTAGAGGATTTGACTTAAACATTATATTGTATAATAATGGCTGCGAATGAACTTCAGACAGCACCGCCACACAGAGTGTGCACACATGCACAGCTTTTACGCACACACTATATCCATATACCCATCTACTGGTGTATAAAACATAACTGCAAGCTTTGAAAGAAGGAATGGGTCCAGAATAAAGTACACAGGAATAGCTAAAGGAAATAAATCAGGATAGTTTTTGCAAATTACAAAATTTTCTAGGTTCAGTATCTTTATCTGGAAATAATGAAAGCTGGTTGCATTTAGAAAAGTATGACATAGCTACTGGCTTTCTGAAATGATCACCAATTAGGGCAGAAACTCTCAAACCTTTTCAATTCATGCCAGCCTTAGGGACTCAGTAATTTTCTCTTGGTGCTCATGGCTAGGAGAAATACCTGAGTTTTATAAACTTTGCTTAACTAGACAAAATCCCAATGTCAAAAAAGCAAATCAAAGAATGAATCCTAAACTATATGGGATTCTATGAAGATATTCTTCACTGGAGTGCTTCTACTTGTCTTACCATTTTTAAATTCTCCAAATGTAATAAGTCTTAAATATTATGCAAACATACACTTATATATCTTTCTACCTCACTACCTAATTGTATCTGTTATCAGTATGGGTATGTATGCATGCATGTGTTAGGTCAATGGAGAAGTCATGATGCATTTTTGCATAGAAAAACATTAAAAAACTATGTCATATATGTGTGACGTACATACACACACATGTGTATTGTACAAGGATATGTTTAGAGTTTACCAAGAGCCTTTATTTCAGCTTCTCAAAATATTCTGTAAATGTCTTTTTGCTAAGCGTTGTTTCCATTTCATAGTAGAAGACAATGTCATTCATTTGGCCTAGTGTTATTCATTTTTTCAAACAATGTTTATTAAATTCCTACTGAGTGCCAGGCTCTTAGTGTTACCCAGCTACTAAGTGCCTAGATTCAAGTGTTGCCCCAATCCTCACCTGCTACTTCTAAGGCTATACATATCCTAGACCTGAGACTGTAATAATATTATTAGGTAACTAAGAATGAGTTTAGCCTTTGGGAAGAGAAAAAGCCAAGGATAATGAAACCATGTTTTAAGACAGAATGGCTGATGAAAGTAACAGAGAAACCAAAACTACTGAACATCTATTTAGCTTCTAGTTTTCCTATCAAAAAGAATTATCTTCCCATAGTTAAAGAGAAGCACATTGGTTAAAAGGGAAATGGTAGTCATACTGGATAAGGAAGATAGTAAAGAAGCTTCTATTTATTTCAAATGAATTCAGGTCCAGACAAGTCCATGAGTACTGAGGGAAATTATGCAAGCCACTGAGAAACCCCTATTAGTTTTCAGAAATCGTGGTCATTCAGAAAGACTTGCCAAGAATTGGTAGATAATTCTTTAAAAGAAAAAAGTTAGACCTATTTAGTAAGACCTATTTGTGAGTTTTTAAGGCCAATTTCTAGAAAAATTACTAAACTGATGATTAAAAGAACAATTTGTAAGTGCTTGGGAAAGGAAGTCGCGATTACTATGAGTCAGCTTAGATTCAAAAAGAACAAGTCTTGCAAAACTAACTTCATTTTCTTTGACAGATTAAATGCATTTTTCTTTGACCTGTATTTTATATAAGTGCTTTATTATCTGTCTTAGTTTAATCTTGTCATTCTACCAGCAAATAGCCTTAGCATGTGTACACATGTCAGTGAATTGGTCTTACACTGTAAGCTTAAAGATAAAAGATTAATTGCAATACAAGGTAACTCCAGTTGAACAGTACATAAAAAGCCCCTCTGCAATTAGGTACTGTGCTAGAAGCTGTAAATTAAAAGATAAATAAAACACAGTCCCTGTCTTTAAAATGTCTGTAGCCTACTTAAGGGAAGATAGACAAAGATTAGTTTTCCTTTCTATCCAAGCAGGACTCTGCAATACTCCTCAGGGACATAACAGTCTGTGTGGGACGCTGTCGCTTATATACCCAAAGTCAAATTTCTTTCCTTCTAACAGGAACTCTCTTTTGTTCAGGTAGGAATGGCAAGAAGTTAGAGGATCTATTTCATAAATTCTGGGGGGGTGACTGGCTTATGCTAGCAAATGTACTCCCCTTTGGTGGTGATTATTTTAGAGGTGGAAAAGTCACCCCATTCAGGCCAAAGGTAGTAGACATAAAGATTGCTGAGTCTGAGAAATATATTCGTTCCTCAAGCAGAAGCTTAAAGAGCAGTTATTTGTCTTTTTCTTATTTTTAATGCAGCTTTGTGAAGAGATGGTATCTGGAGCAATAGTGGTGGTGATGTGAACATGAGGCCGACAGAGTCTTCACACCACTGAAACTCTGAGCCAGTACTGACAGAATTTTCATTCCAGGTCTGTTATTTTAAAATACACACACACTCACACACACACACACACACACACACACACACACACACACACACAGAAAAGAACTATTGTTTAAGCCACTTTTAGCTAGTTACTTTGAGCCAAAACCAGACTAATTGATATTAGCACTACCTATAATTACTACGTTTTTTACTTAGAAAGTTTTAATAAAATAGTATTTCAAAATGATTCTTCTAAAATATCAAGATGAAAGATTTCAGAAATGGTTAAAAGTATACCATGATTAATTGTTATCGATGTCAATAAACTCTAGGAATTTTATTTCTTTAATAAAGAAGCATTTATACATAGCATTAATCAAAACATTTTATATGCTATTACACAGCAATTAGTCACAAAATCTTGACGCTTCCTGCAAGATTTTTATCAAGCAAATGGTCTTAATTGTATGCTAGCTCTGACACGCAATCAGTTTTTTTACATATACATATGTGTGTTAAATAAAATTCTGCATTAACCATTCTGTCATTCTCAAATAGCTATTTTTATAACCTCTTTCCTTACAAATAACCTGCAGAGAAAAAACAACAACAAAAAAAAACTCCTTGGTCCTTGAAATAATTATAATGGTATAACCACATGTACATTTCCATAGCAGTAAGATAAAACTATGCTAACAAACCACAGACAATGTGTAATATGAAGAAATTACCTGGCTTGTGGCAAACCATAACTGGTCCCAACTCCAACCCGAGGCAAGCTATACACAACTTTTTTTACTGTTGCTTGATCAGGGAAATTAAACATAACCGAGGCTGTGGTAAGAAGGAAAAAAACATGATTTAGAAAAACCACAGCAGAACCAACCATAAATTTAAGAAATCATTTTCAAGTGCTTATCATGATTTATTTGTAAAGGTAATGAATCTTCATGGAAAAATCAGTTCTCTGTATATCTTTATCCATGAGAAACCAACCTATGGTTAGTTTGTTTTCAAACAAAGATGTTTTCATTTCTTTTAAAAAAGAAACTTTTAGTGAGAGCATGTTAAAGAAAACTGCAGTTAAAAAGTAAAAAAAATAAAGACAGTATCATATTATATAAATAAGTAACATCCAAATGTGACAACATTTCTTTTGAAATATTTAAGGGGACTTACTTCGGTTGGCCATAAATACTTCCAAAGCAGTGTTTTGTAGAAGATAACGCCTTGAAAAGACAGCTCGTATCTCGCTGAACATCCATTTTCCATGGAGTCCCTCAGTGTATGCAAGAACCTAAAATAAACAGTTTAAAGGGAAGTGTCAATCAGTAAAATATGTATTTATAATATTTTCTGCCAGTACCTTAGGTGCTATTTAGAAGTCAGTAAATTAGAGATTATCTTTCTAAATTCAGGATATATCACAACATTGTCAATTGTTTGATACTATTAGGTTGTCAAAAACATGACATATTTTTCTGTTTTCCTATGCAAAAATGGGTCATGTCTCTTCTGACAACCAAATATATATTTGCAAAATTTCTGTCTTTGTAATTTGTCTTAGTTGGCTCAGGAGGAAATGGCAGAATAGAAGCAGTATATGTTTCAGGTAACCATGTGACTTAAATATATTATCGCTTTTGGGTCTTATATATAATTAATTGGACCCAGTGACCACTTGTAACATTTACTGTTAGTGTTTCTCCCCTCCCCCCAATATTTTCAATACTTCTCCACTTTTTTCTTTGCTTAGCAGAAGCCCAGTTATTCCCGAAGTGTCCATATGGTCAGCCCCAGGCAATGGATCATAATTGGTCTAAGTCAGGGGTCAGCAAACGTTTTCTGTAAAAGGCCAGAGTAAATATTCTTGGGCTTGGAATGCCATATGGTCTCTGTTATAACTACTGTACTTAATTTTGCTGTTGTAGTGCAAAAGCAGCCATAGACAATGTGTAAATAAATGTGTATGGCTGTGTTCCAATAAAACTCTATTTACAGGCCAGCAGATGGTGTGGAGGTTAAGGTGGCTGGATCCCACATGGCACAATTCAAGTCCCCAGCCCTGAGGCCCGAGAAACACTCCTGGAGGGGCCAGTAGGTAGTGTAGTGGTTAAGGTGCTGAACTCCCACATGGCCAATCGTGGTCTGAGTCCTGGACTCAGGGGCTTAAAATTCATACTGGGCATGTATGCATTTGTACCCAAAATTCTGAAATGAGAATGAAGGAGAAGTGACTGTGGCATGGTCATCCTCCTGATGATTTCTTACTTTCTCCCTCTCTCTGGCAAGTGCATGTGCCTTATAGCAAAAATCTCTCCAAAAAAGAGAAGAAAAACGCACCTGGAATGTGTGCATGCCTGCCCACAATCCCAAGAAGAGAATTAAAGACAAAGGATTGTGGCATGGCTATCCTCCCTGGAGGGTGATTTCTCACTCCCCCCCACCCCCCACCCCCGCTTTCTCCTGCAAACACATGAGCCCTATAGCAAACTAACAAAAACCAAACAAACAAAAAAGTGTGGGGGTGGGGAAGAAAAGAAAAACTTTATAGCAGGGGTGGACTGAATTTGACTGTGGGGTCACAGTCTGGCTGATTCATGGTTAAGTCAACCATGAAAATGTTATTCCTGCTTCCCCAAATTCCTTTACAACTTTGGGGAAGGACATTTGACCCAGTACTGGATAATGAGGACAAAGCCAAAGGCAGTGCAGGACATTTCAGAAAGACTGATGAAACAAGTCACATGTAGCTGGCACACCCTTCCCCCCTTTTTGCCTGAATGGAGATGTGATGGCTGAAATCATAGCAGCAATTATATAACTATGAGAGGAAGGCCAAGGGAATTGCAGCAAGGTTGGCCTTGATATTAAACTATTAAAACAATCCTTTTTTGGAGAGATTATTACTATAGGGCACATGTGTTCACTGGTTAGACAGAGACAGAGAGAGAGAGACAGAGTCAGCAAGCAAGAACTCTCCCCTAAGAGGGGAGGCCATGCTGCAATCCCTTCTTCTCCATTCTCCTCTTGGGATATTGGGCACAGAAACACATGTGCCCAGTGTGAGTTTCAAGTCATGAGGACTGGGACTCAAACCTCAGTTGGCCATGTGCAAGTCAGTGCCTTAACCACCATGTCACCTGCTGGTCCCCAAAACAATCTTAACACCAATACCTATCTGGATATCTTATTATATGCAACAAACATTCCTTTCCCCATATACTAATATATATTAACAACATATAAATACCTCTTCTCCTTGAACTGGTATACTCTATAGCACTTACATTTGCTTTGGTAGAAACAGAAACTAGTTACTGAGTTTTACATTCTATTCCTTAAAATTTGAAAGTATTTTATAAAGTTCCCTTCTACATTTCCTTTCTATAGGAAATATATATGAAATATACATGTGTATGATAATCTGGTCTTTTTATTTTTTGAAAATCCCACTTTCTAACCCTTAGTTCAGTTTTTTTCCCTAGACATTGGAGGGTTTTGAAGGGAGACATGGATTTAAATCCCAGAACATGCTGGAGTCAGTCAGACTCCTACTTCAATCTTGGCTCTGCTATTTACTAATTACAGGACTCTGAAAAATGACTTAACTCCATCTGATATTTGGCATCTGGAAACAGAGATTATAATACCTATTACTTGTACATTTCAGCAGAGACAATCAATGTAAAATACACAGTCCTACATATAAAGTTCTGTTCATAAAAACCCATATGTCTTTGTTGTTGAGCACTGTGTAACAACTTTTTAAGTTTCTAAATGCAAAACTTTCTGTACATTTTTTTTTTTGGAGAGGTTTTTGATATAGGGCATGTGCGCTTGCCAAAAAGACAGAGATAGAGAGACAGAAAGCAAGAAATCACCCCCCCCAGGAGGGATGGCCACGCCGCAATCCCTTCTCCTCCATTCTCCTCTCGGGATCTTGGGCACGCACGTACATGCGCCTGGCATGAGTTTAAGCCGCCAGGTCTGGGACTTGAACTGCGGTCGACTATGTGGGAGTGCAGCGACATAGCCATTATGCTAACTGCTGGTCCCAAAGCTTTCTATACATTTCACAAAAGATTATTACAGTGACTTACCATAATTTATATTTATGATTTCTTTGTTGGCTATAATGGTTTTCAGATTTAAATTCTATAACTTTTCAGTAAGGGAAGAGACATTGATACAGGGTTGGTAGCTTTATTTCTTCTTTTTTTAATTATTATTATTTTTTATTATCATCATAATCTTGTTTATATTACATTGGATTGCATATAACTTAACAGTGTATTACATTGCTTTATCAAAAGGGAATGCCATGCATGTCAGTCAATACAGAGACATTAATCTCCCCACTTCATCATTCAATATCTTTTCAATATTTTTCCCAATCATTATTATTATTATTATTCTAATTATTTTTTAACAGTCAATCACTATTTCTCATTTTGCTTGTAAAAAGACTTTACCCATCATGAAATACTTCTCAGACCAATCCAGTTGAGAATACTATACATGTCATCATCAACAGGTAATAAGCCACATCCGTTTCCCACTAACGTCCTGCCTCTCTATTTGTTCTCTTGCTATCTTTCTCTATCCTCTTCTCTTCACCCCCTACCCCCATTCCACACTGTCTTATTCTCACTAAGTACTTTCAGTGCTTTTATGTCCTACCATATTTCACTCTCTACCATAGAGTGCGGATAGTTGGTCAAGAAGGAAAAAAGACAAAAAAGGCAAAGTAACAGAAACTATCTTTAATTATAACATTATTTCACTTAAGTTCATTTGAAAATCTAAACAGTAAAATTAGTATTAGAAAAAAAGGACAGATATGCCCATGAAAGCTTTGTTGGCGACTGCTTATTCCAGGAAGCTACGTGTGCTAGGTACAGCTATGTGTAGCTATATAGATATACAAGTAGTTCACATATACATACACAGTCATATTTTTATTTATTTTTCTCTTTGGGAACTATGATGTAATGAATATTTGATCAAACATTTCTTCTCATTTAATATTGAGCCATCTGAAAAGTCATGATGCATTTTTTGCATAGAAAAATATAAAAACAGGTCATGACTTTACTAACAACCCAATTGTAATATCAGTTTTTATATTAGAGCGAGTAGGTAGCTAAAAATAAACAAACAAACAAACAAAAACAAATTAGTTTTACTCCCTAAGTCTTCCATATACAACTCTGTTTTATAGACTTTGTAAATTGTTAATTTATGACTTTCCAGGTCCAAACTCACCCTTTAAAATTTTTTACTTATTTATTTCTTCCACTGGTGAGAGAGACAGAAAAACAGCAGCCTCAATAGGGTCTTGATGCTGTCATCTGTCCCAGCCCCCCTCAGCCACAGATTATGATGGTGATATGCCCTGTGTACTCAGAGAGGTCTCTGGATGTGAACCAGAACCTTCCTGTGAGGGTCGACCTTGCAGAGGCTTGCCTTTTCCCACTTGCTACCATCTGGTCTCCCAAATGCACCCTTCCTATTCATGAAATTGAATCTGTTCCCCTCAATTATGTTTCCTTTGCTAGTTTGCATGATACTAAACTTTTTCAGAAAAGGGCACTGAAGAAACAATGTAAGAAGGTTTTCCTCCTGGTTGTGATGTGTTCACTCAGCAGGTTCCTGTTCTACAGTGTCCAGATCCTGTGATACCTGATGGCCAACAGCACCCAGTGTCCAGATCCTGTGATACCTGACGGCCAACAGCACCCAGTGTCCAGATCCTGTGATACCTGACGGTCAACAGCACACCAGTAGCTACTGGTCACTAGGTTTCCCCTGTCACAGGTAGTTTTGTAGCAGAGTGTCTCTGGTAAGATACTTCTCATGGGGACCAGCAGTTAGCGTAATGGCTATGTCACTGGACTCCCACGTAGTCGTCCGCAGTTTGAGTCCTGGATCCAGCAGCTTAAAATAACGCTGGGAGTGTGTACGTGCATGCACAAGATCCCGAGGGGAGAATGGAGGAGAAGAGACTGCAGCGTGGCTATCTCCCCTGGGGGGGGTGATTTCTCACTTTCTGTCTCTCTGTCTCTCTGTGTCTTTCTGGCGAGTGCATGCAGCCTATAGCAACCACCCCCCCCCAAAAAAAAGATACTTCCCATGAATACTGTCACTTCCTAGAGGATAGGTTTTTGGAAAGTTCCAGAGTGTAGAGCTCCAGCAATCTCCCCAGCAGGACACCAGAGTGACTTCTCTATCATTCAGGGACCTACAGTCATGTCCTCTATAAGCCCAGGTGGGTCTCTTCCTTGGGTTCTATAACAGTCCTAAGGACACTGGCTGTTCCTTACATGTGCTATTTCTATTATCCTTATTTCTTATTAGCATTCCCTTGTTATTCTGATTTCTTGAAGTGACTTCTACTATTTTGCTATTTATTTAATTTTGTTAATATTATTTTTTAAATTTGCTGTAGGACACATGTGCTGATCAGAGAGAGAGACAAAGAGAGCGGGAAAGTGAGAAAGCAAGTCACAATGTCTGGGACTCAAACCATGGTTGGTCATGTGAGAGTTCTGCAACATAACCACCACGCCACCTGCTGGCCCCATGATTTATAATCCTTTGTATTACACTTTCCCTATATAAATGGCTATATGGTTTCTCTCCTTTGAAAGAATCCAGGCTAATATGCAAACTCATTTTCCTACTACTACTCTCTTAGCTCAAGACTGAGATCACAATACTCCTCAAGGACCCTCTGTATTAAGAAAAAAAAAATGATGGGGCCAGCAGTTGGCATAATGGCTATGTTGCTGGACTCCCATATAGTCAAGTGCGGTTTGAGTCCTGGACCCAGTGGCTTAAACTCATGCCGGGCCTGTGTGCATGCGTGCCCAAGATCCCCAGAGGAGAATGGAGGAGAAGGGATTGTGGCATGGCCATCCCCCCTGGGGGGTGATTTCTTGCTTTCTGTCTCT
>NW_006160114.1:7373836-7378713 GCF_000334495.1 Tupaia belangeri chinensis | reverse complement strand
CCCAAAAAAAAAAAAAAAAAAAAAAAGAGAGAGATCAGTACAGCTTGAAAGTGAGAGGAAAAGAAGAAATACTGAAACTAAGAGAAAATTATTTTGATAGCAACTTGTAAACAGCAAACTCTGAAAAACAGATCCAAAGGTCAAAAGCTATTCTTGGGACCAGCAGTTAGCGCAATGGCTATGTCGCTGGACTCCCATGTAGTCAACCACAGCTCGAGTCCTGAACTCGGTTGCTTAAACTCAAGCAGGGCACGTGTGTGTGTGTGTGTGTGTGTGTGTGTGTGTGTGTGTGTGTGTGTTTGCCCTAGATCCCGAGGGGAGAAAGGAGGAGAAAGGATTGCTGAGTGGCCATCCCCCAGGGGGATGATTTCTCGCTTTCTGTCTCTCTGTCTCTGTCTTTCTGGCGAGCACATGCTCCCTATAGCAAAAACCTCTCGATAAAAAAGAAAAAAAATAAAAGCCATTCTGAAAAATGTCAGCATCATTCAAATAAGTAGCCCCAAAGGGGCCATGGAAAGAAAAATTATTTTTGTTTATAAATTCTTATATACTTTACAAAAAAATCTGACTAATTACTTTGCAGTCACCCATATTATAAATGAGCCCTCAAAGAGGGCTGAGAAAAGCCATTGTTCTGAACTAGCCAGGATTCCCTCCCAGGAAACCTTAACAGAGTCTTAGATCTTTTTCTTTTCAATTCTTCTTTTTCTTTTTTAAGTTGCAAGACACCTCTTCCTTTTCCTTCCTGTTTCCCTTCCTGTTTTCTTATAAATTAAGTTGGAAAACTTAAAAACTTAAAAAAGTTGTATTCTACAATTTTAATACATATTTTATTTAATTCCTTCCTGTTTCCTTCAAAATTAATTTAGAAAACTTAAAAAAGTTTTATTCTACTATATTAATAAATATTTTATTTAAAATGTTTTATATGCACACCTCTCAATTGCCTTTGCTGGTATCTAACTTAGAGTTACTATATGCTTCCTCCACTCTCTCTTCTATTTTATCACTTTTTTAAAATTCTGTGCATAGAAAGCTTTCATTTTCTTATTTGTTTGTTTTTCATCTGTTCCCTCTCCATGACAGGACAGTTCTGCAAGAATAGGACTTTCTCCCGTCTTATTTACTGCTCAGTGCACAGTACCTAAAACAGTGCCTAGCACATATGTGCTCCGTATACATTTGTTTGTTGAATAAATAACTATGAGAAACTGACAGATAATAAATACGGAGAAGGCTACAAAGAAATCTCACAAAGTGTGTGCATTTCTGACTTCTCTGCAGAACTGGAGAAAACTCTCCATCTTTGCTTTCGGACTTTTGCTTACATCCTCATGGTACAGCCTCCAGTGAAATTTGAGACACACCACTGAGGAAGCACGAAGAGGATACAGTTGAAGGCTGCAGACGGGGCAGAGTGACCAGACAGGATAATACTTCCGGCAAGTGATGGGCACTTAATCAATTTATATATATTTCAGAAATGCAAGGAATCTCACTTGTAGATTAAATAGTAAGCTGAGGGCACATTTCTATAAAAAATCTAGACATCAAGCCCAGGTCAGATACATGACCTGATACGATAAAATTGTCCGTGTTTTATTTATACCTTTACGGCTTACATAATATTCTCTAGGTTTTAGGATCTTCTACAATAATCCTTGAGGTTTGTTTTTGATTATAGTCCTAAATCAGTTAAGTACTCTCATCTATACTTGAGGTTTGTGGGTTTTTGTTTTCTTTCTTAAGTCAAATTTCCCATATTATCTATCTGGTTTGTGCTTGTCTGCTTCTCCAAATTATTTAATATACTATAAAATCTAATCTAACTACCTTATTCAGTTCCATTTCCTGAAAACTGAATAAACATAATTTAAAAATATAAGTCATCAACAAGAATATTAATTTATCTTGATCCCAAATCTTATGGAACTTTGTGATTTTCTTAAATGACACCGAACTATTTTGAGCTAACTGCTTAATATCCAAAGAAGCGAAGGGAGAAAGCTTCTTCCAGAGCTCCTGCTGGCCTTAAACTCTGAGGTCTGCTCCACTCATGAACTGAAGCACACAGGAAACAGTATAAAACAAATGTAATACACACTCCTTGTAAACTATCTACCTAAACGTGTGCTTAACACGTATCGTCTGATGATCATGTTGAAGAAAAATAGGACTGCTGTGCACTCATGTGTATCAGACATGTATATGTTGTCAGAAACATGTAGATGCTGTCAAATCAGTTTCACTTTATTTAATCTTTTAAGGCAGCTAATATTGTACAACGTACAAAATACTTATTTAGTGATAGCTTTGCTGATCTTGAGTCATCTAACACACACATTTAAAATAGTATTACAAATACTTTCTTCTTTAAACATGAAAAATCTAAATTTTGCTTAAAGTTGTATTGCTTGTTAAGAATTGATAGAAATGCTGCAGAAGGACGGACAGACATGTGCTTTGCAGTGATCATGAGGTCAACATATTCAGTCAACACCTGACAGCTTCAATGGTTTAATGAATGGGATTGGGGAATAATGTGAAGTTACAAGTCCCCATTACTCTTATAATTCCATATAAATTTTCAACGGCTCAGGATATAGCAAGTATATTCAAGAAAGAATAGTTCAAAGGAAGTTTTGGGTTTACATTACCAGCTGAATGGAGAGGATTCCAAGTCCCTGAAGGAAAGTCTAGTCACAGACAAAAGTAGTTTCAATTCTAAAATGACTATGTGAAACACCCTCTCTAACTGATGACTGCTGTTGTCTCCTATGGCTCAGGGTCTGGGAGAGGTTGTGAGACTCCTCCTCCCACCTCTCACATAACTTATCTCATGATGCCATTTCTGCACCAAAGGCATTTAAGAAGATACAGGTTCTCTTCCTCATCTCCTTTGTCATACTGCTATTCTCCCAATAGCAAAATACCAAAATAAAACTAGATACTAAGGTGTGTTGACTCTAGTCACTCAGATCTGCTGAAGGTGTGGGAACTTCAAATACAAGGCAATTTCAAAATACTGAGGGAGGTGATGGGAAAAAATGAATTTAAAAGAAAATCCTTTAGCAAATCAGATGATCTCCCAATTCTTTACTTTCAAAGAAAGTTGCATCTAATTGGGCTGTCAGTTTAAGAAAAATTAAAAATAATTTTAGTGTGTTTATTTATTTTTATTAATTCCCACAAGTAGGAAGACAGAGAGAGAGAGAGAAGAGGGGAGAGAGATAACACTCCTAAAGTGTCTCTCTATTTGAGGTAGGAGACAGGAACCCTAAAAATATAGTTATGGTATGGGCCCATAATAGAATCACAAAATGGCTAAGTTTTGAGATGGAGAAAGTGGTGGCTCGGTGACTGGCTTAGGCAGCATGACCCAGACCTAAAACAAAGGCTTTGTCCATGCCCCACCACATTCCAGGAAGAAGATAATGGTTTTCATGGTCCAAAGCTTCAAGACCAAGAATGTCCTGATCTTGGTACCCACTTAAAAATTAGGAGAATAATTGGACCCATCCAGCATGCGCCCCACCCTACCAGGAAGGGAATGCGCACACAAGCCCCACCTAGAACCTAAGTCCAGATAAAGCCCTTCCTGACTCAAATTAAAACCCTTTGCCACAGTTCTTTCTTGGTAACCCATTTTCCAGAACCCCTCCCTTCTTGGGAGCTCTGTTTTTCCTTTCCTCTCCTTTAATAAATTCTCCCATTTTGCTAATAAACTCCCCTCTGTGTCTGCAACTCTAATTCTTCCTGATTCTGGGATAAGAACCTGTGTCTCACAAAGAATGTGGGCTTGCTCACCTCTGTGACCCCGCGTTCCTGTGTCAATGTAACTTGGAAGGAGTATAAACATTGAATAACAGTACTATAATAAAACTTAAGCAACCTTCTATTTATTTATGTAAACTAGATTTTATACATGTATTAAAGAGAAAGGAGTAGCTTAATACTGATTCCTGCATTATGCTAGTAATAATATTAATGTGGATATATCAACTGCTACATGATTCATTACAAGATGAATTTATAATATACATTTTGTTTAATCATTGTTCAATTTTTTTCTTTATTATTTATTTTTATTTTTTAATTTGCTAGAGGGTATGTGTGCTTGCTGGAGGAGAAAGACAGAGAGAGAGAAAAAGTGAGAAAGCACCCCTCATGAAGGGTAATCATGCCACAATAACTTCTCTATTTTTCCTTTCAGAATTTTGGACACTCATGCATACATGCTCTGTGTGCTTTCCAAATGTCTGGGTCCAGACTCCAAGTGCGCAGCTGGCCATGTGGGATTCAGTTACCTTAACAAACGAACCACTGGGTGGCCTTATAATTTTTTTTTTTTTGAAGCTCACTATATAGTCATGTTTTGTGATGATTATATGCTAATAATATCTGTAATAGTAATTTATTCTAGAATAATTTTTATTTTAGAGAGATTTTTGCTCTAGGGCATGTGCACTCAATTGGTAGACAGAGAGACCAAAAGCAAGAAATCAGCCCCTGCCCCCCAGGGGGTACAGCAGTCCCTTCTCCTCCATTCCCTTCTCAGGATTTTGGACACACACACACACACACACACACACACACACACACCTGGTATGAGTTTTAAGCTGTGGGTCTGGTACTTGAACCGCAGGTGACTACATGAAAGTCCAGTGACTTTCCACCTACTAGTCTCATATTCTAGAATAAATATTTAATGGAATTGTAAGGTCTTAGAAATTTTAAAAGTTAAAATTTTAATTAATAAGTGTATATAATTTTTGCAGTTTAATATAATGATAAAAAATTTTCAAGCATAATTATTTTAGATTCTGGTGGAGAATCACACACACGCACACACACACAAAGTAAAGAGGTAGGGCAAC
>NW_006160114.1:7365383-7373805 GCF_000334495.1 Tupaia belangeri chinensis | reverse complement strand
TGTCCTACGTAGAAGAAATAACACATAAATAAAAGTGTTGTAGGCAATGGTCCAAGCTGTCTGAACACATATCTATTCATTGTAAGGAGCAGAGTGTGAAAAATAAAATTAGAATCATAAAAGGTGTGTGGAGATCAGCGTGTGAGGCTCCATCATGTAAATCATGTGAGAGTTGACTTAGGTCTAGAGCAAAGGAGAGTCACTATAAGATTGTAAACAAAGAGGTGAGATGATTACATTTGCACTTTAAAAATCACTGCTGTGCCTGCAATGTAGAGGCTGTTTTGACTAGAGAAAGCTATGCTGTTCCAATAATCTATGTATGTCTTATAATTATTAGTAGAAAACCATGAACTCATTCAAGAGAATATTATTTGTACCTCTCTAATAGAACACCTCTTAACTCTGACAAGTACTTCAACACTGATCTACTTTATTACACATCCCTTAAAATTTAGTAGACTTCATGAGGGTAGAGACTGGATTGTATTCTGTTTTATATTCTTTACAAAACTTACACAAAGATGGAATGCAATCAACTTTGTCAAGTAAAATATTTAAGAATTTAATTTGCAGACAAACTGAGTTGCAGCAAGAGTCCTCTGTGCCTATTCATTTTCAAATATACACTCTCAAAATTATGGTAAAACTCTCAGAATTAAAAAAATGGCATTAGCATGGTTACTTCATTTTGTCCTACTTGTAAGGTCTGGGGGGAAGGAAAAGAAACATGGCAGAAACTTTCCCGCAGGCAGGAACTTTCCTGTTTTCCACATCTGGCCCAACATCACCAACAAGGACTTTCCTGCCCTTCAGCATTTGGCCCACCAAAGTTGAACAGAAACAGTGAACTTCATTGGCCAGACAAGGACCCATGGTGACCACCTATTGGACAACAGCCCTTTAAGAATGAGCAGCATCGACCCTGGGCATGACACCCTCCGCCTCTGAGTAGGCTGAGGGACCTCACCAGAGAGCTTTTTGCAGAATAAAATATCTTGGTTTTATTAAACCCCAAAGCCTGACTCTGGTTTTTTCGTCTTTGCCGCCCTGACTTCACCACCGTTCCCAAATCAAACCTAACACTACTTATGAATGTTCCCATGTGTATGTTTGCCCATGTTTCCTCATTTTCTCAAATATGGCAAATTCTAAAATCTTACATTTTTCCCTCAGCTGCTATTTCATTAAAAGGATGGGATGGGACAGAGGGAGACCACAAATCCACACTATTGGAAAGAAATAAGTTTCTAGTATTTAGTTTCATTTCCAAAAAGAGTATGCTAACTTTTCCTGCATTTTTCTACATTGTGACAACTTTAAAACTAGTTGCATTTGTATGTTTTCTGCGTTTAGACTTAATTTTCTTCTATTTTAGATCTTTTAGAGTTCTGGGCTAGAGATTGCTCTTTCAACCGAGTTGGTAATTAAATTTAATTTTCCAGATACTCTAAAACTGTTGGCACAAACTTTTTTCTCATTTTGAAAATATTTTATATTACAATTTTTGCTGTAGTCAGAAATAATACAAGTTTACAGGAGAGAGAATTAATTGTTGTTGTAATAATCAAATCAGTTTTAGCTTACAGAGTAGATTTAAACGAGAATTACTTTTCACTGGAGATTTAATTATGCTATGAGAGACTTTTTCAACCATTAAAATATTTTATCATTAAAAAATTTAAACATAGGGCCAGCAGGTGGCATGGTGGTTAAGGGCGCTGGAATCCCACATGGCTGGCTGTGGTTTTAGTCCCAGACTTGGCAGCTTTTCTTTCTCACTTTCCCTCTTGCTTTCTCTAGCTCTATCTCTCTCTCGCTCTCTCCCTCTCTGGTAAAATTGAAATAAATAAATAAAGCTAAATGAAATAATTAAAAAAAAATTAAACATAAGCAAAAGTAGTGAGAAGTGTGCAATGCAGTGAATTTTTTTTTATTTTTTAATTTAAGTGCTAATCTATCTTTTAATGTTTCTTTATGTTAACCTGGAGAATACTGCATATAATCTAAACTCAAGTGTATGTTTCCATTCTCATGCATATAATTTCCAACATTTTAAAAAATTCTGCATCTCAGTGTGTCATAAAATCATAGCGTTTATAAAACATATATACCCATACAAAGTATGCATTAAAAAGTGGTAATAATAACTATTGCTGATAGTAGCATAAAACCCCATATTTAACCACAGTGTGCTTTTGGCTTGGCTCTTGAAATCTAACCATCCAAACACTTCTCACTTGCACCATGTTCTGTGATGCCTCTGAGTTCCTGTACATCCTGTTTCTTCTGCCTGGCAGACCCTTCCCTATTTCTTCTCATCAGCTCCTATTAATGATTAAAGCTTTGAGACCCTACTACTCCCTCCTTTTGGTAATATTTACCAAATTATGTTAAAATTGGTAAACTTGTTTTTGTTTCTTGGTAAATTATGAACTCACGGAAGGCAGGAATTCTTGATGCACCTCTGAATTCTTATTTAGCACAGAGCTAAGCACACAGCAGCAATTTAAGTGAACTCATGAATTATGAATGCCTTTGTTGATCTGTATTTAGTAAATACATGTGCAGAAGAGTTATTAATTCGTAGGAGCTATATTAATTAAAACCAGTTATATTAAAGTAGTCTAGAGTTGATTCCCAAGTTATTATGGGCTGAGCTGGACATAGATGGTGCCCCCTTTTGAAAAGTTCTTTTGTACCATGTTTATTATCAATGACCCCACCACCATGGCCACAGTAGGTTGAGCTAGGATGGACAGCTAATGTAAAATCAGCTATCTCAGCAGGTTAGCCATAATGCGTGGCTGGCAAAAACCTGTCCATTAGAGCCACACCATTATGAATGTTTCCTGGCTGATCCAATCTCTCTTTATTTGGATGTGAGATAGTCAGAGACAACTCAAACAAGTCGATGGGAAAGGCAAAAAGACAATAAGAAGGCAGTTATCAGAAATCGTAAGGTAGCAGGAATTTTAAGGAAGCAAAAGCCAAGATAGAAAGAGATGGGATGGGTCTAGTCTGGTACACAAGCTGTCTCTTACTCACATACACCTAGTGCCACTCTGCCTTCCAGGGTCCAGTAACACTGGCTTTTCAGTCTATTGTTTTCTTCCTCT
Organism: Tupaia belangeri chinensis; assembly: GCF_000334495.1. Lineage (NCBI taxonomy): Eukaryota > Metazoa > Chordata > Mammalia > Scandentia > Tupaiidae > Tupaia > Tupaia belangeri. Next base: position 7,370,686 of record NW_006160114.1, on the reverse strand, counting down.
TAAAGCTAAAGCATTTTTAGCATCATTTTCTCCCTGAGAGAAATTATAAGATAAACCCAACCTGCCTACAGGGCATGTGCACTTTGGAGGTCCTTTAGACTGGGTCTTGTTTTAATGAATATCTGCCCAAGGCAGTGTGAGTGCTGTCTTGGTACATTCCCTTATCCTGCCGGTATGTATTAATAAGCGCATACTTACTAGCAATTAGTCTGGCCGACTAAAATAATTTTTTATATATCTATATGCCATACTGTAGCAGAACTTAGATTTTGGAGGATGAGAAACTCTGTGTAAATTTGAGGAACCAGCAGTTAGAGTAATGGCTATGCTGCTGGACTCTCATATAGTTGACCGTGGTTAGAGTCCTGGGCCCGGTGGCTTAAACTCACGATGGGCGCGTGTGCGTGCAGGCCCAAGATTCCAAGAGGAGAATGGAGGAAAAGGGATTGTGGTGTGGCCATCCCTCCGGGGGGTGATTTCTCACTTTCTGTCTCTGTCTGTCTTTTTGGAGAGCACATGTGCCCTATAGCAAAAAATTTCTCAAAAAAAGAAAGAAAAAAAAAGAAAGAAAGAAAAGAAACTGTGTAACTTTGGGAAAGCTTTGTAACATACCTGAGATATAGTTTCTTTTATCTAAAATGAGGAAGATCATATCTACTTAATAAGGTTGCTGGTTTAAGTGAAAAAACATAGAAAGCATCTTGTGGAGAGGCTGGCATGAAGGCAGTACTACATAAACAGATTGTTCAAATGACCTCACACCGCTCTCCATCAGGACTTGCCTGAAACCCTCAGTCAGAAGCAATGGGAGCTTCCGGATCTTGGCCTAGATCCATTCCTTGAGAGCATGGTTCTCTGCTACCATGTCTGTTTCTGCATCTAACATTGGTACAACTAGACCTGGTTACTTCCTGGAATTTGGAATTTGTTTTTTTATGTCACTTACTAGATGGCTTTTAGTGTTTCATCTAAAGGCCAGCCTGTGGCTTGGTGTTTAAGGAAGCTGGAGCCCGCAAGGTCAACCACGTGTGTATCCATCTTCCAATCATGAAGAGACAGAGAGGTGGAAGAGGGGACTGCATTGTGACTCTGCCCATGTGGGGTGCTTTCTCTCTGTCTCTCTTTATCTCTCTAGTGAGCACATGTGCCCTCTGGTCAAAAGGGAAAAAAAATGTTTAACCTTAAAAAAAAGAAAAACTCTTAGTATATAAACTAGACATAATTTGGCTACTGAATTTTCTGTGTAATTTTTACTTCTGTTCCCAATTTCCTATATTAGAAGATAATTAGCTTTTCAAGAATAACAGCTCTGTTTGACTACAAACAAGTTAGTAAATGCCCCTGGCTGTATAATAATGGCCTTTCGCAAATACCTGCAACAAGGATAAAAAGATTTAGAGACCCCTCTGCATGTAGGTAATGAAACTAGCATTCCCGGGTTTATGTAACCCCTAAAAGTCTCTTGTGCATTTCCGAAATGTTCCAACTGCTTTTTTTTTCCTCCTGTGTAACTTACACTTTTGCTCGTAAAGATATCTGCAGCAAAATACTATTCCACTGAGAATTTATTATTTATGTTTCACTTGATATCACGAACAAATTCTCTCTGCCCCAAACACGGCATCACACATCATTTGTTCATCAAACAAAAACTTAGTCAATACCTACTAAGTTCCAGATACTGTGCTATGAATCAGGGATACAACAGAGGCTCAGACATCCTATTCTGGCTTTTCCTATACTATTCATAGAATAATCCTTTTTACCGGGTTGTTGAAAGGATTAACTGAGTGACTATATGTAATGCTCCTATTTGAGATGTCTCTACTATGAAGGTCACATGTATATAGGCAAGAGTCTGTCCAGAGCACTCGGTGCCGAAAGGATGGTAGCTCTAATGAGGACTGTGATGCTGTTGAGAGCATCAGAACTGGAGTTATAAGAATAACTCTGTATTTTAGGAAAAGTACTCTGGAAGCAATGCAGAGGATGACTTAGAAGGAGGCTGTAGCGAGTGGGGAAATTCTAAGACAAGAACAATAAGAAAAGAAGGGAAAGAAGAGACATATTTACGAGAGAATTACAAGGACCCCAAGGTCCTCTGTTCTCTTAGATACTGAGTTAAATACATAAAAGGAATGAAAGGTGTTGCAAGAATTTGGGGCTCCAGATGTTTAGGATGGCTGGTAGTCTACCAGTATCTTATAAACAGATAGGAGGATCAGATCAGACTTTAGATATGGCTATCATTCTGTCCTTTATAACCCATATACACATGAACTTCTACAAAGAAAATACGTTAACAACAGAAAAAATTAACCTATTTACATTGCTACTTTAAAGGAATGATAAGCAGTGAATAAAATATAAATGAAGTTAAAGTATCTACTATTATTAAAGCTTGGCTCTCCCACTAACAGTATGAACAAAGCTAGTGATATTCTTCCCATATAGAGGCTATTTCTCTGTCTCTGTCGAATTCCACATAAACGGTGAATGTTTTCTCATGTTCAGCATGATGTGTGGCACACAGAAAGCGCTTAGAGAATGCTACTCCACAGAGCTCCAGTGAAGGTTTCTCCACCATTCATGTTTTAGTAAATAGATGAAGATGTATACTAAAAGGTGCCAGATGGTGGTGCAGTGGTAAAAGGTGATGCTATGTAAAGCTGACCCACAAGGGAAAGTTTGGGGTTCTTTTCTGGAGACTTTGCTAAGCCTACTGGATGTACATGTGCTTCTGATGTGGGGCTGGCTGGGACTGACAGGGGAGTGGATCGTCGTGGCAAGACCCAGATCAGAGTGCTGTCTCTCCATCTCTGTCACTCTTGCTCATGGAAGAAATAAACTTCAAAAGACGAATACTAGAGATTTCCACATGGCTTATAATTTCATAGAGAGTAAATATGCTTTTAGTGTTCATCAATTTAGATAATTATAAGTAACACAGTAATACTGTGCTAGAATTTGGGACAAAAGGACAGTAAAGTTTATTATTATCATTGTTTTTAATACTACAACAGAAAGATTCTTATTGGCTAGGCACGTTTAAAAATTCTTATCTTCAGAACTAATGCCACTAAAATTGGGAGGGTATTCCACAGAGAAACAACAAATTAATCTATGTTGAAAGCAGAGAGAAAGGAAGATATACATATATGTATGTACTTTTCATAATATATATTCTAAGTAAATCTGATGCCTAACACACAAAAACACATGCATATGACAAACCAAATTATTTATCAATGATCTGCCTCTTAAAGACACTGAGACAGTAAAATTTTTCTTGTAAAAATACCCAGGAACAGTCTCATTGCCTGGTGGCTAAGGAAGCTGGACCCTACATTGCCAACTGTGGTTTAGGTCCCTGCACCAATAACTTGAAAAACATGTCAGGTGTGTGTCCAAAATTTCAAAAGGATGAAGAAATGGAGGAGAAGGGATTGTAACATGACCAGGTTTCATTAGGGAGTGCTTTCTCCCTTTCCTGCTCTCTTTATCTCACTTTCTCTCTGGTACACACACATGTGTTCTGGGGAAAAAAAAAAGTAAACAGAAAAACATGTTTGGCACATCTACAAACATGCCCAAATCCTCAGAGAAATGGGAGATGGAGGAGAAGGGATTGCAGCATGACCGTACAACACAGGGTGGGGGGTGCTTCCTCCTTCTTCCTCTCATTTTTTGATTAGTACACATGGCCTCTAGCAATTAAAAAAAAAAAAAAGTCAGACAAGCAAAAAACAGAGGGAGTTCACCTTCACTACTGACCTTACAAGAATTTTTAAGAGGGTCCTACATTTGGGAGCAAAAGGGAAATGAATATCAGTATTAAAAAAAAATGAAAATACAAAATGCATAGGTAGATTAGATAGACAAATGAACACAAATGAGAAACAGAAGGAATCAAAATGTAGTACCACAACAAATCACCAAACCACAATCACAGACAATAAACGAGGAAGAAAGGAACAGAGAGTACACAAAACAACCCAGAAATCATCTGACAAAGACTGGTATGAGTTCTAGTCTGTAATAACCCTAAATGTAAATGAATTAAACTCCCCATTGAGATGATACAGACTAGCTAAACAAATAAAATAACAAAATCTAACTACATGCTCCTGCAAAAAACATTTCACCTATAAAGACACAGAAAGACTGAACATGAAGGGATGGCAAAGAAATATTTCATGTAAATGGAAGCCAAAACTAAACAGAGTAGCTATTCTTTTTTTTTTTTTTGGAGAGGTTTTCGCTATAGGGCGCATGCGTTTGCCAGACAGAGAGAGACATAGAGACAGAAAGCGAGAAATCACCCCCGAGGGGGGATGATCACGCCGCAATCCTTTCTCCTTCATTCAACAGGAGTAGCTATTCTGAAATCAGATAAAACATACTTTGATTCAAGAACTGTAAAAAAGAAAGGAGGCTATTATACAGTGATAAAGGGATTAAGTCAGTGAGGAGACAAAACAACTGTGAATATATATATAATGTGTATATATATATATAGAGAGAGAGATAGATATATACACACACATACACACACTCATAATGGACCACCTGAATATATAAAACATGTATTACTAGAGCTAAAGGGAGAGAGAAACTCCAATACGATTAATGGTTGGAGACTTCAACACTTCACTCTTAGCATCAGACAGAAAATTAACAAAGAAACATCAGACTTAAACAGCATTACAAAACAAATAAACCTAACAGACATTTACAGAGTGTTATATTCAACAACTACAGAACACACATTCTTCATCAGCACATGCATCATCCCCCATGTTAGATCACTACACAAATCTCAAAAAATTAAAACAAAACAAAACAAAACCCCAAATCATACAAAATGTCATGGCTGATCACAAAGGATTAAAACTAGATCATTTCTAAAATAACAATAAAATATATATATAAAAATATAGAAATTAAATAATAAGCTCCTAGATGACTACTACGTTTAAAAAGAAATAAAGATAGAAATTTAAAAATTCCTGGAAACAAACAAAAATGATAACATAATAAAACCTTATGGGATACATGGGACCAGCAGTTAGCGTAAAGGCTATGTCGCTGGACTCCCACGTGGTCAACCGCGGTTCGAGTCCTGGACCTGGTGGCTTAAACTCACGCTGGGTGCGTGTGCGTGTGTGCCCAAGATCCCGAGAGGAGAATGGAGGAGAAAGGATTGCGGCATGACCATCCCCTATGGGGGGGTGATTTCTCGTTTTCTATCTCTCTGTCTCTCTCTGTCTGACGAGCGCACGTGCCCTATCGCAAAAACCTCT
>NW_006160114.1:7361102-7365101 GCF_000334495.1 Tupaia belangeri chinensis | reverse complement strand
GTTTAAAATAAAAAGTGATTTATAAAAAAAAAAAAAAATCAAACAGTCAAATGATCCACCTCTAGGAACTAGAAAAACAAGAACAAATTAACAACAGAATTATCAAGAGAAATGAACATCAGAGGAGAAATAACCTTGAGGCTAAAAAATATACCATAGATCAATGAAGCAAAAAGTTTTTTTTTTTTTGAAATGATAAACAAAACTGACAAACCATTAGCTAGACTAAGAAAAAAACAGAAAAAGGAAAGAGAGAGAAAAGGCCCAAATAAAATTAGGAAGGAAAAAGGAGACATTACAACTGATACCAAAGAAATACAAAAGATAGAGACTATTATGAACAATAACGTGGCAACACACTAACAATCTAGATGAAATAAATAAGTTTTTGGGCAAATACAATCCTGGACTCAACCAGGAAGAAATAGAAAGTTCGAATAGACCAATAACAACAAATGAGATTGGATCTGGAATAGTCACCTAACAAAGAAATGTTTAGTATGGTTTCAAATGGTTTCACTGAAGTCTAAAAGGTTTTTTATTTTTTTAAATAATTACTTTATTTAACTTTATTTATATTTTCATTTTTCAGTTTGATCAGAAAGAGAGAAAGTGAGAAAGCAAGTCACCAGTTCTAGGACTTGAATCAGTTGGCCATGTGGGAGCCAGAACCTTTAATCACTATGCCACCTGCCGCCCCCCTAAGAGATCTTTAAAAAAAAAAAAAAAACGCTTATACCAACGCTCCTCAAATTATGAGTGAAGAAACCCTCCCAAACTCATTCTACAAGACCAGTATTATACTGATACAAGAACCAGACAAAGATACAACAAAAAAAGAAAACTGCAGCTCTACATCTCTAATGAACATATATATATGCAAAAATCCTAAAGAAAATAGTAGCAAATTGACTCCAATGGCGTACCAAAAAAAATGTGCAACATGAATGCAAAAATGATTCAACATATGCAAGTCCATATATGTGATACACCGTATCAACAAAAGACAAAAATATGTACTCGTCTCAATGAGGTGGAAAAAGCAGTAGAAAAATATAGTATCTTTGTATGATAAAAATTCTCAACCAATTAGGTGTAAAAAGGAATGTACCTCACCATAATAAAAGAAATATATGAAAAATCAGCTAACATGCTGGATGGGAGACAAACTGGTAGCCTTCTCTTTGAGAACTATAACAGAACAAGACAAGAATGTCCACTTTTACCACTCTTATTCAACATGGTACTGGAAATCCTATCCAGAACAATTAGGCAGGAGAAGGAAACAAAGGGCATTCATATTAAAAAGGAGACAGTTAAACTGTCCCTGTTTGCATATGATATGTAGAAAATCCAAAAGATTCCATGAAAATACTCCTGGAATTAAAAAACAAGTTCAGTAAAGTAGCAGGATACAAAATCAACATTGAAAAATCAGTAGCATTTTTACATAATAATGATGAAATAGTTAAAAAAGAAATTTAAAGGCAATCTCATTTACAATAGCTAAAGGAACATAAAATAGTTATGAATAAATTTAATCAAGATAAAAGATCTCTATAATGAAAACTTTAAACCACTGATAAAAGAAATTGAAGAGGGACCAGCAGGTGGTGCGATGGTTAAGGCGCTGGACATTCCCACGGTTTGAGTCCCGGACCTGGTGGCTTGCTTCTCACTTTCCCTCTCTCCCTCTCTCTCTCTCTCTGTGTGTGTCTCTCTCTGGTCAAATGAAAATAAAATGAATGAATAAATAAAATAAATTATTCTTTAAAAAAAAGAAATTGAAGAAGACATCAAAAATGGAAAGATATCCCATGTTCATAGATCGGAACAATCAATATTGTTAAAATGTGCTAATGGAAGCAATTTATGAATTCGATAAATTACATATCAAAATACCAATGATGTTATTCATAGAAATATTCCCCCTCCTCCCCAAAAAAATAACATTTGCATGAAATCACAAAACTCCTCACATAGCCAAAGCAATCGTGGGCAAAAAGAATGGAGCCAGAGATATCATACTATCAGATTTCAAAATGTACAATAAGCCACAGTAACAAAACCAGCAGAACATTGGCAAAACAAACAAACAAACACAGAGAATGGCAGAAAGAACAAAGAACCCAGAAATAGATCCATATGTGTACAGCCAGTTGATTCTCAACAAAGCTGCGAACCACATACAATGGAGGAAAGATAGTCTCTTCAACAAATGATGCTGGGAAAACTGGATGTCCGTATGCTGAAAAATGTAGCTGAACCCAATCTCTCAACATACACAGAAGTCAACTCCAAATAGGACTTAAATATAAAATGCAAAACTATGAAGCTACTAGGAGAAAACACTTCAGGATATTTGTACTGGTAAAGAGTTCATAAATAAAATATCAAAAGCATAGGCAATAAAAGCAAAAATAGATAAATGAGATTATATCAAACTAAAAAATTTCTGCACAGCAAATTATCAATACAGTGAAGGACAACACACATGGGAGAAAAAATCTGCATATCATCCATTTGACAAGGGAATGATAACTAGAATATACAAGGGATTCAACCAAGACAAAGGCAAAAACAAAGAAACAAAAAAACAAAAACAAAAACAAATAATTTGATTAAAAAATGGGCAAATGGGGCCAGTAAGTGGTGTGGAGTTCAAGGCACTGGATCCGACATGGCCAGCTTTTTAGTTTGAGTCCTGGAACTGGTGGCTTGAGAATCAGGCTGGGTGCATGTGCATATGCGCCCAAATTCCTGAGAGAAGAGTTGAGGATAAGGGGTTGCAAGGTGGCCATCTACCCAGGGGGTGACTTCTTACTTTCCTCTCTCGTTCACTCTATCTGGTGAGGGCACACACTCTGTAACAAAAAGGTAAATGTCCTGAATAAATGGTTCCTAGAAGAAGGCATACAAATGGACAAGAAACATGAAAAAGTACTCGAGATCACTAATCATTAGGGGAATGCAGATCAAAGCCACAATGAGATATAATTTCTTCCCAGTTAGAAATGGCTATTATCAAAAGGATGAAAAATCACAAATGCTGGTGAAGGTATGGAGAAAAGGGAATCCTTCTGTACTGTTAGTATAGTCATTATGGAAAATAGTGGGAGCTTTCCTGAAAAAATTAAAAATCAAATTTCCATATGACCCAGCAATCTCTTTACTATATATCCAAAGGAAAGTAAATCACTATGTTGCAGATATCTACACTCCAATGTTTATTGTAGCACTATTCACAATAGCCAAGATATGGAAGAAACCTAAGTGTCCACCATAAATAAATGATAAAATAAATAAATACATAAATAACAAGTGGTGGGCCAGCCCTGTAGTACGGCAGTTTAGCTCTATGCATAAGGAGCTGATGCCACATGGCCAGATCTCATGCTGGCTGAGCGTAGTTGGAATCTCAGATCTGAAAGCTTGAAAAATATGCCGAGCATGTGTACGTACGTGTGCCCCAAATCCTGATGAGAGGGAGAAACTAAGGAAAAGGGGATTGCAGCATGACCATGTCTTATTGCAGGTGGCAGAGGGAGGGGTGTTTTCTCTCTGTCTGGCAAGCATATGCCCTCTCTGGCAATAAAAAAAAAAGTGATATACACACACACTCTTACACACACACACACACACACACACACCCCAATAGAAAACTTAGTCATTAAAAAGGATAATATCCTGTCATTTGAAGTTAAATGGGCAAGCATGGAGGATGTTATTTTAAGTGAAATAAGCTAGGCACAGAAAGAGCACCCCATTTTCCCTCCTATGCAGAAAATTAAAAAATGGCCTCTTAGGGAACAAGCAGTTAGCGTAATGGCTATGTTGCTGGATTCCCATGTAGTCGACAGTGGTTTGCGTCCCGGACCCGGTAGCTTGGAACTCACGCTGGGGCGCGTGTGCATACATGCCCAAGATCCCGAGGGGAGAATGGAGGAAAAGGGATTGTGGCGGGACAAACCCCCCCCGGGGGGGGTTTTTTAGTTTTTG
>NW_006160114.1:7222589-7361052 GCF_000334495.1 Tupaia belangeri chinensis | reverse complement strand
AAAAAAATGGCCTCTTAGAGGTAGAGGGATGAACAAGGACGGCTTAGAGGCTGAGAAAATGGGAAGAAGGATAGAGAATGTTGATGAATGGAAATAAATTGCCAATAGAAAGGAGGGACAATTTCTGGTGTTATAAAACACAGGAAGGAAAATATAGATGGGAACAGCTTGCTGTGAATCTCAAAGTAATCAAAAGGGAAGATTTAGAATATTCTACGGTAAGTAATGACAAATGGTTGAGATGAAGGGTATGCTAATTATCTTGAATGAATCATTACACACTGCTTTCTTGTACCTAAAAACCACCACACTGTATTCACACAAATATGTATCATAATATCTTGATTTAAAAATGTGAAATACTCAAACACATAAATCACAAAAAAATATGAATCGCTCTTACTTGATTGAAAACTTGCTTAAATTCATCTATACTAGGATAGTTGAAACTATCATATATGAAGGTACTATTTTTTATCTATCAGATGGGCAAAAGATCCAAATGTTTGATAATACTGAACTTGCTGTGAGGAAAATAGGTACTCATCATATTGCTGGTGGGAATGCAAAACAATACAAACCACATAACAAGAAATTTTAGCAGATTATATATAAAAATTTCTAATAAGTATGTTCTGACCCAGCAAGCTTATTTCTATAAATATAACCTGTGGATACATTTCCACAAAAGCAAAAGATGAATTAAATACTTGATTACTAATTGCAACATTGTTTATAATAACAAAAGAATGGCAGCAAGTGTCCATCCGTAGTAAGGGCTGTGCAGAGTGATCCAGATACCACATAGCTGACTGCGACCTGAGTACCAGCCCCTGGCAGCCTGAAAAATATGCCAGGGATGGATCCTGATGGGTTGGAGAAATGGAAGAGAGAAGGGATTGTGGTGCACGCCCCACAGGGAGGTGCCGTCTCTGTCTGTATGCTGCATGTGCACATGTGTGCACATACCCTCTGGCAAAAAGAAAAAAAAAAAGGTAGACAAAGTTACAGACTAAAAATTAGCTATGTAAGCAATATTTACTTAGAATTTAAAAGTAAACAACAAATTACTAGCATCTTAAAAATTAGTTGTTTTCTTCTGAGATCTCTTAAACCAATTTAGAAAACTGAGATCACTATATAATTCTGGGCAACCCCCATCACTCACAAGGCTCTGTGGAGTAGGAGTCCTGATGCAAAAGCTTCATTAGCTTTCTAGTATATGTACTTCTGGTACTAGAAATATCTGTAATGATGCATACACTCAAATTAGTTTCCAGTTACTGTCATATTTTACTTAATTTCTTAACCTGTGTTTTTAACCTATTTTTAAAAACGTGTTAATATAGATGAGAAATCTCAAGTATATCATAAACAGGTAATGATTTCCTTAATTATTAGTTGCCATACCTATATAAAAATCTTTTTGTACACAAGCATTATATTTAGTGCTTATTCAATTATTTTAATGAACATTGAGGCTTTATGTCTTTTTATTATTATTATTGGAATACCTACTGTATGTTCAATACTACCTTTCAAAATATTTAAAAGGTTGTTTGAATACACATGGAAAAATACTCCCTATCAAAAAAATAAAAGAAGGATTAATGTTTTCTCTCTTAAGGACTGATGTGCTTGTGTTCCACTGTTCTAAACAAGCTTTCTCTGAAAGGTATGTATGTCATGAGGAAAAGATCATGTATTTTAAAATAAAAATCCTAGCTTCTAATAAATGTCCAAGCATCTAAGTATCAAACTGAAATTTAATGGTAAATCAAAGCAAAATAAAAATTATATTTCCTTCAACTTTTTAGCTGCAAGATGGTCTTAAAAGGCAATATTTAAAAGAAAGTTTAATGTATGATAGCTGACAATTTTAAGCTAATCCCTACTCTACTTTCTATTTCTTTTATAAACCGCTGAAGCAAAGTCCGGTAGACAGCATAAGATGAATCTCAGGTCCAGTACAAGCTTTTCGAGCCTAATCAAATGCGTGTAAAAACATATATGAAAAGATGAAAGTGCTTTGCTTTTACATATGGCAAAATAAATCAGTGAAAAGCTGAAAAAAGCAGTGAGATGTTCCATAGGGGCAGGTTAAGTCTGATGCTAATGCTGACTTAAAATGGTGACAGTCTAGAGTAGGGAAGCCTTGCTGGGCTGCTTTAATTTCTCCCTGGAATAGCTCTCTCCCAACCTTCTGCAGCACATCAAAGTCTCTGGAGCTCAATTAAAATTGGATTATATTGAAATGCTCTATCTATGGGAACTGTGTGCTCACTAACACTTTTCTCTCAGTAATACTCCAGATGACAGTTGCCCATCCCAATTTAAACAGTTGTCATAGAGACGGGGAACCAAAGCAGTGGAAACTAACAATACAAAGGAAAGGTAAGGGCTAGGGTTTCTGTGAATGAGGAGCTTGATTTTTGTCAGTAACACTGTTTATTACACCAATGACAAAGTACACGAGTATAAACACAATTACATTTTTTATTTTTACATTTGAAAAGAAAGATAGCTAAGTAGTGCTATTTGAATATATATGGTCAAATGTTTTCTATTTGGGTATCTTCCACTTACTAAAAATTAAGATAAAATGTTTTTCCCAGTGAAAAGCATTTATCAGCAGCTACGATATGGAGACACTATTGCTAGCACATCTATAAAGAAAAGATGTCAGTATCTACTTTTTCATTACAGGAACAATTCAGAAAGAGTACTTTCTTGGCTAAAGTTTTTGTTTTTTCCCAGTAATACCATTGCAGAAGTTTAAATTTAGGGTTGAACTTCACAAATCATGACTCATGTGTTTCCAAATGCTTACCAGTTTTTGGTAATCGAGTCAACCTTAAAGAGACCTTATCATTGACAAAGAAAGATTTCTAAATTTGATTTGAAGTTAATTTCTAATCTAATTAGCAGGTATTTTATAATCTGTAATTTCTCTTCCTGACATTGAAGCCTATCAATACAGGCAGAAAACTCTGTTAGCCTTCTAAAAGCCCAAGAATGAAGATAGCTTAAGTTTCTGGCAGTTCTAAAGAGCAGTGTATTTGACAGTGTAGAGTGCTAGTAATGATCCTATGTTCTCATGTAGATGGCATGTTTTTGGCACTATGAAACTCTTAACCTTTCTTGTAATTGGCTTATCGCAAGTTCCAAGGTTGTTTTTCCTACCATTGTGCAGATCACCATGGAAATAGATTAACTATTGCTATTTTGTGGAGTATTGTACTATTTTTCTTTCAAGCCCTCAAAAACTGTGGTTCCTTTTCTCTTGGGAAGACTATGTTAGGATTTTGAAGCAGCAACAAGGCAGAGAGCACAAAGTGCAGGCCAAAGGGGAAGGAAACAAAAATGTGTCAGAAAATCTAAAAACTGCATGGATCAAAATTTGTCAAAACAAGGCCCTGGTTTAAACCAACAAGAAGGGCCCCTACAGCTTGGGCCTTGACAAAGCACAGACTTTTTATTTATTTATTTATTTATTTATTTTTAGCCCAGCTGTAGAAAACACCATCTAATGAACCTGTCTGGGGCGGCTGTCCCCATCCTGTCAGGCATGTCAGGAAATGACAAGCACAGGGGACAGGCCGCCGCCAGTCATAGACAGGCCTGCCAGCTGGAGAGTTCAGCCCCAATCTAATCACACCACCAGAAAATAACTTTCACGCTTTCAGCTTGTCAGGATGGACTTGAAAAAAAATTAGGGTTGGAAACAATATTTTTTGTTTCAATTACATACAATTTTTACACAGTAATTAAAAAGAATCTATTCATAAACACAGTCCACGCTACTTCATATTAGTGGAACTATGTGTAAATGTCATTATTAGAGAAAACATATATAAATGTTACTTTATAATATGGACACAGAGAAAAGGAACATGAGACCACCTCCGTCATATTGGAAATTCAACATTGTTTTCAGTTCAATTTATTGATACTTGAATTCCTTATCTTCAAAAACAATCTTCTTGTAAAGATCACCAGGTAGCAGTAGAGCTGATCTTATTTCCCATGTTCTAAGAACCAATAAATGTGAAGAGAGTAATGGGATAAAAGTAGTGCTTTTGTGTGGCTATAACGTATTTTCTGCCTTTTGTGATATTGGAAAAAAGTGTGCTGTCATAAATAAATACAACCCATGGAGGACATGACAGCTTGGACCATGTTTATAGAAATTGACACAAGGGACGAAAGAATGAAAATTTATAATAAAAACCACATCCTAATTAAATAACTTTGCTGAATCAGATGGTTGTTCCAGCATCATACAGATCATAGAATGAGTCTGTTCAATTTACATGTAACTTATTCAAAGCAGTTATGTATAATATGTCCAGATTGACACTTTTTTACTATATGCCCACCTACGAATAAATGATCATATAATAAAATATACCTTATCTACTTCAATGTGTTTCACTAATAATTTCCACAGGGTAACTGCTGACACTGGCACTGAAACCAAAAGAGCCAAAGATAATGCTCCATGTTTGTTTGAATGTACATAAATTAACAGAACAGGCTTAAAGTGCTGTTCATTCCGGTTTGACTAAAAATAGACTCCTTCTCCCACTTACATATAAAATAATAAATCACAACATTCAATATCATGTTCGATATTATTATATTTTCAATATATACCTGCAAATGTCACTACTAAAATTATGGAGTTGGTATATAATAACCGCATTTATTAGCCTGGACACTCTGGTCAATTTATTTAAACTCTCTGAGTATTTTTCCTTATTTATAAAATAGTAAAAACAGTAACTGTCTTAAGGAGCTGCTGAGACCTGGATAGTGGGCGGCTGGCCTCGTAGCACAGAAGTTAAGTGCTGTGGAGAGGGAGCTGGATCCCACATGGCTAATCACGATTCACAGGTAAACTCTGGTGGTTTAAAAACCTGGCAGGCAGGTGCCCAGGATCCAGATGTGCTGGAGAATAGAGGAAGACAAACTGTGACCAGGCCCCACTGGGGAGTGTTTTTTGTTTGTTTGTTTGTTTTCTTTCATGTGTACATGTGCCCTCTGGCATCTAAAGTAAGCAGGGAAAAGAAAGAAGTGGGGATAGAGAACAATGCTTAGAACATAGTACATGATAAACAAAATTACTACCATTATTTCACTTAGGGGAATTCAGAGAAGAGTAAACAGCTAAAAGCTAGGTTGACCTTCTATGGAATAAAATATTCTAGATAGGATATGGGGCTAGATATTGCTTCTACTGTATCAAGAACAAGTCTTAAATCACATTGGAACCATAACTATAAACAGAATACAGTAATTAAGACTGGAACATGTCCAAAAGATGATTACCACCCTGTTCCCTGGAAAAGGACTATGAGTTCCCTAAAAACCACAGAGGATAGGACTTAGTTTTTTCTTCTAAGATAACTGAGATGAAATGAGCATGCATTTAAAATTTCACATTTTCTTATCCAAAATATATATTTCTAATGTATAATGACTTTAGTCAAGCATTAATGTATAATTTTGTCATTAGTTTGCTCAGTACTATTTTACCACTGCATTATGTAATTCATTTCAGTCATGAAGGAGCAAGAAGAGCTATGGCCTACTGACCCCAATTTTCACTTAAAGAAACAAATTTCCTTTTTGCAAACTAAGACAATTTTTCTCCTGTCAACCTTGTTTTAAAATATTAACCTTATTCCCAATACAGTAAATATCCATATTTGTCATGCAAATTTGCTTACAATTGCAGCTTTTATCGAGTTATAAAATTGCTCGTGTTTTTAGTTCATCTATCCCAAAGAAATGATTAAAATAAGTATTTTCAATGGACAATTTTTCTTATGATGTCCTACACTTAAAGGAATGTCTTTATTTCTATTTGGCATCAGCTAACACCTAAAAAGAGGACAAAACGAGGCAAAGAGAATTTGAGTATAGGTTTTCTTGATGATAACTAGCTTTGGTATTTAAAAAAATCTATATAATTAACCTGCTCTCTGTTATCTACTCTAACAGATGTACTCATTCTTAGAGTAAAATTGTTAGATGTATAAAAAACTAAAAATTGAGTAGGAGGCTTAAATTGAACATGATCAAATTAGGATAACACATCCTAAAATAATTTATAGTTTCTACAGAAAGAGGGACTAAAATGGAACCAGGTGGGGTATAGCTCTTATTTGTAATGTTTTAATTAAAAAGTGATCAGAAACAAATAGGGAAGAATTTTATATGTTGGATTATTGGGTACATGGCATTGATTATATTACTTTTTGACCTTTTTCTACTGGTTTGACTAATTCATAATTAGATAATATAAAATATTAACAAAACATAATTTAAAAATACTGAATGTGTGTATGTGTGTGGTTACTAAGCAATTTTCTCTTTTTTGAGTGGGGGAGGTTTTTGCTGTAGTGCACATGTGCTCTCCACAAAGATAGACAGAGACAGAGAGACAGAAAACAAGAAATCACTCCCCAGGGGGGATGGCCACGCTGTAATTGTTTCTCCTCCATTCTCCTCTCAGGATCTTGGGCACCTACACACATGTGCCCGGCGTGAGTTTAAGCCACCAGGTCTGGGACTCCAACTGCGGTTGACTATGTGGGAGTCCAGCGACATAGCCAGTACGCCAACTGCTGGTCCCCCAAGCATTTTTCTAATATTCAACTTCAATGATCACAAAACTACTTTCTGATAGGTAGATCAGAATTCTCACTCCCATTCTATTAGCAAGAAAGGAAAGACTTAGTGATATTAAATTATTTCATCAAAGTCACAAAAATATCTGAATGCTGGCAGAGCTAAGACTAGATCCCAAGAGCTGTAGTTTGAATGGTTATACACTCCCAAAATGATATGTGAAAACCTAACCCCACATTGATGGTATTAAGAAGTCAGGTTTCTAAGAGGCAATTAGTAATTCGTGCCCTTTAAAAATCTTTGAGAGAGTCCTCTTCTTCTGGTTATATGGGAACAAGTTGCCAATTATAAAAGAAAATCCTCACCTGACACTAAATCTGTCTGTGCCTTGATATTAGACTTCCCTGTGAGCAATAAATTTCTATTGTTTATAAATTATCCCATCTGAGACATTTTGTTACAGAACCCAAACTAACTAAGACACCAAGTACAATGCCTCAGTTCCCTTCTTTAGAGTATACTTCATAAATACAGGCAAGTTTTCTTCAATTTATTTCAGTAATACTGTAATATCTGCCATTGATCTCTATACTCATTTGATACATATCTTGGTAAAGGCTGGATGGTTTGATATACCAGGCACCAAAGCAAAGTAAGTAAATATATTAAGCAATTACATTTGATAGTAAGATGATAACTCATTCTTGATAAGCATTAATTTGCCTTAAATATTTTCTGAAACATGCTAGGGCATTTGAAAAAATAAAGGTATCTAACACATTTTGTTATTTAGGATACTTCTAAACAAATGACATCAACTTTTTTCTCTAAGAAAACCCAGATGATCCAGCTGTGGAGGCAGAGGTGGAGAGTGCTGTGTGATGATGAAGTCAAGTAGAGGCCTGGGTGCTTGTGCACATCTGTGACCTGGCTGAGAGGCTGGGAGGGAGACTGCTGCATGGTGAGACCCTGTTGAGGGTACCATCCATTCTCATAAAATAAACAAATAAAATAAACTTAAAAAAAAAAAAAACAAGGGTCCACATTAAGGATCAGAATACACTCTATCCAACTTGTATTGTATCATCTCGTATCTTATCGTATCATATTGAATCATATATCAATCATATCTAGATATAATATTAGGTCACTGGAAAAGTCATGATGTATTTTTCTATGCACAAATGCATCACAGCTTTTCCGATGACCCAATATTTAGATAAAAGTCTCTTCAATCATTCATCCAGGTATTCTATTCTCACAATATCTTGCATGCCAATTAGGAACATCCAGATAAGTGTCTGCAATTCTGAGTATTTAACTTTGTGTAAAGAAATCATTATTCAGAAGAGGACTATTTCATAAATTTCCTGTGATATATAAATCAGTAAGTTTAATTATAAAATTCATATCTCTTACACTAATTAATGTCAGTCAGTTATTTATTTATTTATTTATTTATTTATTTATTTAGCTATACGGTAAGTGCGCTCACCAGAAAGAGACAGAGAGAATGAGGGAAAGTAAAAAATCACCCCCAAGGAGATGACCATGCCTCAATCCCTTCTCTCCATTCTTCTCTTGAGATTTTTGGGCATGCACGCATACATGCTCAGCACGATTTTCAGGCTGCCGGGTCAGGGTCTCAACCACAAAGTTGGTCATGAGGGATCCAGTGGCTCTAACCTTCACACCACCCACTGGCCCCATAATTAATGTTATTTTTAATAATATAAAATCAAATCAAAGCAACAGTTTATAGCATTTGTCTTTTCCTTGGAAAATACTTAGCTTTATTGAGTTTACTAGTTAAGCTTGACAAGCAATGTAATCAATCAGGCTGACATGCAGGAATTAAAAAATGGTGTCAATGTTCAATGACATCGAAGTTGATCAAGAACTCACTTTAACTGTTGAGGATGGTGCAATTAAGTGAAATTTACAGAAGACACTACAAGTACTTGCAGAAGTGGGAATAAGTGAGTAGTAGGAGATGCAAGAGAGAGAGAGAGGGAAGGTTGAGGGGACCACTCCCTGAACTCCTTCCCTCACTCAGACCACATGGCTCACTGCTGACTTGTTTCTTTGGAACTTACACAAAAAAACCTTGACTCATTCCTTTGGAATGTATTCAAAAAGAGATGAAGGGTCTTTTTTTCTTTTTGAAATCTACAACACAGCTCTCCCTTACGGATTCTGAGTTGTCTGAGCAATGTGTAGTGTGGAGCCCAGAGGGAGCAAGGTAGACTTTTACATTTTCCTCTTCCAGTATCCCAAAGATCTAATTACCAAAGACATTTTACCAATGAGATTCTTGTGGGTTACTATCACTTTCTTAGGAATAAACACAGTAACAGAACATTTAGAAAATGATGAATGCCAAAACATTACAATGATGAAAATAGAATGCCAATATGAATTCTTGGTTTTCAATGCTTTCAACTAGCTAAGAAAGAAAAACAAAATACATGAACTTAGCAATTGATTTAAGAAAAGGACAGAAAAACATCAAGGGGGAACAAAGCAGGAAGGAAATATAGCTAAAATAAAAATAAAATCATTAAAATTAATTGAAAATTTAAAAAGTCTAAAATCTGATTCTAAGAGAAGACACAAAAAGATCCCTGATGGGTATTGTTAAAAAAGTGAAAAAGATATAGGACAAATCTAAAAAGTAGATTTAGCAGCTAATATGAAAGTGATTTTTCAAATTAAAAATCATTTTCATGGAAAACTGTATACCACTGTATTGGAATACTTTCTCTTTTATTAAGTATATGATCCCCAGGAGAGGCAAGTGCCTACTCTATGTAGTAACTCAATAGTTAAATAGTTACTACTCTGTCTAGTACCAAAATAGTTAAAGCAGAGAGACTCTTGGAGGTGTATGTCCCAACCATACCTCTTTTAAGACGTTCTCTCACACTCTCAAGGGTGTGCCCCTACTTCTCTGGAGGGCAGCCTCCTCTCTTACATCCTGCTATCATTTGGATCTGAGAGTCCAGCCCAGATTGCTCCTAAGATATAAACCCAGGAAACTCATTGTAATAAATCTAAAATGAAACTTATATTTTATTCAGGACTTAATATTTTTAAAGAAAAAGTAAACAAAAGTGCAGTGTTTCTGACGTCAGACAGAAACGAGGCCATGCTGCACTTTAGAAGTTATGTGAGTGCTTGCAAAGTACCCAGATTCTTGAAGGTTGATATTTCTCACATAGAAAATAGTGAATATAATACAGATTTCATACATATTATTATGATGAAACAAAATAATGGATAGAAATATCTCTAGACAGCAGTTTGTATATCACAGGTACTCGAAATAGGTGGTCACTATAATAATGGTTAGCTTCTATTATTTCAGCAAATGACACTACTGTTTATAAAGTAAACTAATTTACAAATCTGGGACTTACCTGTAAATAATCTTGTGACTTCACTTTCTACATCCAACTAGTAACTAAATAGTGCTGATTTTAACTCTACAATATTTTAAATCTGTCCTTTTCTCTTTATATTCATTGATAAAGCCCTCACTTGGCCTACTACATATCTCTTGGTGACTTCTAGTCTCTGTCTAGCCCTAGCAGTGTGCCACCCTCCATATGTTCCCAACGCCCAGCCATGCTGCTGGATATCAGCATGCACCTTGGCTCTCTCCCTGCTGCCTGATTAACTACTGACTGGTTCATCTTTGAGAAATCTTCCACCATCTTCCAAACTGGGTTGGGTATTTCTTTTTTTGTTCTGGTATATCCAACCAAGGGAAGGAAGGTACCAAAATAGTTAAAGCAGAGAGACTCTTGGAGGTGTATGTCCCAACCATACCTCTTTCAAGAGGTTCTCTCATACTCTCAAGGGTGTGCCCCTACTTCTCTGTGGCCATAGCTAATTGTGAACACCTCTTGCAGAGGCTAATTAATCAGGAATTGGGATTTGAAATTGGAACTTCAGTTGCTAATGGAACAGCAACAACTTGAAGAAAACTTCAATGACTACTTTTGAGTTTTAAGTAGGGAAATTTAATCTGCAAAGAAACAGCAATGAAGTAGCAGCAGAGGAAAGAGACCATGTGGTGGCCAGAGAGGGAGTGACTTAGACATAGGGTTTTCTACTCCCCAGTTCCAGTCTCTCCTCAGGTTCTGCCTGCACAAGTCAGTAGATTCTAGGTCTGCTCCTAAATGCTTAAAATAAATAATCTTTTAAATAAAATCAGCTTAAATTCAGTTTCTTGCAACCAAATGATTCCTCAAAGTTCATACTTGTGATGATAATGAAATAAGAATTAGAATTTGTGTGTCAAATTTTGCTGCTTATGTCCTATCATACTCTACCTTCTATTTCAGGGTTCCTAACTGAAGGAAATGTTAACAAAGGGAACAATAATTAGATGCCAAATAAGAACTTTAAAAATGTTAGTAGTTGATACTATCCCCTCTCTTGACAAGTTATCCTGGCAAGAGGTGGACTGAAGAATTTAGTGTTGATTTGAAGTCAAATCAAAACCGTTAGCACCCAGCATAAAAGAGACCTTTGGCTAGACAAACCTGATTAGTTCTGTGGGGAAAATTTGGCTGGGATTTCAGAGAAGTCTAATCAACTTACTGATTCTACAGAATAACATGGGAGATAGCAGACTGACTAGCCTGCTTTGAGAGATCAGGTTCTGTCCAGGTGTGCTTACCTCACAGGAACACTGACAAGTTAGCATGACACTGATCCCACCAACCATGGATTTTTATGGCACAATGAATACTTCAGGATCTAGAAAATCAGAGGAGCAACTTTTTTCCTTTGGGAAGAGCAACAAAAGCTTGCACAGAATTTTTTTCTTCTTTATGAACAAGGGCAGCGATGTGAGGAAATAAAAAGATCTCTGAACAAAAAAGCCTCTTCATCAGTAAAAATGTGTACAGGGGAAAAAATTTGGTTTATGGTATGTCATAATTAGTCAGGTGATTTTGAAGAACAATCCTTGAAAGCAATATAAGCACTTACCAACTCCACTGGACATTACGGGTAAGAGAGAGGGGAGTTGTGAGAAGATAGAGGATTGTGATCTTTTCCCCTGTGAGTTCATGAAGGAAAAAAAAAATCAGGGTGAAAGTAATATTTAATAATATTGGAGAAGGGAGATGGAGATTCAATTCCTGGAATTGGGAGGAATGATTAAAAGGTAATTGGTCATTCAGTTGGTGTCCTTGAAAGTTTATTTGGCAAGATGCCCTAGATTCCTCAAATGGTGCTCTTCTGACCCCAGACACTCTACACTACTCCTCACTAGCATTACTTCTGGCTCATCTTTCTGCCTTACCTCTTCCCAATCCCTTACTGTATAAAAAGCTTTCTCCCCAGTGCCACTGGAGCTAGAAAGGAGAAAGGTTCCAATCTGGTATAGGAGAAAACATGAGTGCTTTATCCCAAGTTAAGAGCCTGATGCATTCTACTCACTAAAGTATTATTATATGATGACTGTATTAGTATTATGAGAGTAGGCCTCTGGACTTTCATATAACCAAATCACCAGATTAAATTATGTTCTTTATTTTGCCTGTAAAGCATACTTACCCATGTCTACATTATATTAAATGCTATTTAAAATGCTAAAATTGTTTTTTTTAATAAATAAAACTAGTTATTTCATGCATGGATGCTTATAAAATCTGAAAACTAAATATATATTGCCAAAAAAAGTATTTGAATATGAATCTTTGAGTGTGTTCCTGTGATGGGTAGCATACAAAGCCAATAAAAGAAACCTGATTGATCCCACCTTAAGAAGTTTACAGGTTGACACATAAAATAAAAATAATCTATAGGATGGCAACGATTGAATAAAATGAGAACCCTAGCATATTCTGAAACCAAGGAGTATCTTTTTTTGTATAAGCAAGTAAACTAGGACTTTAAAATTTGGATCAAGTGAAACCAAAGAAAAATTTCTACTTTTCCTGAAAACAAAGACTGGATGAAAAAAAAAAAAAAAGGTTATAAGAAGAAAAGACAAAAGAATTTTGATAGATAATGGAAGTTTGGATGAAATAAAGAAAAGACACAAAGGAAGGGAAGGAGTGAAAGAAATGTAGTCCTAGTGAGTTTGTAATTGACTCTGGCGTTGCACTGCTGGATTCTACATGGTGACCAAAATTTGAATTCCCAGCCAGGTTAGCCTGAAAATATGTGAGTTCCCAGGATGCAATGTGCTAGGGGACTAGAGGAAGATCACAGTGTGACCAGACCCAGTGGAGGACACTCATCTCTTTCCCTCTCGCCCCTTGACATTCTCAGGTGCATAGGCATAGGCTCTATCATGAAATGGAGAAGTTTGAAATACTGTTTGAAAGAAAAAAGTAGAATTGTATGGTCAGTCTGTTCATGTTTGCTTAGTTCTTCCTATCATAAGAGCACATTAAAATTTACTAAATGCAAAGGGGAGAAATGAATGAATTCTGCTTTGTTTTCCACCTTCTATGCTGGAGCTGGACTAATGGTTACTTAAGAACTGCTCTCTTATATCCATCGAAGTGACAGCACCTGCAGTGGTTAAGTGTCAGCCTCTATGAGGTATTCCACAACAACACCCCCACCCTGCCCAAATGTTCTGCAGGATATAGAAAACATTCTTCTGCCCCCAAAATATCAGTAATTGGAATCATATAACTAATGCCAGCAATGCAAGGAAACCATATGTACTCTTCTGATGAGTATTTCTACACAAAAAGAGTAAGCTGTTTTCATTGCTTTCATTAAACTATTGGGGTATGCTCTCTATAAGTTTAATAAGTAACGTCATCCTACTCATCATCTGGCATAATCGTGACTAATGCTTCTTGTCTTCTCTAAGTTGGGGCAAATGGATAAATGCATGAGTCAAAGTTACAAACTCTTGCCATGTAATACCGTTTTTGCTAGGAAAAGGGCATCTAGAGCCACGTGGCAGAGTGTAGTATGCACTGGCAAGAAATAAACTGCATCCCACTGCTGGCTCTGTCATGTCATTGCCTGTGCGATTTGCCACAAGTACTTTTGACTCTCTGAGTCTATTTCTACATTTGTAAAATGGAGACAGAAAATACGTACATTTTAGGGTTGTTACAAGGACTAAATATCATAAAGATATATTTAAATATATAATAAAGCGCTCTATTTTTCCTTGTCTATTATCTTTATATATCATAAATATAACTGTAAAGGAATGTTGACAGTTTTAATATATTTGAGTGAAATGTCATATAAAAAGAACACTATCTCCCTAACAAGAGTACATTTTATAAGGTAGAGACTTGTTCACCTCTGTACACCCAAGATTAACAAAGTGCTTGAGCAATGAAAGACACAGGGAGGGACCAGCAGTTAGCGTAATGACTATGTCGCTGAACTTCCATGTAGTCGAAGGTGGTTCAAGTCCTGGACCCGGTGGCTTAAAACTCACACTGGGCGCGTGTGCGTGTGTGCCCAAGATCTCAAGAGAATGGAGGAGAAGGGATTGTGGTATGGCCATCTCCCCGGGGGGTGATTTCTTGCTTTCTGTCTCTCTGTCGGGCGAGCGCATGTGCCCTATAGCAAAAACCTCTCCAAAAAAAAAAGAAAAGAAAAGAAAGAAAGAAAGGCACAGGGAAGTGCATGTGCAACAAGAGTAACTAACAGGATAAACTGCAATTATACATGTGAGTTAGAAAAGAAAAAAAACTCCAGATGTCAAATAAATAATCAAATGGTTAATATTAAATTTTTAACATAGGAAAATCAAAGCTCTCTTGTGTAAACAGAAAATATTTTTAAATATTTCATTGAGAATGTTAAAGGATTTGATTTAATTCAATTCAACAAATATTTGAGCATCTTGTTAGGTTGTTCTAAGTAGTAAATGTGTAAGATTCAATGGTTCCTACCCACAAGGTGTTCACTATCTAAGGCAGTGGCATGATAATGATAAAAATAATAAAAGACAGGCTATAATAACATACATAGTAGAGGGTACAAAATAAGTGTTTGGACATATGAAGAAGATAAAAGTGCATACATTTAAATGTATACATTTCACTGGTTTAGGGAAAGCCAACTATTAACCAGGTATGGAAGATGGACTCCAGCAGCTTCTAAAGGTGGTATAAGCTTTAATGTCAGATTAAAAAGTTTCTCTATATAGGCTGGCTGTATGTGTGTGGGGGAGGGGGCAGCAATAATGCGATGCTGGTCCACATGGGAAGGTCCTGGGTTTGAATCTAGAGGCACGTGTGCACATGTCTGTGATTCAACCTGCCTGAGGCTGCGGGTGGACTGCAGCATGAAGATATTATTGGAGGTTTGTGTTTCTCTCTAAGAAGTAAATTAACATCAAAAAGAAAGAATTTATAAATAATTCAAATTGGAAGATGGTCTGGATGATTAAAATAATGTCATCTTCTAAAATTGGGAAGTTTAGAGGAAATTTTGGAATAAGAGGAAAATGATGAGTTTAACTTGAGACAAATAACGTACAGTGGGAGAGCTGCTCTTCAGAGCAGGCAGCTAATAACCCAGAACTGTACAGAGAAGGAGATATTTGCATTATCTGCATGTAGTGAAAGTTTGAAGCTTGGAAAGAGATTAGATCCTTATGGTAGAGAACTGAAATAACAGATCTCTATGGTAGAGATCTTTATGGTGGAGAATTGGGAATAGGAGACTCTAAACTGAGGCTACAGCAGAAGAAAGAGCAATCAGTAAAGGATACTTAAGAACTCGTGGAGAATAATGTTAAGGAGTTTCGAAACTAAATGTTAAATGCTCTTCAGAAATCAAGGAATATGAGAACACTGAGTGTGGATATAGGAAAATCTATAATATAAAATAGTTATAAAAAGACAGTATAATTTTGACTGCATATATATAAAACAGAGATAAAAGGAAGATGTAGTATTTAGAAGCACATGAACTTTGGAACCAGGAAAGCTTGAGTATGAGTCTCCAATACCTCCTAGCTGTGAACTTGGACAAAGGACTCAACACCTCTTGATTTTAGTTTCTCTTTTGTAAAGTGGAGAAAATGATAATTCACTTAGCTGTTGTAAATATTAAGGGCGAGCGCATGTGCCCTATAGCAAAAACCTCTCCAAAAAAAAAAGAAAAGAAAAGAAAGAAAGGCACAGGGAAGTGCATGTGCAACAAGAGTAACTAACAGGATAAACTGCAATTATACATGTGAGTTAGAAAAGAAAAAAAACTCCAGATGTCAAATAAATAATCAAATGGTTAATATTAAATTTTTAACATAGGAAAATCAAAGCTCTCTTGTGTAAACAGAAAATATTTTTAAATATTTCATTGAGAATGTTAAAGGATTTGATTTAATTCAATTCAACAAATATTTGAGCATCTTGTTAGGTTGTTCTAAGTAGTAAATGTGTAAGATTCAATGGTTCCTACCCACAAGGTGTTCACTATCTAAGGCAGTGGCATGATAATGATAAAAATAATAAAAGACAGGCTATAATAACATACATAGTAGAGGGTACAAAATAAGTGTTTGGACATATGAAGAAGATAAAAGTGCATACATTTAAATGTATACATTTCACTGGTTTAGGGAAAGCCAACTATTAACCAGGTATGGAAGATGGACTCCAGCAGCTTCTAAAGGTGGTATAAGCTTTAATGTCAGATTAAAAAGTTTCTCTATATAGGCTGGCTGTATGTGTGTGGGGGAGGGGGCAGCAATAATGCGATGCTGGTCCACATGGGAAGGTCCTGGGTTTGAATCTAGAGGCACGTGTGCACATGTCTGTGATTCAACCTGCCTGAGGCTGCGGGTGGACTGCAGCATGAAGATATTATTGGAGGTTTGTGTTTCTCTCTAAGAAGTAAATTAACATCAAAAAGAAAGAATTTATAAATAATTCAAATTGGAAGATGGTCTGGATGATTAAAATAATGTCATCTTCTAAAATTGGGAAGTTTAGAGGAAATTTTGGAATAAGAGGAAAATGATGAGTTTAACTTGAGACAAATAACGTACAGTGGGAGAGCTGCTCTTCAGAGCAGGCAGCTAATAACCCAGAACTGTACAGAGAAGGAGATATTTGCATTATCTGCATGTAGTGAAAGTTTGAAGCTTGGAAAGAGATTAGATCCTTATGGTAGAGAACTGAAATAACAGATCTCTATGGTAGAGATCTTTATGGTGGAGAATTGGGAATAGGAGACTCTAAACTGAGGCTACAGCAGAAGAAAGAGCAATCAGTAAAGGATACTTAAGAACTCGTGGAGAATAATGTTAAGGAGTTTCGAAACTAAATGTTAAATGCTCTTCAGAAATCAAGGAATATGAGAACACTGAGTGTGGATATAGGAAAATCTATAATATAAAATAGTTATAAAAAGACAGTATAATTTTGACTGCATATATATAAAACAG
Source organism: Tupaia belangeri chinensis (assembly GCF_000334495.1). Classification (NCBI taxonomy): domain Eukaryota; kingdom Metazoa; phylum Chordata; class Mammalia; order Scandentia; family Tupaiidae; genus Tupaia; species Tupaia belangeri. The sequence goes on along the minus strand of NW_006160114.1, from coordinate 7,344,017 downwards.
AGATAAAAGGAAGATGTAGTATTTAGAAGCACATGAACTTTGGAACCAGGAAAGCTTGAGTATGAGTCTCCAATACCTCCTAGCTGTGAACTTGGACAAAGGACTCAACACCTCTTGATTTTAGTTTCTCTTTTGTAAAGTGGAGAAAATGATAATTCACTTAGCTGTTGTAAATATTAAATTAGATAATATATACAAAGGGCCTAGTACAGAGTCTGCTATATATTAAATGCTTGTCAGATGTTAGTTTCTTTTCCCTGACTATGGAAAACATGCCAGAGGATGTAAATTAAATGAAGAAATATTATAGATAATTAAAAGATATACATGAAAAGGAATCAAATAGAAAAAAGACTGTGGCATAAATAATAAATTAAAAATCAAATAGAAAATTGAAAGTACTTTCAATGAGGTGTCTAAAGATGCTGGTTTTATTCCAAGCAGCATCACTCTAACCTTGTATGATTCTCAATTCTCACTGACACCTGAATATCAATTCTTTGTCACCTTTCCTGAATTTAGAAACCCACTGTGTAGCAGAATGAAATGTACGCTTCATGTTCGCAAATTAATCTTTAACTCTAAGTCTCTCCATTGAGTACATATTTAAACTTGTGAATTTGATCATTTGATTTTCTTACTAGCTTAGCACACAGAAATATGTTTTTAAAGTTTATGCAGCATTTGAGGTTAGTTGCACATCAGAAGTAAATTACAATCAGAAGGGAATTTATGTCCCGAAACGTTTCTAGGATTCCAGCAAAACAGCTGTGTTATTATTCTGCAACCAAAAGACAGTGGTTGCTATATTATAATTTTATTTTACACTGTGATGTAATATGTGTTTGGAATAACTGACCAAAGAAGTCATAAGAAACAAGTAATAAAGGGAAACATACAAATGAAGACTTTGGTATCTAAGTGTTTAACTACACATACCTTTCATTTAATAAAGAGAAAACATATTTATTGTTATCTGAGAAAAACAGCTATTACACACTTAGAAAATGGAAAGAAAAGTCAAAACTGATAATGCAATGTACTGTCTCTTTCATCTAATGATCTCAGAATAATCAAAATAATAATATAATGGGTTTTGAAACATTTTATCTCTGAATGTGACTAAATTTAAAACAGCAATTTCTTTGGCAATGCATGGAAAACGCATTTTGAAATTTTATAATTTTGGTTTTAAAAAAAGGAAATGATAATAAAAGCTGCCACACTCATACAAAGAATAAATATTCTGCCAGGGTTTTGTTGTGACTTCAGAACATTCAAAGGTATAATCATTATGCATTTTTTGATAAAAAGGGAGGTGGCTAAAAAGTGCCTTGTCAGTTTTCTACTCCTTGCCAGCTGCATTAAAATGCAGCTCTGAGCACCTTTTTTTCCCCCAGTCTGGAATTTCAGGAGCAAAGAGTACAAAAGAGCTGATGAGCAATGAATGCTTCACCCTTCCTCAATTAATCTTGTCTCTCTACCTTTGCTTTTGCTTTCCCTCTACATGAAGGTAATAATGACACCCTCATCCATTATCCTTTTATCCCTGTTATTCTCGTGAAATTGCTTAATAATATGTTACAGATTCGTCTTCACTCACATAATTCTTCCTGTCATTTGCAGTATATCATCCTACAAACATACAGCCCACTTTCGCTGGCCGTTCTTTGAAGATTATTGTCAGTGACATCTTCAGGATGCGTTTGGAATCTGGAGCATCATTTCCCTTGCAATGGGGAATTACACTGACTTATCTGTCATTGCCAAAAGCACAACAAGCAATTCAGTGTTAATGCAAAGGTAACACAGGTTTTTATCATGCCGCCAGAACAAGAGCTCTTGTAAATTTATGCTAATGTGGCCCTTTTAGAGTTTAATAACCTCTTACCCTACTGGAAAAAGACCCACACATACACAAACATACAATCGCACACTTGCATATACTGAAATGGTAGCTGATCAACTGGTAATTATTTATTCTAGATCTTTTGTCACTGTTGTTCACACAAATGTTCATTTCTCTTGGAATGTCACATAGAAACACTACAGAAAATAGCAGACATGAATAGATTTCCTTTCAATTACCAAAATAATAAATTAATTTTGTTGAAGAATTAGTAAAAGTTCCTCTATGACCACTGCTTTAGTAGGCTTTTCTATCAAGAGTTCAAGACCACTACAAATGAGCAGTTTTCCCTGATTGAGGGTGGCATTCCAGAGGGACCCAGGCAATCCAGCATGCATGCCAAGTCTGACGACACATGACAAGCTGGTCGGCGTGCAGTAATTTGACTAATTATACCGGATTAGAGCATATTAATGCAAGCTGTTTTCTCCAGAGTTAATGACCTGCTGACTGGGTTCTGCTAGGCCCCACTAGGTCTACAGGCAGCTAAAAAACAAAACCCTGTTTTGTAAGCCCTCGTCATTTCACATCAGCAAATGAGTATATCAAACTACTGAGCAGCAAAATGTAAGCGACATTTTGTCTGCTATAAACTCATGCAGCCTCCCCTAACTTTCCACCTCAAGGGCTTCTTTTATATAAAATTGATGTCAGTTTCTTTTTTTAAAAGAGGTAGCCAAGTAGAAGAGTCTAGGGAAAAAATAATTTTACGAGAGTATGTTACTGTTGGAGGAGTAAAAGATGCTGTTTTAGAAGTAAGGCCTATGAGAAAACAATTTAAAATGTATATTAATTTTACCACACATCCACTTTCTCCAAAATAGGAATATGTTATAGTTATTGTCAAAAAACAATGTTACAGTTATGTAGAACACAAAATGATTAGTGTGTAATAAAATTTTCTAATCTCAAAGTTTGTCTGAAAGATATTTCTAAGCCTAAAAGGATTTATCTGTGTTCTAAAAAAGTAGCTGGATGATTTGAAATGACATAAATATAGGAAAATGTAACAATATTTTCAGATTGTCTGTGTATTTAAAAAAAAATAATTTGCTCACATTTCAGTAAAAACTCACTGGGAACTCTAACATGTCCCCGAAGTGTTATAACTTATATCTTGCTTCTAAAATAATGTTGACTGACTTACAAAAATATGTAAAATGCAAATCGTAGTAGAAATACATGGAAAAAAGGGGGAAAAATACATAGTGAAGCCAGATGTAAGGTTGATAAAAATAAAAAAGCATATCATAGAGTCATTTAAACTTCCTGTGGTTGAGCCACAAATTTGTGAGTTCCCAATAGGCAATGTTGCAGAAGAATTAATAATTTCACCACAAACTTAATAATATAAAAATAAGTTAGTTCAGGAATAACTGCACAATTATTCCTAATACTAAAGTTAGAAATAAATTTATGCCTGAGGTTTTCAGAAAGGAACACTGTAAAGCATAATGAAGAATATCTCAATGATATCTTTACACTGAGTTTCAAGGCTTATATGTAGTATTTCCTAAAGCACAACTTAAAAAATTCAGCCCTATGAAGTGATAGTACCACAGAGCTCACATCTGCCTTTGACAGAAATGTGCTCATCCACAGTGTCTATGGAAAGAGCTGACCTACAAGGACCATGAGATGAGGTACTTCCTCCAGGTTAAATCAATGGCAGCTTATCCCAAGGTTTGCCAATAATGTGAGGTTTGGCCTAGCTCAAGAATGTGAGCTGAGTGAGTCAAAACTCTCTGTCGAGTACTGGATATAGGAAATGCAGAGAGAACTGTGTAACTCAAGCTGAAGTGTGAGAGGCTAGTGGAGCCAAGATGGGACTTGCGGAAACTGAAAATATGAGGGAACTAAAGCTATGAATAAGCACAAGAAGCTCATTCAATGTGAGAAAAGAACGCTCAGAGATTATAAGACCAAGTGATTCATGAAGGAGGAATAAAGAGAATAACTCGTTCCTAGAGCTGACTCAGTTTTTTTTTTAAATTCTAGATACATATATCTTTACAATAAAGCCTTTCTTTCTTTCTTTCTTTCTTTCTTTCTTTCTTTCTTTCTTTCTTTCTTTCTTTCTTTCTTTCTTTCTTTCTTTCTTTCTTTCTTTCTTTTTAATGAGATTTTTGCCTTAGGGTATGTGCACTTGCCAGAGACAGTGACAGTCAGTGAGAGGGAAAGTGAGAAATCACCCTCTCACCCCTGTGGGGTGTGTGTAGCCACACCACAATCCCTTCTGCACCATTCTCCTTCCAGGATCTTGGGCACACATGCACACTTACCTGGCAAGAGTTTTATACCACCAGGTGCGGGACTTGAACCGTGGTTAGCCACGTGGGAGTCCAGTGATTTAACTACTATGCCATCTGCTGGCTCCAATCCAAGTTTCTAGAGAAACCTTCGATGAAGTCTATTACATGCGACCAAAGAATTTAAACAGAACAGAGACCAGGATGGTAGTCTAAATTCATGGTTTATGCTAATCAGGTTCAATCCAGGGATACAGAATATTTAGGAACAAATGGAACTCCTTCAGGCAATCTACTATAGGTACTGCTTCATTCGGACAGGATTTTAATTGATATTGGGGAAATGTGTGTTCAAGATTTTACTTCCTGTTTCATACCTGTGGCGCAATTAACGTGTATTAGAAATTAAAAGCAAGACCATATGCTTTCACTGACAGTTCAGGCAGGGTTGAGTTTGACAAGATCTTTTGGAAAACAAGGGTTTTTTTTTTTTTTTTTTTTTTTTTTTTCCATTCCCACCAGAATAGAACATTTTACATGTCCACCTGAATAGAAGACCACTCCATTTTTGGTTTTGGGTAACCAGGAGGAGGGCTAAGATTCATTGGAAAAACAAACCTGAGTTGTCCTTAAAATACAAATGATAATGTATCTTCAAAATTTCACTCCATAGCCAATTGTCATAACATTCTTTGAATAAACAAAAGGTCATTACCAATATCAAAATGTCTACATAGGGCATAAAAGACACTTTTGGTAAACGTATTCACAGATGATGCAGTTTAAAACTATGCTTTTTAGTTGGCACCTACCCTGAGTAAACAGTACTCTCAGATAACGAAATGAGGTGACCGCTGTATTGACAATACATACTATATAACTTACGTTTGAATAGCTAAGTATGGGATATCCTAAAGAGTATTTCTTTGTGGAAGTTAACGAATTAAAAAATTACATAATCTTTCAAGAATATATTAAATTAAGCAGTGGCCCAGCTGTGTTGGTGCATGCTGGCTGATACCGCTATTTAGGAGGCTGAAGTCACATGGGAGGCCTTTGTTAGACTCCTGGCATACCCTAAAAAGCTAGGTAGAGCAGTAGGCACCTGCAGTCCCAGTTACTCAGGAGGCTGAGGCAGGACAATCATGATACAAGATCTTGTGTTTAAAAAAAAAAAAAAAAGGTAGTATGATACACTATAATGCTGCTTTATTTATGATAATATATTTGACTATCATTGCCAAATGTATATATAAAGACATGTTCAACTGCAACAGAATTTAAAAAGAGTAAATATATACATTGTAATCAATGTCTGGTGATGATTTAAAGGTATTTGGGGGCCAGCAGTTAGCATAATGGCTATGTCACTGGACACCCATGTAGTTGACCACGGTTCGAGTCCTGGACCTGGCGGCTTAAACTCACACTGGGTGCATGTGCATGCGTGCCCAAGATCCCAAGAGGAGAAGGGAGGAGAAGGGATTGTGGTGTGGCCATCACCCCTGGAGGGTGATTTCTTGCTTTCTGTCTCTCTCTTTCTGGTGAGCGCACATGCCCTGAAGCAAAAACTTCTCAAAAAAAAAGATTTAAAGGTACTGGATACATGGATAACAAACCTCAAAATAAGTATGTTAACTGATTAACTATTTTTTTCCTATGCAAAATCTGTTCTTTGTCTGTATAATGCATAATAGGCTCTGTATTTCTGTATTTAATATTTCATTGTAGGTTTAAGGCAATATAAAGTATTTCAGTGTTCTGAGACATACCTAGAGAAAACTGTTGCAACTTTATAATCATCAAAAAGTGATAAACAATATTTTTTAAAGTTATGTGATTAAAAATTCTCTGAATTCCAGTCATTTTAAGCAGAGTTGCCTAGTGTTGTATAGCAATTTGAATTGTGTTTTCCATGCTGTGACTCTTGACAACTGCAGGTTGCCTGTACAAATAAAGACATTTCAATTTTAATAATGAGTTTTAGAAATGACCTAAGTTCTTGAGTATTTACCTGAGATTGCTAGTAATTAAATAAATCACAATTATTTTGAAAGAAACATACATTTCCTTCAATAGTAAACTTGCACTATTCAGATACAATTCATTGCTTTTTATTATCTGTGTGTTTTCCACTTATTGCTGTTTTGTGAAAGTAAATTAAGAAGTCATAATTGGACAAAGATATAAAATGAGAAAAAACAATTTCCCATAGAAGATGGTATAATAGGTTGAGGAAAAAAACACTGGACATTAATAAGATTTCAACTGCCAGAACCTCAGTTTGATTTATTTCCTATTTAGTTTTCAGACAATTTATTCAACCTTACTGTACCTTCTAATACCCGTTTTTTCAACTGTAAAATGAATGGCTAACAATGTTTTAAGAGCTGTGAGATAATACGTATGGCAGATTTAGTATAATATTTGGTACCTACTGCATGTTCAGTAAAAGCTTCCTTCTTTCCTCTTTTATTCTTTAAATTCATGATAGAATATGTGCATACATGACAGAGAGAGAGAGAGACACCTTCTACAGACTCAGTCATGCCACGATCCCCTTCCTCCGGTCCTCCAGTCTGTTAGGATCCTGGATACGAATGCACAACCAGCACATTTTCAGGCTGATTGGGCCAGGGACTAGAATCATGGTTGGGTCAGCATGAAGCTTTTTTGCTCCACGGTTCAGTATACTATTGACTGACACAGAGGCTAGATTCTGCTTCCTTCTTTTAATTTGCTTTCTTCTTTTTTATTCTTTGCAAGTGAAGTTCATTTTTCTCAACATTAAAGCACATACATTAACATGACCGAACAAAATTCAGCACAAGAGCTATCTAAACACCATCCCCACATCCCCCAGCATAATGGCTAGCCCATGGCAGTCTGTGCTAAAGCTCATGATGTGAGGTGGATTTTTGCCTGAGTAAGTCGGGACTAGAGAATAGGAAAAATAAGTCACAATATGAATGAACAGTCAAGTATTATATTATTTGCATGTAGTGAATACTACATAAATACTGAATCATGTCAATCATGGCATGACAAGGTGTGGTTGTGTGAAGCTGTATGTATACTTCCTAAGATGTATTTAATTTGTGAATAAAAATCTCTCTCTACCACATTACTGTTTTTTATTCATTGTAACACAGGTCATAGAAACACACATATTCAAGACAAGTTCCCATTCACTTTCTCTTCTTAATCTCCTCTACACAGAAATTCTGGAGTTACCTCTGATATAAACCTACTTAAAATATTTTCAAAAGTATGCTGAAAATAATTAATAAATATTCGAGTGACTATAAAGGAAAAGTTCCAATTCCAAACATGGATCAGACCTTTGACACTTAAATTGTAATGAGACAGAAGTTAGTTTGAAGTCTCCAAGATGAAATTCAACAAATTTAAATGAAATTTGTTTTAGCTTGAAAAATAAAAACACTTTAATGTAATCAAAAATTCAATAATCTACTGAAACAACCCTTTCCACAGTGACTGATAATTTCCTTATTAACTTCAACGAACATTTTCAGTCTTATCCTCTGACTCCTTCATCCTTGGCACTGTTGACCACTTTATTCTTTTTTTTTTTTTTTTTTTTTTTTTTTGAGAGGTTTTGCTATAGGGCGCGTGACAGAGAGACAGAAAGCGAAAAATCACCCCCATGGGGATGGTCATGCCGCAATCCCTTCTCTTCCATTCTCCTCTCAGGATCTTGGGCATGCACACACACCGGCCTAGTGTGAGTTTAAGTCACCAAATCCGGGACTCAAACTGTGGTCGACTACATGGAAGTCCAGCGACATAGCCATTACGCTAACTGCTGGTTCCCAATCACTTTATTCTCTTGAAATGATTTTCTTGGTTCCCATATACCTATCCTGATTTTTTCCCACTAACTTCCACTAATTCTCTGTCATTTCTTACATGATCTATGTAAACAACTCTGTAAAAAAAATGGCACTCTTGTAATGGGAACAATATACCAAAGGAAGTTGCCTGAAGTCAAAGATAAGGCCTCAGAGGCATCAAGTCAGAGAACAGTATTTAAAGGCATCTTTGACCTAGCAGGCTGGGTTCTTCTCTTTTCTCACTATTTCCTTAAAAAAGACCATTTGGACATTTGCCTGTGGATTTAATGTAAACCACACCTTATTTTATGAGTTGTCACATGCATTTTCTCTCTGTCTTTCTCTCTTTCTCTCTCTCTGCCTGACTATTCATTCGTTTCTCATGTGAACCACAGATGGAAGATGGAAGATGGCCCTATGACTCACGGTACCATTCTGATCCCTGCTCAGGAACTGTAAGTAACTGCATATACTGTTGTATAGTGTACTCCATTTGAATAACCAGGGGCTACCCCAGGATGGGTTTACCCAGGACACTGGGGGTGGAGGAGTGAAGCAAAGGTCAAGAATAAACTGCCCATGGGTAGGCCAAGACCCCCAAGGGTAGCTGCCCGTTAAACAAGTTTCTGTGTGAGGGACCCTGGTCTTGGGTCAGACACTAGGCATCAGGCCACCAGGTAAAAGAAGTATTCCATGAAAGACACCAGAATGCCCTTCATGTCTTGTTAGGGCACCACTGCCAGCCTCTCTGGTACTAGAACCTCAATTTAACTGGAGCTCTAAACAATCTTCTACTCTGTTCATTCATTTCCACGACCTTAGTTATCACCCATACTTGATGTCTCACGTATTTATGTGTAGATGAGACCTCTCCTCCCCTATTAATTCAAATGTCATCCCAGCATGACCACTTAAATGTCTCTCAGTACCTTTTACTATAAATGCTAAAAGGTTAAGTTGTCACACCTCCAGATGCACTTCAACATTGTTTCCTCCAAGGTTCACTTTATTATGAATATCATCAATTTTTCAGCCAGAAGCTTGGGAGTCACCCAAGTTCTCCCTCACCTTCCATATCCAATCAGTTCCCAAGTTCTATCTCCTTTACTCCTCAAATCCCCCCAATTCATTCATTCCTGTTTTTTGGGTTTTTTTTTTTTTCACTGTTACTACTATAGTTTAGGCCATCAAAAACTCTTTGCATTGTCCTCTAACTCACTTTCATACCTCACAGTAATCATTAGTTAAAAAATTAAATCTGCCTGGGGAGACAAGTGGCATGGTAGTTGGACCACTGGACTCCCACATGGTTGACTGAGGTTCAAGTCCTAGACCAAGTGGCTTGCTTTTTCACTCTCTCTCTGGTCAAATTAAATAACAATGGCAATAAATGAAATAATTCTTTAAAAAATAAAAACTGCTTAATATACTTTAACTGCCTCTCTTTCCCACTGCTTGACAGTAAAATGTAAAGTCTTCGAATGTTTACAATGTCCCTCCGAACTGGGCATTATCCTCTCTTGTCTGGTTCTTGCCAGTACATTGAACATTCTTCAAATAATTCATATTCTCTCTTAACTCTGGAAATTCGTTTGTAGTGGTTCAGGGATGGGCTTTCAAGTTAGAAAGATATGATTTCTAATGCCAGTTTTACTCATTTTTGGCTATGTGATGTTGAGCAAATTACTTTTCTGAGCCTTTATTTCCTTAGCTATAAATTGGGATAATAATGTCTGTTTTTAAGGATTGTAGTGATAATGAAACAAGATTGTATATGTAGGTACTCAAAAAGTGATAATTGTTCTAGATGGGAATACCTATCTAGCAACAATTAATGTTTTTAAAAAAGATACTGAAGTTTGTGTTGATTCGAGTCAGTACTATAACTACAAAAATGATCCTTGCAACCCCAGAATTAATTATTTTTATGGAACAAGGATATTACAATTCTATTGTATTATGTCCAATCAGGTAATTTCTGAGTATTATACTGGAAAAAAAAACATTTAAAATTAATATATGAAGGAGGTTGATCCATGGGATAGTTATGGTAAAATATTAGATATATTTTGAAGTAGAGACAATATAATTTGCTAAGAAACTGAATATCTGGGGTATAAAAGATGAGAGAAGCCAAGGATAATGCCAAGGTTTTGAACAATTGGATTGATGCAGTTGTAAGACCTTTGAAAAGAGTAACTACAGCTAGAGGGGAAAAAAAAGGGGGGGAGGTGTGTGTTTCAAGAGGAAGGAAAATTAGTAGTCCAGAATTAGAAATGATAAATTCTATTTATTTACTAGACACCTAAGTATAAATGCCAGGTAGGCATTGAAATGTGGGAGTCTAAAGTTCAAGAAAAAGATTCAGCTAGCAATACAAATTTTGATTTTTCAGTTATAAGTGTTAAAGCCATGAGATTCAATGTATTTATTAAGGGAATCATCATAAACAGAAAAAGAGGTCCAAGAACTGAGCTTTGGGGTACTAGTCCAGTGTTAAGTAGTTGAAGAGAAGAGAAGGATCCAGGAAAGGAGACTCAAAGGAAAGAGGTGAACAGGAGTATGGTATCCTGGAAGGAGAGGTCAGCGAATGATTCAAAGATGAGGGTGTTGGGGGGAAAATGGAGAGGTAAACACTTGTGGGATACAGATAAGGTTTATTATCAGTTGACAAGGATGTGTATAATAGTCTCAACTGGGCTGGACTGAGGTGTAAATCACGCTGGGTAAAGTCTCTTCACAATCTAAATGATGTATAGTGATTTAATGTAGAAATAATAATAATAATAATAATAATTAAAAAAACAAAGATGAGGGTCTGATAAATTTTGTAAACAGAAAAGAGGCTGGTCCAAATAGCAAAATGGAGATCACTGTTGACTCTGACAAAAAAAATTTCTTAGAAGTGGTGGAAGTGGGACCAGCAGTTAGCGTAATGGCTATGTCGCTGGATTCCCATGTAGTCAACCGCGGTTCGAGTCCCGGACCCAGTGGCTTAAACTCACGCTGGGCACGTGTGTGCACATGCCCAAGATAACAAGAGGAGAATAGGGATTGTGGCGTGGCCATCCCCCCTCGGGGGTGATTTCTCACTTTCTATCTATCTCTGTCTGGCGAGCGCACGCGCCCTATAGCAAAAACCTCTAAAAAAAAAAAATAAAATGGTGGAAGCAAAAGTCTTATTTGAGTGGACTTATGAGAAAGGAAGAAGTCATTGATTACAACTTAAAGTGTGTGTTGGGGGCATGGACAGTAACTAGAAAAATTAATGGGAGATCCTTACTGCTATAAACATTCAACATGGGAGAATGGATATTAAAAGGCATGTTAAAGAAAGGAGTTTTGCAATGAGAAATTAGACTAGATGATTTTCAAAGTCCCTTCTAATTCTCTGGCAAGGCTTTTAAACTTTGAGCATTTTCTTCGAGTTCAGACCACTGAACTAAGAATCAAAAGAGCTAAGTTACTCTAGTTCAAGTTCTAAATATTAATAGTTTGGAGGTTTATTTACAATGAAGATTGGAATGAAATAATTTATCTCACACTCTAATTCTAAAAAGTTCAGGGTAATTTACCTAAGGTTTATCTTTTAACTGCATTGTAGGGAATGTGTAAGGGAGGCGCAGAACATTAATGCTAACTAGTCCTAGGCATTTCCTATTCCTTAATAACCGATCTAAACTCTCCAAAGATCTGGTAAGATATGTCTCAATGGTTCCAATTGTGGAATGAGGAAACTGGAGATCCAAAAACTGGCTTGATGTCCAAGTTTGGCTAACTCTGAAGTTTTGGTTGTTTTGTTGTTGTTGTTACTACTGTTGTGTTCTGCTTTTGTTTAGATTTTTGTCCTAGGGTGGGCACATGTGCTTTCTAGAGAGAGACAGAGAGAGAGGGAAAGTAAGAAATAACCTCGGAGAAGAAGACCAAGCCATAATTCCTTCTCCTCCACTCTCCTCTCAGAATTTTGGGTATACACACACACACACACACACACACACACACACACACACATACCCAGCATGACTTTCTATTTTTTTTGCGATAAAGTGTGTATGGTCGTTGGAGGGAGACAGAGACAGAGAGAGGAAAAGTAAAGGAATTATGGATGCATGTGCAAGACTTAATTTTTAAGCTGCCAGGTCCAGGACTAGAACTGAGGTTGGCCATGTGGACATCCAGTGCCTTAACCACCATGCCACCTACTGGTCCATCCTTGGCTATTTTAATTGTTATACCTTGATACCACATTTCTGTGTAAAATTATCCTTGCTAAAATAATATAAATTAATATTTGATTCCCAAATACTTCAAAAACCTAATACGGCAGACATAAATCTAACAAAAATCTTTTAAGCACTTGAACAACTATAAAAAATTAATTAAATATAGTTAAGAGAAAAAATTGGAAATACCTAAGATTAATTTGATAATTGATATAGATTTGGTATTAAATAATTGCAGAACTTTGATTTGTCAAATTCATCAGGTATTTAAATTTGAATTAAAGTTCAACTGAAAGTAAATGTTGTTTTCATATACAAACCAAAACATTTCTAAGTAAAATAAAATCTGTGAGTTGAACTTAAAGACTAAAGTGAAATGTTTTAAAGAAACTAATGAATTTCAAATCACTTGAGAATTAAAACTCAAATAATTTTAAGAATGTCTTCCCCCATACAAAAGATTTCCAGATACTAAAATTCAGTAATATTTCTGAGACTACTTACTTTATTACATTACTCAATGAGGAAATGTAGTTATTAAGGGAATGTATTTTTAACCTATTATTTCAAAACTGTACTCTGGCTATTCCTTTTAAGATGCAATCACAAATTCAAAATATAGCTTTAGGCTCCTGCGTAGACCTCAATAAATTTCTGATAAAAGGTGGCAATTTATGGGGGAGAAAAGAGAGAGAGAGAGAGAGAGAGGAAGCACCCTCCCCCAACCCCCCAGTGGGGTGTAGTCAATGTGCAACTCTTTCTCCTCTATTTCTCCAACTGTTGGGATTTGGGGCATGCAAGCTCTTATGTCCATTGTGTTTTCCAAGCAACTAGAGTTCAAACTTTGGTCAGCTGTGTGGAATCTAATTCCTTTAGTTACTAAATTATGGAGCTGGACCTAATTTTATTTTATACTATTATTGGCTACTTTTTAATATTTAAAGTATTACATTTATATTGAGAAAAACACAAATGTTTGGTTGGTCTTGAAAGCAAAACAAAAATTGTATTTATTATTAGAAAAAAACCAAAGATTAATTAATAAAGATCATTAGTGGGACCAGCAGTTAGTGTAATGGCTATGTCGCTGGACTCCCACATAGTCAACCGCGGTTCGAGTCCCGGACCCGGTGGCTTAAACTCACGCCAGGCACGTGTGCATGTGTGTCCAAGATCCCGAGAGAAGAATGGAGGAGAAGGGATTGCGACATGGCCATCCCCCCTGGGGGGTGATTTCTCGCTTTCTGTCTCTCTCTGTCTGTCTGGCAAGTGCACACACCCTATAGCAAAAACCTCTCCAAAGGGGGGGAAAAAAAAAAGAGAGATCATTAGTGTTATAGTCTAAAAATATGACTTGAAATTTTAATTGTGGGGGATTTCATTGTAAACTATTAGGTTGTTAGAAAAATCAAGACATATTTTTCAATGCAAAAATGCATCATGACATTTCTGACAACCCAATAGTAAACATTTACAAGCAAAAAGATAATCATTTTATAAAGGAAATTATTTAATCAATGAGGAAGAGTTTTTACTGTTACTTCAAAAGGTAAATGAGGGGTTGGCAGGTGGTGTGGTGGTTAAGAGCACTGAACTCCCGTATGGCTGACTACAGTTCAAGTCCCGGGCCTGGTGGCTTGCTTCCTCACTTTCTCTCTCTCTCTTCACTCTGTCCCTCTCTGGTCAAATTAACATAAATAAATTAAATTAAATTAAATAATTCCTTAAAAATAAGGTAAATGAGGGAACCAGCAGTTAGCGTAATGGCTATGTCGCTGGACTCCCACATAGTCGACTGCGGTTCGCATCTCGGACCCGGTGGCTTAAAACTCACGCCGGGCGCGTGTGCGTGCGTCCCCAAGATCCCGAGAGGAGAATGGAGGAGAAGGGATTGCGGCGTGACCATCCCCCCTGGGGGGTGATTTCTCGCTTTCTGTCTCTATGTCTCTGTCTGTCTGGCGAGCGCACGCACCCTATAGCGAAAACCTCTCCAAAAAAAAAAAAATAATAAGGTAAATGACATCTTTATCAACATTTTAAAAATATTTATTTATTTATTTATTTATTTATTTATTTTGATTCAACCATAGAGAAGAGATAGACAGTGAGAAAGCAAGCCACCAGGTCTAGGACTCGAACTGCAGTCGGCCATGTGGGAGCCCAGCACCCTTAACCACCATGCCACCTCCCGGTTCCATTAGCTACATGTTTATACACTGAGAAACCAAACTTCAACTGTGAATTTTATATTCTCATAAAACTTCAGATAACTAATAGAAAAATAACTGAATTTTTTTGGTTTGTTTTCCAATTTCCATTCCAGTTCCAACAGAGGAGTAGAGAAAAACTGTGTGAATTTATGGGCTCTTTACTCAGCACTATATGTAGGCCCAAATCCCATGTTCTATATCAGACATAACCCAAGGGCTTGCTGATAAACCAGCTAGTTGTGGGGGTAGGTAAAGATTATTTGTAGGGGTCACCAATTTTGGTTCTATTAATCCTCCAGTCAAGTAGATTTCAGGCTATGAGGGTGATGTCCTGGAATATACAGCTCTCAGAAGCCCAGAAATGCTGGTTCCAGCACACTTGATTCAACACTGTAAGATTACGATCTGCTTCCACATGGTAAGCAGATAAATCATGCAATAAACTTTGTGAAAGGGAGAAAAAAAATCAGAGAAAAACATAACCAAGGGGGGGAGATATTTATAAGTTAGTTCCACACCTCTTGTCCATATGCATAGCCTAAATGTAGCTTAATGCTTTCATTTAAAATTATAATTATTTCTATTTCTTTCCCAGATCTCTTTTTCATGTTCTTTATAATATATTACCAATACAAAATTTCATCATATTTGTAAATATTGAGTCAAAAGCATACACAAAAATGTACTCAGGGTTCCAGAAAGAAAATACATCATTTTTGATAGTAATAAATAAGAATTTTTTTAATAGTAAAATATCTTCAACAAATTAGTTCAAAGTTACTGTCTTAGGAAAGTTGTCTCTGAACTTGCTGACCAAAGCACATTCTCCAATAAGAGCACATTCACAGCTGAAAACTTAACATTGATATGTTGCTTATTTGATTTCTGCCTGTCTCCCACTCCACAGAAGCTCTAGAGGACAAGGTAGCATTGTCTGAGCCCCCTCTGTGCTTTCAATGGCACTAGCAGGTGATGCAAAATATTTTTTAAAAGAAATGGTTATCTTTTTCACCATGGAAAGATGTTTACATGTATGTACAGAAGTATATACATACTCCTCCTTAGAAAACATGAACATTAAAATTCAGTGAAGGAATCCATAATTTAAAAGAGCTGGTAGTTTTCTCCTTCATATGGGAGGCTTTGTAGATATGCAAGAAGTTGTGGAAATAGAACTTGGCATGAAATGTATATGTCCAGTATTACTCTAGATATGAATTTTTAGAAAAACAGATGTGTACTTAAAAGCAACAAAATACACAAAAACGCTGGAGTTAGGGTTATTAGTGCTGGAAGTTTTTGTGTTTAAAGCAACTGTGGTCCAAATAAAAACAAACATGTCACTGAAAGCATGTAATCGAGCCTGATTGCTATTTCACAGGCTGACTTTAGTATTGACTCTTAATTCTTAGCAAATCAGAGACTTAAAATATAGCTTTGAAAAATATCAATAATAAAAAGTCATTTACATTAAAAAAATTAATGGAGAACCCAAAATGTTATTCTTGAGCAGTAACGAATATGTTACAGTGAAAATAGTTTAAAATGGAAAACTGTGTTTCAGTAAGCAACAAAAATGGCTCACATTAAAGACTCCACTAAACTTTTAGCAGTATTTTCCACACACTGCTCCGATGAAAAAGGGTAAGCAGTAAAAATGTGCTTCTCAAGAGTTTTAAACCATATTGTACAGAAGTCACATCAAATTAATACTGAGGACCATTTAGAGCTTTTATTCTGAAAAGCTTTTGAAAGGGGATTAAACTATGAAAACTCTCATGATACTAAAGTACCTATTAATGGGTTGAGAAGGTAAGAAAGGAACAATGAAAGTGTTATTTTTAGATAAATCTTTACTTTGTATGTAGCAGCACAAAGCTTTGCTCAAGGGACACAGCAACAGTTCTCTAGCAATATCCCACGCATGGAAGCACTGATTGGCAGAATTTTGTTGTCTTTTCTTTTTGAAAATAGGTCATTTTCTTAAAAAGTGACAAAATATAGGTGGAGCACATTAACAAATACAAATACAACTTGATAGTAAGAACAAAAATGAAACAAAATACTCTTGGAAGTAATGCAGTTCTGAAAATAGTATCATGAACCCTTTGTTTTCTTAAATAGCAGGTAACTAACTGATCTTTGCAAGGGCTCTAACAAACTATTCCCCCCAAAATTAGTTTTCATTCCCTATGCTATTTTACATAACGAACAATTATGTTTAAAAAATAAAAAGAAGAAGCAGGAAAGTGCACGAGGAGTGGGAAAAAGAACCTAGATAGTTGTCATCTCATCAAAAATAATGAATGCTCAAGAGGTTTCAACTTCTTGTCTTCCCAGTCATTTGTCCAATCACAATAGGCTACCAGAAGAGAAAAGAGTAGGCAAAAACACTCTACTTTACCAGCCCCATCTAGCACCTGTAACCTCCAAACAACTATATACAGCTGATTTGACAAGGCAACAACTCCAAAAGACAACTGGAAATGTTGTTGCTGGCCTGCTGAGCCTCCATCAGCAAAGGGACACACCACATGGTGGATGACAGCTCTGTGTCTGTCCCATCTTGCAGCCTTTCCCCTCTTTCCTGACAAACAGTCATGCACTCACATAACAGTCTTACAGCTAATGATGCAAACATGAAGTGTAAAGTCTCCTTAATTTGACCCTTGTTAAACTCCTAATTGGATTGAAGTAGGCTCTGAGTGGAAAGCAACCCTGGATTATTCAGGAAAGCTCTTACAAAATGAAGTCCAAATTACAAAAGGCTGCTTGGGCTGCAGGACATCACAAAGAATAGGCAATGAATTGCAGCTGTCACTTAAGTTAAAAATCTAATCAATTGCCTTTTTTAAACAGGTAACTTTTAGAACAGTTTCTTCATTGTGATACTCTTCAGAGTATGCTTGACCCAAATTTAATAAACTGCTATTAAAGCAGAAGAGCAGCTGTAGAGCAAACACTGTAGAATGAGACGGTGCATTCAGAGTCTTAATGATTTTAAAATGACTACAACCACTGCTTCATTCATGAGGAACAAAGCTCAGGCTCTCTGTTCAACAATGTCTTAACACAAACTGTCTGAGGAGACAGCGTTCATTTGTCCTTCATGAACTGCAAAGGTCAGCTGCATTGCTGAGGATATCGCAACAGTTTAATTGTGTTTTTTTTTTTTTTCTTTAGGAAGTCTGAGAGGAGAAACTTCGGAGTCCTTATATATGAAAACTAGCTTTTCTGCAAGGAAATATACAGCTTAAGTACAGAGACAAGGGGGGGGGGGAAATGCATGATATGCAGACAGGTGTAAAACATGAAGTAATT
This sequence comes from Tupaia belangeri chinensis, assembly GCF_000334495.1. Lineage (NCBI taxonomy): Eukaryota > Metazoa > Chordata > Mammalia > Scandentia > Tupaiidae > Tupaia > Tupaia belangeri. The sequence continues at coordinate 7,326,251 of NW_006160114.1, read as the reverse complement.
ATAGAAGCTCAAATTAGTTCTTAGGCCTGAGGCAAAAAAGAGAACAGTGCCTTGACAAAAGGGAATAGCAAATAAGGGTAGCAAACAAAAAATGGCTTGAATGTGTAAATTAGCAAGAAAAATGAGACAGAAAAGCAGCTTTACTCTACTATTATTCCCCACATGAGAACAGAGCAGCTGAACATGATCAAGAGAGCTTTGGAGGAGAGAGGCAGACATCAACTGGGACGTGAAGCCAAAGAGTGGCAGCACCGCACTTTCCAGTCAGTCACTCATTATGTGCTGAAGTGCTCTTGAGAAGTGCCTCTTATACTTGACCTATCATATTACTTCTTCTGTAAACACATAATCCCTGCTTGTTAGGTGGTGTCAACACTAGCATTCATTCACTATAGGAGTCTTTTTGTGAATAGACACTTTAGAAGTGCTGCCAAAACCAAAGAATTGACACCGTAATAAAACAATTTGAATTTCAACCAGGTAAACAGATCTTATGCTTTACTGTAAAAAGCAACGTAAAGAGCATTACATCAATTTTCTCTCATTTGGAAAAAGAACTGCTGCTATGGCAAGACTATTTCCTTCTATAAGTGATTATGATTAACTTGGGTTACAGATCCAAGGGCAGGAACAACTGGCTGGTGTAGTCACACAAATTCCACAAAATACTCTTTCTTTTAACATCACCACCACACAAATCTCAACTAAAAGGTCATAACCAACTCATTAATAATTTTGGAAAAGTATATGTTGCTTGTAGTAGGCAGGGCCGACCAGAAGGTGTTAGGGGAAAAAAAAATTAATGGTGCATTTAGCACATTACATTTTCATTGGTAAAGAAAGGCACCATTTAATTAAACTGTTAGGTGACGCATATTTTGTCAACCAAACAAAACTAGAACAAAAACTAAACATTTAATGTGGGCAACTGAAAAATGTAATTTTACTATTTTTTCAATATATATTTTCTTATCAAGATTCAGATTTGAAGCAAAGCTATTTTTGGAGTGCATTTGAATAAGTTAAAGAATCAAAGAGAAAGTATAATCATTTATTAAAGATATTAAGGACCCTTTGTTATTCAGCATCTCTTCCTCTAAGTATCCTGAAGAAGGTTCTTATAAAGTGTTAAGCAAAATCCCTGCTCTTCTCATGCTTTTAAAAGAAGTATTTCACCTCTAATATTGCCATAGCCATCTCAGAAGTAAATTGTGATGTCTTCATATGGTATAGTCATGTGTCTCTGTGTATTTTTCCACCAGGCATCAATACCAACGGACTCCTGCTTTGGTCTCTTTGCTTTGGATACTAGTGCTTGGGGAGGAAGAAACTATACAGTAATTATCAATTATTTGCTGTGTTGTATAAAAAGTAATTCTTACTAAGCACATAAAAGACATGATTTACAATGAAAGCTTTTCAACCCAAGGAAGACTTGCTCTAGAAGATGGATGTTACAGGTTAAGTATCTAACTCATACATAACAGTAAAATGTCCTTACAAGTAAATAATTCTTAGTGCCCAGTAAAATGTCTACTAAGTTATGTCTCTGATGAATTTCCTTTATGAAATTTTATTTATATGACCCTAAAAGAAAAGAACGTTTGTACAAACCAAAATATGCTAAGATCCCCAAAGCTGTAAATCCATTATTAACTAATTTTAATTATAAAATAATTGTGTTTGGGAAAAAGAGTACAAAAAATAAAACTGCACAATCAAGGTGAAAAATAATAGCCAATCTTACAAAGATAGTTAAGTCATAAACATAAATATTCATTTATAATGCATTTTACCCTAATATATTAAAATATTTGTTAGAAAATTAGTGGAAGGGCATAAAAGCATTTTGTTATATAACATTAGATAAAACTATAAAAGATAATCTGATGTCTCCAAAATGGTTTTAAGATTTTTTTTTGATCGTCATTAAAGAGATAAAATAACATATCTTCCTCATTTCAGGGTGCTATCTAAATTGATGGCTCACTAGTTGTAATAGAGAAATTATTGAAAGATGCTATGTCCAGATTTAGACAGATATTCCTAATATGAAACTAATCTCTCATAGTTAAACCAGAGAATATAGAAACTAACTTTTTCAGCATACTCTGATAATATCAATTATTTAACTTGAATAATAAAATGCTAAATGAACTTCAAGGGCATAAAATAGAATTCTTAACTTATTCTAACCATGTAATTTATATTCTAGGAGAATACAGCAAGTGAAGTAAATTTTCTTACTAAAATCTTTTTGAAATTTCAACATTTAGTTAAAACCATTGTCTTAATGCAAAGAAATATAGAAATTAAGATCATCTGGCAAGAGATTTGCACTTTACATTTTTTATCTTTTTTTTGGGGGGGGAGGTTTTTGCTATAGGGTGCGTGCGCTCGCCAGACAGAGAGAGACAGAGAGACAGAAAGTGAGAAATCACCCCCCAGAGGGGATGGTCATGCCGCAATCCCTTCTCCTCCATTCTCCTCTCAGGATCTTGGGCATGCACGCATACGCGCCCGGCGTGAGTTTTAAGCCACTGGGTCCAGGACGCAAACCGCGATCGACTATGTGGGAGTCCAGCAACATAGCCATTACGCTAACTGCTGGTTCCCTATCTTGTTTTTGTATGTGTACATACAAAATCAGATACAGTAAAATCACTTCCTCAATTTCCTCCAAAGAATGTTCTTCAGGTTCATTTGCCACCTTCTGTGGCAAATGGTCATTACTTACAAGGTAATCTACAGGAGGTGATCCTGAACAGGTGGCACACGTCCCTAATTTTTTAAAAACCTGCATTTTTGCAGATTCTATTTTAACACCTTTAAACATCTGAATTAGTTATCTGAATAAACCATATTTTCTATGAATGGAACAGAACTTAGGAGAAAGAGTTGTTCCACTGTTCTTTAGAAATATAAGCTATGAAGAAATGGCTTCATATGGGAACCAGCAGTTAGCGTAATGGCTATGTCGCTGGACTCCCACGTAGTTGACCACAGTTTGCGTCCCGGACCCGGTGACTTAAAACTCACGCTGGGTGCGTGTGCGTGCGTGCCCAGGATCCTGAGAGGAGAATGGAGGAGAAGGGATTGCGGCGTGACCATCCCCCCTGGGGGGTGATTTCTCGCTTTCTGTCTCTATGTCTCTCTCTGTCTGTCTGGCGAGCGCACATGCCCTATAGTGAAAACCTCTCCAAAAAAAAGAAAAAGAAAGAAATGGCTTCATAAAGCTAAGGAAAAGTTTCAAAACAAGAAATTTGCACAAGAACTTATTTATGAGTTTGTTAAATTTGTTGGAGGAGGACATTACTTTGTTGAGAAAGCAGTGAGATGGGTTGACTTAGGTTCTCAGATCTAATGTCAGCCCTTGAGAGCCCTTGACGTAGGTTCTCAGTCCTTGTGCTGTCTGCACACCAACCTGTTACTAAGGCTTCTCCTTGGCTTTTGAGAAAAGGTATTTTGTTGGAATTATAAACACACATTTTATAATTTTTTAGCTTTCTAAAAATGAAAACTCTTTAAAACAAGTATTATAAATTATTGCTTGACTTTCCTACATGGGACTTTAACAAAACATTTTAAGGAATAGAACATGAGGAAGTACAATACTGCCAATATCTTATTGAAAAGTGTTAAGAAAATTCTTCCTTGCTTTGTGCTGTAACTTTCATCCACTGGTCTTACTGGTGCCTCCTGGAAGATCATAGATACATATAGTCCTTGTTATAAACAACAGACTTTTCAGAGGCAACTATTGCACTCTATTCCTATTTCCACTTCTACCATCCAAATTACTCTCTGTCTCTCTATTTTGAGAGAGATTTTTGCTATCGGGTGCACATGCTCGCCAGAGACACAAAGAGAAACAGAGAGACAGAAAGTTAGAAATCACCCCCCGGAGGGGACTGTCACGATGCCATCCCTTCCCCTTATCCTCCTCTTGGGATCTTGGGCATGCACGCACATGTGCCTGGCATGAGTTTTAAGCTGCCAGGGCCAGGACTTGAACCACAGTCGACTACATTAGAGACCAGTGATGTAACCCTCATGCCATCTGCTGGTCCTCCAAATTACTCTCTTTAATAGGCTAAACTAGTCTTGGTTCTCAAGTCTTAACAAGGTTTCTTGTCATTTATGAATATTGTCTTTCATTCAAAGTATTCACTAATTTAATTTGTCACCTAAAGATTGACTTTTAATTTAATTATGTTGTGAAGAAAATTCTTTGTATTATTTCAATTTATTTTTTAGACAGAGTTTTGTTATAAGGCACAAGTGCTCACCAGAGAGACAGAGACACAGAAAGCAAGAAATCCGCTCCCCCTCAGGGGATTGTAGCCATGTGGCCATGCCACAATCCCTTCTCCTCCATTCTCCTCTCAGGATCTTAGGCATACACGCACATGTATCCAGCCTGAGTTTCAAGCCTCTGAGTATGGGACTTGAACTGCAGTCAGCCATGTGGGAGTCCAGCAAAGTAACCATTATGCCATCTGCTGGTCCCATGTATTATTTCAATTAAAAAAATTACTGAGGTTTGTTTTATGGCCTGATATGTGGTTTATCCTAGAGAATGTTCCATTTTTAGTAGAGAAGAACTATCCTGTTGTTGGGTGGGGTGTTTATAGATATGTATTAAGTATTTTTGGTTTATAGTGCAGTTGAAGTTTTATACAAACTTGTTAATCTTCTGTTCAGTTATTCTTATTATTATTGAAAATAGGGTACTGAGATCACTAAGTATTATTGGAGAACTATATGTTTCTCCTTTCAATTATAAGTTTTTGCTTCATGAATAATAAGCTCTTTTTAAAGAACTGTTTAATTATATTAATTATTATTATGCTTTTTGGCATGTGCACTCAACAGAGAGAGACAGAAAGAGAGAGAAAGCGAGAAAGCAAACAGCCAAGTCTGGGACTCAAAATGGCAGTTGGTCATGTGGAAGTCCAGTGTCTTAACTACTATGCCAGGCCCAATAGACTTTATTTATTGTTAGGTGCATATACATTTATAATTATTATATCTTCCTACCAGTTAAATCATTATTATAAAATGTCCCTCTTTATATCTTCTGACATTTTTAGTATAAAAGTCTCTTTTGTCTGACATTAGTGTAGCCACTCTTTTATGGTTGTCTTTGCATGGTCTTTTTTCATACTTTTATTTTCAACCTATCTGTATCTTTGAATCCAACTGGGTCAAAGCAGACAGTTTACAGCATGTGGTTCTACATAGATAGCACATAATTGGATCCTGTTGAGGGTTTAATTCAGTCTGATAATCTGTTCTGTTTTGTTTTTAATTGCTAGAGATGTGTGCACTCAACAGAGAGACAAAGAAAGAGTTATATATATATATATATATATATATATAGAGAGAGAGAGAGAGAGAGAGAGAGAGAAAGTGCCTGGGGTGGTGTGTGCTCATGCCACAATCTCCGTTCCTCCATTCCTCCATCCTGCTGGGATTCTGGGCCTGTATGCACTCACATCTGGTGTGTGTTTTAAGCTTCCAAGGCTGGAATTCAAACTAGGGTCATCCATGTGGAAGCCCCATAATTCCCTCAACCACAAGGCTATGGAACTTGCCCAGTCTTTGTTTCTTTTTAATAGACTCTAATCCATTCATATGCCATGTTATTATTGATATGATTGGGTTTACTGTTGTTAATTTGCTTTATATTTTTCTATATCACTCACATATTTTTGTTCGCTTATTCATCCTTATTCTTGTGTTAAATTCTTTTGTATAAGAATATTTTCTAGCATAACACTGTAATTCATTTCATGATTTTCTGCTGATTAATTGGTAATTTAAAAAAATATATATTTACATGCCTCACTTTCTCTGCAATTTATTAATAGCATTGGTTGTTCAATCAAATCTGCAAGTTCTTTCAGTACCTACAAGTTGTACATTCATTAGTAATTAATTACTTTCTTAATATTTTATCATTAGTTTTGTTTTCTTCTTTATAATATTCATTATATCCTTTCTAAATTTAAATAATGACAAATATGGAGAGCGATGTGTTTTAAAAATACCTAACAACTAAAAGTTTGTATTTAAAGTTATCCATGATGAAAATTACTAAAATAATTATAATTTTTTTTAAAAAACTCAATGCAAGAATTTTTTGAAGAATGAACTCAAATATATATTTAAATTTAATTAACATCATAAAAATATACTTTACTGCCATGAGAGGGTCTTCAAAAATTTCATAGAAATGTGTATAATAATAATAATAATAATAATAAACTATGTTGGGCTAGCAGGGGTTGTGGTGGTATAGGCTCTGGACTCCCACATGATCCACTATAGTTCAGGTCCCAGACCCGGCAGCTTAAAACTCACACCAGGAACATGTGTGTGCCCCAAATACTGAGAGGACAATTGAAGAGAGGGGATTGCGGCATGGCCATTCCCTCCCCCCCGGGGGGGTTTATTTCTCACTTTCTGTCTCTCTGTTACTCAGAGTACACATGCCCTGTAGGAAAAATCTCTCTCCAAAAAGTTACCTTGTATCATTTCAAGAATATACAAGCTGCATACACTTTTAAAGGTAAACATTCTGGTATTTTGTAATGACTTCAAAATTAAGTAAATACAGAGAAGTGAAAGATTACAGAAAAGAATGGGTAGAAGAGGTTTCGAAAAATCATGTTTCAATGCTCTTATCATCTGAGGTGGGAAACTGAGCCAAATGAGCAAGCCCTAGAATTAGGTTTTCTGATGCCTACTCAGGACTTTTCTCACTGTACTGTGAAACTAAGGGAGTTAAGGAAAAAGCAAACACTTAAAAGTATTTTTGGCTGTTTTCCACACCTCAAGTAAAATGGGTATGATTCCTACCAAAATATCCTGAGAGATACTTAGATGGTATTGGAAACAGAAATGACAAGTAGATTAACACTTAGGCTGAACCTAAATATACTTTCATATGTAATATCAGAGTCTTTCAAAAGAAACCTGGATACAGGGATAAATTAAACTAAACTCTAATATCCTTAGCTGTTGATAAAACTGTTTCATAAAGGACTCAGTATTCATATAGAAAAATCTACTCTACACCTTAGTCTTAAAATTCCTTGACTTCTTTGAATTTAGCAGCCTAGGCCATCTATGGCCACATTCTGTTCCATGATCTATTTTGCCTCTTATGTTTAAGTGCTCCATCTATTCCTTACCCACATCTAAGGTTGCCAGATAAAGTATAGGATTTTTAGTTAAATCAGAATTTTAGACAGACAATGAAATATTTACCTGAAATTCAAATTCAGCTGAATGCCCTATATTTTATAATGCTACATCTGGCAACTCTACCCTCATTAAGCCTTTTCAACCCTTATCTTAGTCTTAGTACTTTTATTGTCAAGAAAAATTGAGGCATAGTCATGTATTATATCAACTTTTTAAATCACCATCTTCAACCATCTCTATCCACTATTAACCTTCCACAATGCAATAGTTTCTTCCTTTTACATCTCCAGGCTGCTGCCTGTCTCTTTCAAACCAGTGCTTCATCCTTCATTGTTATAATTACATATGAAATATAATAAGTAAAATGTAATAGTAATAATTGTATAGAATTTACCTCCAAGAAAAACAGCCATCTCTCAATTATCTGTAGCCTCAAGAGAGTGATACCATTTCTTTTTGTTAGTCTAGGAGACAGACCTCTACCAATCAGCCTTTGTTTCCATTTTTCTTTTTTTTGGAGAGGTTTTTGCTAAAGGGCGCGTGTGCTCGCCAGACAGACAGAGAGAGACATAAAGACAGAAAGCGAGAAATCACCCACCAGGGGGGATGTCCATGCCACAATCCCTTCTCCTCCATTTTCCTGTCGGGATCTTGGGCATGCACGCATACGCGTCCGGCGTGAGTTTAAGTCACCGGGTCCAGGACGCGAACCACGGTCGACCATGTGGGAGTCCAGCGACATAGCCATTATGCTAACTGCTGGTCCCCCTTCATTTCCATTTTAACCTCTCTTCTATTGTTCTTTTCACTAAACCCTTTATATGTTCAAAATCTCAAAACTTATCCTACTTAAGAAAGGTAGAGTAATTATTGAGAATATGTGGGTACCCTAAGGCCATTTTCCTTAGGATCGTTGCCACATTCTCTCATATATTTCCTGTAATAATATTCATGATATAATTTTAAGTTATATAAAGTCAAAAATACAGTTGTTTTAAAAAAATATTAAATAGTAGCCAGCAGGTGGCATGGTGGTTAAGGTGCTGAATTCCCACATGGCCAACTATGGTTGAAGTCCCAGATCTGTCAGCTTGAAAATCACAATAAATAAATTAATTTTTAAAAATACACACACACACACACACACACACATATATATAACTAAATATTTAAATTAAAAAATACCTTACAAAGAAATTACTAAAATTATAAAATTAATACATTTACCTGCTTTTTTTTTTTTGAGAGATTTTTGCTATGGGGGCATGTGCTCGCCAGAAAGACAGAGAAAGAGAGACAGAAAGAGAGAAATCAACCCCCAGGGGAGATGGCCACGCTGCAATCCCTTCTCTTCCATTCTCCTCTCGAGATCTTGGGCAGGCCTGCACATGCACCTGGTGTGAGTTTAAGCCACCAGGTCCAGAACTGAAACCGTGGTTGACTACATGGGCGTCCAATGACATAGCCATTGCTCCAACTGTTGGTCCCCATTTACCTACTTTTTAAAAAAGTATTTCAACATTTCACTTTCACCTCCCAGTTACTCTTCTGCCCTATTGTAATTGGCCTCTGTCTCTACAATTCCACTGATACTGATGTGCAGAGACAAAGAACTCTTTATGTGATTTGGACTCTTTGTGGCAACTGAACTATTGTCCACTAGTCTTTCATTAAAACTCACTTCTGCTTGGCAAGGACAGTTGTGTTAGTTTTCCTCCCTACCTTTCTGTACATTCTGTCTGCTTCTCTCCTGGATCATATCCTTCTCTTGGTGCTTCCTTGAAAAATGTCCTTATAGTTATCCACATTCTATAATATGTTGTCTTCTGGCATCTCTCAAGCATTCCTACTACAAAAAATATTATGATGATTTTCTCCCCACGCTTTAGAGTCATATATGTAGCTATCTTAAATTTTCTACTTAGTAACTCATAGTTCAATGGTTAAAACTTAAGAACTTCCCAGAAAAATCTGATGCTCCAAATTTCTGTACCTCAGTTGGTAGCGCTTATAGCCTACCATCAGAACCATGAAAATGATCTCAGATGTGCCCAAATACTCTCAATGATTTTTCTTTCTCAACCAGTTTGTCCAGTAGGCTCTGTATATTATGGTATTCATTTTTTTGGAGAGGTTTGTACTATAGGACACGTGTGCCTGTCAGAAAGACAGAGAGAGGCAGAGAGATAGAAAGTGAGAAATCACCCCCCGGGGGAATGGTCATGCCACAATCCCTTCTCCTCCATTCTCCTGTCAGGATCTTGGGCACGCACGCACACATGCCCAGTGTGAGTTTAAGCCAAGGGATTTGGATTTGAACCGTGGTCGACTACATAGGAGTCCAGTGATATAGCCATTACACCAACTGCTGGTCCCTTATTATGGTATTCTTGGATGAGACATAATATAAAAAAATCAGTTTGTCATATTTATTTGTAATTAGTCTACAGAAGAAATAGCTATTATGATCATTGTCATCAGCTTTTTTCTCCCCCACCTCCATAATGTCAAGTTTAATCTGCCAAATATGTAAGTTAAATATATGGAGCATGTTTTGTTTATGCGCAATAGAGTAAAGAGAGGGTTCTTGAAATAATCAATGGGTAGGGTGAAGAATAGGCCTTCCTGGTCAGGTGGGTGGGAAGAAGGTGGGGAAGGGCAGAGAGGAGAGACCTCATTAAGAAGGGACTGACCTGGGGCCAGGAGATGGCCTGGTAGTTATGTCAATAGACTCCCACATGGCCTATGGCAGTTTGCATCCCAGACCTGGTGGCTTGAAGTTATTCGAAGTTATTCTGGGCACATGTGTGTGCATGCCCAAGATCCCAGGAGCTGAATGTAAGAAAAGGGATTGCACCATGGTTATCCTCCCGGGGGCTGATTTCTTGCCTTCCATTTCACTGTCTCTCTCTCTCCAGTGAGCTTACACACCCTATGGCAAAAATCTCTAAAGAAAAAAGAAGAAACTTACCAGAGATGAGACATAACTCTCAGGGACCCAGGGGCATGGGCCTATAGATGACTGCCTCTCTCTAAGTAAGCACCTAGGCAACACAGACTGGGGCTGGTTGTCACTAGGCCTGGTTAGCAGCTGCCTCTTAGCACAATTGCTCACTAATGTGCACATATACTAGACAAATGGAAGCTCCTCTTACCTCACCTCCTAAGGAGGCGCACTCTGGCTAGGCAGTTAGTCAGAACAAGCAACAAAAGGGGAGCCATGATGGAACACTGAGAGGGAAAAAGGACTATGAAACCATCCAACTCACTTTAACTTAATGGAAGCCACATTCTTCCCTACCATCTGTCCTTCTGGTCAAAACTAGCATTATGTGCCATTAGATGAAACAATTAAAGTCAGAGACCAAGAGCCAGATGACATTGTTCCTAACTTTGAAATCTGAAGTACCTGGGCCCAATGAAAATTATGAGATAAGCTAACAGGCCTAAAATACATGGGAAAGAATAGTTGGTGGCAAAGGGTCACAATCAGGGCCAAAAAACACCCATATAATGAGCCTAACTTATAGAAGAAATGTAGTCATTAACCACTACTTCATTTTAAAAGCCTTACACAAACCGGTGTGAGGTAGGAGATAGGAAGGAATGCTAAGAATATATTGGGTCGTTGGAAAAGTCATGACATATTTCCCATATAAAAAAGCATTATGACTTTCCTGATGACCCAATATTAATAGTTAGGGTAAAGGCCCAAGATAAAATCACAAAACGACTAAGTTTTGGGATGAAGACACAATAGCTCAGCTGTTGCTGAACTGTTTGCTCCAGAGATAGCTTGCGGCAGTGACTTAACGAATGAACTAAGACAGACTTTTTTCCTGGTCCCACTACATCCCAGGAGGAATGCGCTTTCATAGCCCAAAGCTTTTAGGTACAAATAAGTCTCCTGATCTTGGTACCCACTCCAAAATTAACAAAAAGAACTGGACCCATCCAGCATGGGACCTCACCAAGAGGAAAGCACATGCACCACCTGAGAACAAGCATAGGCAAAGGCCCTCTGACCCAGATACAAATTCCTCCCCTCAGTTTCTCATCGACAACCCAGTAGGGACCTGCTCCCTGCTTGAGAGCTCTGCTCTTCCTTAAGGAACTCTGCTTGCCGACCTCTATATGCCTAATTCTTTGTGAGCCAGACAAGAACCCGTGTCTCACTGTGGGTGCTGGGCCAGATCACCCCTGTGTTTCTTCATCACTATGCACCCTCAACAAGGGCTCTGAATTCTAAGAACATCACAAATGTTCAATTGGTTACACATGAAATGCTATACTTCATCTTTTGGTCTCAAACACAGTAGCCGCCCCCTCCCTCAGGACCCCCCTCCCAAATGTCATCTGTGCCAAGAAGGAGAGAAGGCCCCAAGTTTCAAGGGGCTCCGGGCTGTTGCAGTGGTGCAAGGTGGGTGAGACTTCTGTCTTGGCAGCACAGCCCAGTTCCCTGGCATCTCCTCCCACAGACCGTGTTATTTATTCAGGGGTAGTGACTGCATTAGTTTTCCTGACAAATTTGTGTTATCTTTTGCTTTCCTATATTTCTTTCTTCCCTGCTGCCTCATCCCACTGTTTCCAGATGACTGCCAGCTGAGCAAGGTCGACCTAGGTTTGCTGTCTTCCCAGCTAAATGCATTTTCATGTAACACCCTTTTGCTTTCTGCTTCTTCATTTCTTCTTGTTCTCTCCTTGAAAACTCCTTTGGCCTGTCCAGATCTAGTTTTGTGACTGTTCTGGATGTCTGTGATGCCCAGCTGGGGTTCTCATTGTTGATGAGCCCTTCCACACTTCTGCTGATAGTCCTCTCTTCATCTCTGCTCTCATGAGAATCAGGAGATTTCTTCTTTACAGGGGTCACTTGCAGTCCCATCTCCCCTTTCTGTCCTTGTTCTCTTCTTCTCTGACCTGCTTTTCAGCCTGGAGATGTGCTTTGATCTCCTCAGTGTCATGTACCTTGCCTGGTCTTTGAGGCCTTCCCTCATTCCCCCTTTAGGTATTGTGGTTGTGGCAGCACTGCCTCCATCTTTATTTTTTTTCCTTATAATCACTGTATCTACCCTAATCTTCCTCCTGCATTTTTGATAAATTAAAATAAATTTTATTACTCATCTCCATAGATCATCTAATATGTGTATTGGTCAATGCTAGACATTTTGGAATATGGTAAAAATGAAGGATAGGGGCCAGCAGGAGGCGCAGTCATTGAGGGGCTGACTCCCACAGGGCCAAAGACAATTTGTGTCCTGGATCTGGTGGCTTGCTTTCTCACTTTTCCTCTCTTTCTCTTCTCTGGTCAAATTAAAAATAATAATAATAATAATAATGATAGTAAAATTGAATAAATAATTCTTTAAAGAAAAAAAAGAGGGATAAGATTTTGCTCATCATCCAGAGATATTGGATCTGTTTTACAGACAAAAGAACATTAATAAAATTAATACTTTTTTGCTATAGGGCACAAGTGCTCACTGGAGACACACAGAAACAGTAAGAGAAAGTGAGAAATCATCCCCCAGGGGGGATAGCAATGCTACAATCCCTTGTCCTCCATTCACCTCTCAGGATTTTGGGCATGCACGCATATGCTCCTGGCATGAGTTTCAAGTCATTGGGTCTGGGACTCAAACCATGGTTGGCCATGTGGAAGTCCAGTGCCATGATCACTACATCACCTGCTGGCTCCAGTTAATACTTTTTAAATAGCACATATCTATCTATGCTATACCAAAAATGGAGAGGCTGAGTGATATAAGATTACTGAGAAAGAAAGACTATAAAGGAGGAGTGCATTTCTGATAGGTAAAGAAGAAGAACTGAAAAGGCAGGGAGGGAAAGAAATATTAAGAATAGTGTTTGGAAAAATAACTAATCTATAATAGAAAATTCAAAGAGGGATCCAACAAGTTGATACTAGAACAGTATGCTGTGGCCAGGTACTACAGTGCCTGACTACCAGAGGAGGCTCCACCACATACATTTTCTTGTCTCCCTTTTCTCTTCCTCTCTCTTTCCTTCCATCCCTCTCTACTTTCATTCTTTTCAAACTGGGAGTCAATTAATGTTTTTAACTGAAAAACCTTAAGCGAGTAACATAATTGAGATAGTCTGTGAGAAAGTCAATCCAGCAGTTTTCTTTAAGATGGACTAGAGAAGGGAGATACAGAAGCAGGAAGCCATAGTCCGGTAGAGGCAATAAGGTTGGGACTAGGATGAATGTGGTGTGTATGGGAAGAGTATCCATGAAAGGCACTAAGAAAGAATTAGAATCGCAAGGCTTGGTGATTAATGGAGAGCTGGGGTGGTAAAGAAGGAGCAAAGGGCAAGAGAGTTGATAATGAATAAGATGTCAAGTTTTCCAAAAGATGACAATGACTCAAGTCAACGACAGAAAGAAGGGAGAAAATAAGAGACAGCAGTCCTCAGGAAGAGCCTTAGACTTCTACTTGAGATGAAGGAGGCGGGAACCAGCAGTTAGCATAATGGCTATGTCGCTGGACTCCCACGTAGTTGACTGCGGTTCGCGTCCCGGACCCGGTCGCTTAAAACTCACGCAGGGCGCGTGTGCGTGTGTGCCCAAGATCCCGAGAGGAGAATGGAGGAGAAGGGACTGTGGCGTGACCATCCCCCCTGGGGGGTGATTTCTCGCTTTCTGTCTCTATGTCTCTCTCTCTGTCTGTCTGGCAAGTGCACGTGCCCTATAGCGAAAACCTCTCCAAAAAAAAAAAAAGAGATGAAGGAGGTACAATGATATAAAGAGGACAGGATCATCAATTTGGAAAATGTCCATCTGGCAATAGAAAATCCGTGATGAAGAATTAATAGAGAGATCTCAGTTGGAGGTATAGGTTTCTGACAAATCTATAAAAATATGGTAATTCAAATAGGAAGAAGCTCAACAATATACTCAAATATAGAGGGTAAGAAAATAAATAGAAAAAAAAAAGAGTCAAATGAATGGTGAGAAATCAGTGAGGTAAGAGGCAAGATAAGATAAATGAAATAGTGGATACGGCACATAAGTTATTAAGCACGTGGATGCTGAAGTCACAAAGAACAATTTAGAGTCCCAGCTCCAGCCAGAGGACCTTACGTAAGTTTTCTACACTTATCTCCAAAAGTGAAAGAGTAATACCTATCTCTCACAGATTTATTACTGACATGTAATACATTTGTCTACTTGCTTATGTATTTATTTGTTAACTTAGAATCTCCCCATTAGAATGCAAATGCCATTGTCTAAATCCAATTGTTTTCAGTTCTTTTGAAGATGGGATATTGGATGCTTTTTTGTTCTCAGTTCTGGGTCCCAGATGACAGTTCTGGGGCCACAGAAAAATCCCTCTCAACTACTTGCTGCAGATGCAGTGCTCAGCACAGAGTCTTGCACAGAATAAGTATTGAATTGCTAATGTTAAGTCTTTTTGTTAAGAGAAGTGAATTGCAAAAAGGAGGAGGTCAACAATGTCAAGAGGGTATGAAGAGTTATAAATTAAAGGGTTATGATAACCTTTCATTACAGTTTCAATAATATCACTGTAAGCAAATACTGAGCGGAATTAATTCTTCATTCCTTCCTTTTTCCTATTTATTCTTCTTCCCTCCCTCCTCTCCTTTTCTTCTTCTTCTTTTTTTTATTTAAATAGACATTTATCAGGCAGCAGATATTTATAAGCCATACTCTGTTTTATATTCTAACCAAGTAGCAATGAAGAGACAAAACCCTTACTCTCACTGAGGGCTCAGATTTAAATTAGTACATAGACTCAATAAATAGGATAAATAAGTAAAGACATATGTTAGGGTAAGTGGTAGGTGGCTAAGGAGAGTCCAGGTGGGAGTGCACTGTAATTTTAGATAGAGCATGCACCTGCAGGGGGTGAAGGAAAAATCAAATAGAGGCATGAGTTTCAAGTCATAGTAGAGAGTTCTATTTATCACAGAAAATCCAACAAATGCATAGACCCTAAAGTGAGTGGCTGTCAATGTCCACATTGGAGAGACAGCAGTAGTGACAGTAGTTGGTGATGAGGTCAGAAGGGTAAAGGGATAAATGAGGTAGAAAGGTGCTTACTCTGAGGGCTGATAGGTCAGTAAGTCTTTTAAGGATTTAGACTTACTGTGACATGGAAAGTCATTAGGTAATCCTAGGAATACAGGATGATTTTTCAGTATATATATATATATAATGAATAATCATAAAATCAGCGTAATAAACATACTTTTTAATTTTGTTTTATTTTAAGCTTTTGTCATTGGGCACATGTGATTGCTGGAGAGAGATAGAGAGACATAGAGAGAGAAAGTGAGGAATCATCTTCCAGCGCAGATGTGCACACCATAGTCCCTTCACCATTCTCCTCTCAGAATTTTGGGAACATATGCACACTCACCTGGCATTATTTTCAATCTGCCAGGTCCAAGACTTGAACCACAATAAGCCATGTGGGAATCCAGCATCTTAACCATCATGCCATCTGCTGGCCTCCATATCTATCATTTGTAATAGATGCTCTGGCTGCTATGTCAAGAAAAGAATGTAAGGGGTACAGAAGAAAGAGGATCAGGAAGCCTAGACATTTTTGTTAACTTATAATATACACTTAAAGAAGATGGTGGTTTGGTAAGAATGTAAACTGTAAAGTTGGTGAGAGCATTCAGATTCTGGAGGATTCGCTGATGGTCTGGATATGGGGAATGAGAGCAGGAGTGAAAGATGACAGCAAAGTTATTGGCCTAGGCAACTGGAGGAAAAGTGTCACCATTTATTGAGACAGGAATGACTGCAGGAGAAACAGGGTTCCATTGAAGAGCAGGTGCAAAATTTGGATTTAAGTTTGAAATGCATCTTGCATATGTGAGAAAACTGCAGGACATATGAGCTTGGAGTTGGAGGGGGTAGGTCTTGGCTGGAGTACCAGCTGTAGACTAAGAAAATAATCAGCAAAATTAACAAAATCTTTCATTGGAGATGACAGGACAGATTACTCATTTAATTACTCATTCAACAAATATTCATCTATGCACTATGCTAGAAAAGTTCAAGGGTACACAGACAGAAAAGGCTTGAGCTGAATCCTAGCTTTGCTAGTTCCTGTGTGGTCTTGGGTAAGAGAATTAAAAAAAAAAATTCTATGATTTTTATGTGTATTCGTTTATTTAATCTGTGCAACAAACCTTGGATGCAGCTATTATTCCCCCTATATTACAGATGAGAAGACGAACTTAAGTTCTATGTCTAGTGTGTGATTAAGAAAACGGACTCTGGAGCCTGGGAACAGATGGCCTGGATAAACACTCAACTCTGCAAACCCCTAGCTTTGTAAACACGGAGGAGTTACTTGACTTAATTGCGTCTCAATTTCTTATCAATAAAACAAGAGCAGTGGTATCTACTTCCCACTGTTACTGAGAGAATGGAGGTACAGTAATACAGATCAAGCATTTAGTACCATATCGAGCATATAGTAAGAACTCACTATTAATTTTATGCATTCTTTGTCTCCTTTAAAAATGTTAAACTTGAGATCAGCAGTTGGTGTAATGGCTATGTCACTGGGCTCCGATGTAGTTGACTATGGTTCAAGTCCCGGACCTGGTGTCTTAAACTGTGCATGTGTGCCCAAGATCCCGAGAGGAAAATGGAGGAGAAAGGAATACAGTGTGGCAACCCTTGGAGGGTGATTTTTTTTTTTTTGAGAGGTTTTTCCTATAGGGGGGCGGCGCCGCCAGACAGACAGAGAGAGACAGAGAGACAGAAAGTGAGAAATCACCCCCCAGGGGGGGTGGCCACTTTCTCCTCCATTCTCCTCTCGGGGTCTTGGGCACACGTGCACACACGCCCGGCATGAGTTCTAAGCCACTGGGTCCAGGACGTGAACCGCGGTCGACTACGTGGGAGTCCAGCAACATAGCCATTATGCTAACTGCTGGTTCCCTGGAGGGTGATTTCTCACTATCTGTCTCTCTGTCTCTCCCTGTCTTTCTGGCAAGCACACGCACCCTATAACAAAAACCTGTCAAAAAAAAAAAAAGTTAAACTTTAATTCTGGGTAGTTGTAAAATATAATGCTCTGGGAGGCTGACCCACATGGGAAGGTTCTGAGTTTATGTCCAGAGACTTCCCTGAGTATACTGGACGCACTTGCGGCCATGATGTGAGGCTAGCTGAGACTGGGAATAGACCAGGACTCTGTTCAGGGTGCTGTCTTCTTTCTTTTCTCTGTTACTCTCACTCAAAGAGGAAATAAATATAAAATTTTGAAGGATGTAAAAATTTTAAAATAACAATAATCTGCGACATGTTTCCTTAAGGTTCGAAGACACACTAGTTGATGATTAGCTGACTCTGAAGCACTGAGTGAAGTATGAGTGGGGAAGGATAACTCCCAGGTCCGGGTATACAGTTAAGACTGGCCTATATCTGAGGCAGGGCGGCAGTAAGTATCTTGTGATGAGAATCAGGACTCTCCAACGGGTCCCTTGATAAATAGTTAGTCTAATTGTTGATCTACATTAATTCAGTTATTTTAGTACATCTGACCAAGTGGTACTTACCCTTAAGGTGTCTATTAATTGTACTCTAGAGTATGGTGATTATTAAATACTGGAATGTATGGACAAAAATAACAATTCTTAACAATGAATTCTGTTACAGTTTTTAGATAATAGAAGACTAAATAGGACATAGGCTACAAAAACTACTATCCGAAGAGACTCCAGTATCTTATTTACTGAGCGTAAGGCTTTAATAAAGTTATAGCCTTCTTTTGTTGGCAATTGTGTCTGTCCTCATTCTAGTATGCCCTCAGAAAGCTACCAGATCTTAACCTGCACAACAAAAGTGCCACTCATTGAAACAGTTATAACAGGAAAGGAAAGCAAGTTGATGGGATTTAAAGTGTTACAGGCCACTGAATCACTGACTGCTTGGTGAGGGCATGTAGAGAAATGTCATTCTCAACACAGGGAGTACAGTGAAGTCATATTAATGAAGCAGCTTTGAAACATGAAGCTATTCATAAAGTATTTTTTTTTGTATATTCAGATTTCCTTGGGAATCCTAATTCAGCAACAGAAATATTCCAATAATAGTTTTTAATTATTTTACTTGTAGGTTTTATTTCCCAATGATACTCTTTTTTTTTTTTTTTTTTTTAAAGAGGCTCTTAACACTTGATGTTTCCTATTCCATTATCTACTCCCAGGTGCCATCAACATTTTGAGATATAAACAAAAGGTGGTGAAGAGCTGGTATTCCCCTCACGTGGGGACTGAAAAATAATATGAAATTTTACTTTGAAATTTCTTAGCCTTCTAAGTGCTGGTTTTTAGTGACCACATATAAGAATAGAGTAGCTATATCAACACAGTTCTGGGAAAAAATAAGTGGCATTGATGATGATTTGGAGAATTCTCAGGAATCAGACATGATCACAAGAATAAATCACTTAGAGAATTAGCTGTGTTCCAGGCTTCATTAGTTCTAATTATCCCCCAAATATGCTCAGCAGAATGCACTTGGGTCAGCTGGGACTGACACACAATAGAGTGGGCAACTTATAAACTCCTCAAAGCTCAGAAAGAGTTCATAAAACAACTGCTTGTGCATTTAGATTCATGTGATAACACCTCTTATTGCATAAGCCACCAGATGAAACAGATGGGGCAGCTCTTCACTTGAGAATGTTTCTTTTGTAAAAGCACTGGACTTCTTTATTTTTCATTCAAGACACAGACTGCGTGAAAGCCAAATTTAAGGCAGGCTGTCTTTGTGGTTTATTGCCTAGATGTCACAGCAATAGTAAATAAAGTATTAATGAAATAGCCTCATTTAGGGAGGAAAAAAACTTGGCAAATAAAACCATTTGTCCACACTTGCAGAAATGTAGGGCTTTAAAATAAAAAATAATCACAAAAAGTTTACACATGTGTTTCTTTAACCACTTCTAGTGACATAAAGAGAAAAATAGATTTTTGTATTTTATTAATTACTTACTTAATACTGGTTATCTTTTATACTTAATTCTGAGAAATATGTTTTCAACAATGTATTAATAATTTTCCAAGAATTAATGGAGGCTTGTTTGTCCTCCATTCACCAGTTCACTCTGGAGTACTAGATATTCATTACTAGGCATTGCATGTGAAGAAAATAATAGGATAGAATCGGTCCTGATTGGTGAAATTACTTCAGCTTAATAAAGTTTTCACGTGGACTTCAACTTATTAAATATATCGCTTTATGAAGGCATTTACCTATTCATGCTACATAACTTACAAACAAGTGTTATTACCAAAAAGTTAAAATATTAATGAATCAATATACAAATGATTTCCGCAGTAGTCTACAGGCCCTAGGAACACATTTATTGTGCATTTATCAAGTATGTGGGAAACCTGTAGATTCTATCTGTAAATGCAAATGTGTTGACAAAGCAAAATTAATAAATGTCAAAATATACACAATATCTACTTTTTTCCTAAATAGGAATGATTAGTTACATATTCTGATAAAGCCATGAAAAAACCAGTAAAAGGATTTTAAGCATTTGGTAAAAAACTATATAAACATTTTGGGGTGTTTAACGAAGTTAACTTATCCACTGATCTTATTAAAGTGCATTAGTGTTGGGGCTGCAGTTGGTGAGGTGGTTAAGATGTTGGACTCCCACATGGCCGATCACTGTTCAAGTTCTGGACCAGGTGGCTTGCTTTCTCACTTTCTCCCTCTTTCTGACTGAACTGAAAAAAAAAATAATAATAATAGTGAATAAAATTAAGTAAGTCATTTTTTTTTTTTGAGAGGTTTTCGCTATAGGGCTCGTTCGCTCGCCAGACAGACAGAGAGACAGAGAGACAGAAAGTGAGAAATCACCCCCCAGGGGGGATGGTCACGCCGCAATCCCTTCTCCTCCATTCTCCTCTAGGGATCTTGGGCACGCACGCACACACGCCCGGCGTGAGTTTTAAGCCACCACGTCCGGGTCACGAACCACGGTTGACTACGTGGGAGTCCAGCGACATAGCCATTACGCTAACTGCTGGTCCCAAGTAAGTCTTTTTTAAAAAGTGTGTTAGCCTCTTTCTATAGCTAGGCTGAATGAAAATATTAAATTCACTGAAGTTAAACTGTGTTTAACTGTGGATGTTCTTTCTGTTTTTATTAATAATTTATTACTATGATGATTTTTTTTTTTTAATTTTCACAACAGAGAAAGAGAGAGGAAAAGTAAGGAAGCAAGCACCATCTCCAGGACTCAAACTACATTCGGCCATGTGGGAGTCCAGTGCATAAACCACCACACCATTTGCCAGCCCCAGGATGTTCTATCTATGCTGCAACCTATGGCAAGTTTTTACAAAAGAACTAGTATGGGGCCCAGATGTTGGTGTGGAGGTAAAACAGTATTCTCTGAGAGTCTGATCCACATGGAAAGGTTCTGGGTCAGTGTCTAGAGACCTCCCTGAATCCTTTGGGCACATGTGTGCCCATCATCAGGGCTGAGTGAGGCTAGGGATCATCATGACCTGTTAGGGTACAGTCTTTCTATCTCTATGTCTCTTTTTCTGTCTCTCTTGTTCATAGAAAAAAGAATAAACAAATATTAATTTAAAAAACTCTTATGCCTATTGAATCTTGTTCAAAATAATGGTTCAATATTTATTATTATAAGTCAAATCATGGAGAAGATAGTTAAAAATTTTCATGATGCATTCTGGCATAGTAAAATATGTTAGGACTTTTCCAACAACTCAGTAGCAAGATATAATGAACTGGATAAATACAAAAGTCAGGTTCTTAGGACCCGAGTGACATATGCTTAAAGAAAAAATTTTGTTTATATATAGCATTTGTCAACAGGGTAATTGAGGTCCCAAAAAACTAACATGACTGATTTTCACTTAACAGAGAATTCTCTATTCTACATCCACCAGTCCATTCTATAAGTAATAAATTCTAGGTCACACTTAAAGGAAATCATGTACCAGAACGGGTTATGACCATTAAAGTGACTTTAAAATATGCTACAGGTATAATGACTAAGACATGCTACAGGTAACAGGCTGGAATATATTCAATTTGATGTCTCTAGTACTTAGAGAAGATTCAAACCATTAATAAAGAAGGCTGTAATTCTAAAATTATTTCTTGTCCTAATATAAAATGTTGAACTTATGAAGCAGAATTAGTTTCTCATTCCTAATACTAACTGTATGATGCATTTTTAATAAAATGTTTACTGTTAAGTTTTCTATAATTTTTATACAATGAAATTAAAACTCATTAATTATAAATAGAATTTTATAATTAAAATACATATACAAAATGATGCAATCTTTACTACATAATCAGACATATCACTGGGGAAAAAAGTAATCATTACATTGTATATCTGTACCAAAGAACAATTTAGTAGGTAATGAAAACTGGCATTCACATAACTTTCTTAGAAATAATTGCATTTAAATTCATGACAAAAGGGAGTTTTCAATGGATCTTTTTCTTCTCCAAGAAATACTTATTTAATTTATCAATTTTTAAATTTAATCAGGGGTCGGGGGAGTCAGAAAGCAGGCTGCCAGGTCTGGGAATCAAACCAACGTCAGCTGTGTGAGAGTCCAGCACCTTAACCACCACAACACCTGCCAGCCCCTATAACGGCTCTCAAACTAAAAGATATACATTACTTTGGCTTCTATATATCATAGATATTATAGAGTAAACTTAAGTGGATAAACCTTTACAAAGAAAAGCATATAGATACTGCACTCAAGTAACTGTTCAAGTAGTTGTTTCAACATTTTAATAAAGATATACACCATTAATCTTAACAGGTTTTATAGTGAAGTGGTTCTTTGGATGAGTTAGTCTAATTTGATAGCATTAAATAGTATATAGCTTTCCTAAATAGTTCTTGTAATGTGATAGATTAAGTCATTATACTCATAAAATTAAAATTCATAACATAAAAAAGCATCTCAATATTTCCCTAATTGAAAGCCTCCTTTAAAGAATCTGATCTTTAAAACTTATTAAACAATCGTATTCTCACATGTAAATATAAGCCTTGGAAAAAATGTAAAATTGGAGACTTTTTAGCCAAATAAGTGCTACTGACTGTGGGTCTGAAACAGCTATGGCTAATGGATCCAGAAAATAATTTCAAAAACTTTAAAAATTTACATCTTATTAATTGTAAAACTATATAAAACAAAAGAAAGTTTAAGAAATAGGTTGATTAATTTTCAGAATAACATTTACATATATACTATTCACAGTTGCTACAAATTACATCTGGGTACAGATGGGACATGCATACATATGCACGTATCTCTGCCATATAGTCTAGACATTGTACTGCTAAGAGCAGCAGCAGAAATGTCTGGGTCTGCATTTACTTGTGTGACCTTTGGTAATATATTTAACCTTTCTTTTTTTAAATAATTATCTTTTATTTAACTTTGTTTATTTATTCATTTAGTTATGTGAATTTTACCAGATAGCTACAGAGTGAGAAAGTGAGAGAGAGCGAGAGAGAGAAAGAGAGAGAGAAAGTGAGAAAGCAAGCCACCAGGCCTGGGACTCAAACTGTGATCAGCCACATGGGAGTCCAGCACCCTTAATCATCACGCACCTGCCGGCTCCTATACTTAACCTTTCTAAAACTCAGTCTCTTTATTTGTAAATAGAAGCTAAAGTTTTTTGTGAAGATGAAATGAGATTAAATACTCATTTAGTACTGGTCTCCATTCCTTATCACTCGTCTCTTCCAACTCATAGAGTTATTGTATTAAATGAGTAATGAATATAAAAGTCCTCTGTAAATGGAAAACAATGTTGCAAAGGTAAAGCATTATCACATTTAGTAATTTATCCCTTTGTATTACATTATGGTTAATGGTGTTCATTTTTTTGAATAATCCATGCATGGATTATAATACAATTTCTATAAAACAGAAAAATACTTAGAGAAACTTAGAGTTTAAAAATACTTGGAGAAAAAATCATTACCAACAAATATTCTCTAAATAATTTTGGGATAATCCACAGAATTTTAAAGAAATAACATAACCATTTATTTGGAAAAGGCTGGGTCTCACACATAGTGAGAGAATAGAGGTTCTACCATTCCAGCGAAAAGAAGAAAAGGATATATTTTTCCTCAAAATTTCACCAGCCTATGCTTTGGCCTAAGGAATCTAGATACTATTATCAATTATTCACACTACCTGACTTACATGTAGAATTCAGTACAACCTCTAGTGCGGTTGTGAAGGATAGCTTATCCAAGTTTCTCATTTAAGAATACGGAAGCTATCAAGAATAAAATGTATAAATCAGGCAAATATTGGAAAATAAAAATGTGAGTGCTTTTGGATATTGTTTTGATTTTTGTTTTTAGCGATGCAGATATTGAAACTATCACAGCTGATCATTTCATTCTGACATGAGTTTAAAAGGTTAAGTTACTATCTGAAGAAAGGTAATCTGGTTGCCTTTCACAGCAGCCTGCAAGCTCTGCAATCTGCATAGAGAGGGGCATTTGTCATCATTAGCTGAGCTGTGACAGCTGGCACCCAGGGTGTCCCAGAATCAAGAAGTGGCAGAGACACTCTTGGTTTAGGTTGCCATTAAGTATAGTAGGTTTCTTGAGGATCAAGTGTATTTTATGAAAAGCTTTGTGATGTAACTAACAGCAGTGAACATATTTGAATTTTCCGTAACATGGATAATACAATGATAGCACATAATTAGCAGGTTGCCTCTAGACAACAAGATGCCAGATTACAGTATGAATAAACATCTACTGCCTGCCACTTAGAAAGGTAGAATTGTTTTCAGCACCCCAACAGCTCCAGCAGAATTTTTTTTTTTCAGGGTTGAGTTAAGGTGATCAATTGATTAAGTGTATTCAGGAAAACTGACCAAAGATAAACAGAATAGTTCTCAGATATATTTTAAATTTGGTTTGAACAACTCATTCTTTCCCAAGAATGAACTCGACCACGCATGCCCAATATTGCACCCATCATTTTGATAACACAAATATAAAATTTAACATCACACACGTGCAGTTTTCCAGTTCTTTAAGTGTATGTAATTTACACTGTTAAAACATTCCTTGGAAAAAATGTAAAATTGGAGACTTTTTAGCCAAATAAGTGCTACTGACTGTGGGTCTGAAACAGCTATGGCTAATGGATCCAGAAAATAATTTCAAAAACTTTTAAAAATTTACATCTTATTAATTGTAAAACTATATAAAACAAAAGAAAGTTTAAGAAATAGGTTGATTGGCCTTTGAACATTTGGAATGCTACTATCCCTCTAAAGTCATCAATGTTTAGGAACATAATCAATAATACTAGGTTTTATATTATTATGTAAACTAGTTTTCTACAAATAAAACTAATTTTTGTGTTAATGTAAAATCTATGCAAATACATGCAGTCATTTATCAGGAAAGCTGACAAGCATTCCATATTGGAGGGGGAAATGAAACTGCCTCAAGAATAGAGGCAATTAATTATTTCTGTATTTTTTCTTCTTCTGTCTTGAGGCACAAAAGTTATCCATCCAGTTAAAACAGCAAATGAAATAAAGAGGTTTTTTTTTTTATTTAAACACATATGGCTTTTGCCTGCAATACTGATCACCACAAGGTCTACAGATGCCCGTGGCTAAATTGTACACTGGCAGATGCACACAGGGGAAAACTGTGCTAATGCAGCGTGGAGAGCAAAACAAATGAAGAACTGAATTTGCTAGTAAAAAACACAAAAACCAAAAAAACAAAACCTAAAAAAAAACACTCCCTGCCCCCCATGAGTTATGCATTTTGCTTATCAAATCCTGGTTAAGGTCATAAAGAATTTAACCTTGGTCTGTTGCAAAAAAGTAGAAAATGACTTAAAATTAGTAAGTTTTTTTTATGTATATGCATACATATTAATGTGAATGAATATTTAAGCAGCATGTTTTTATTTCTATGGATAGAATAACTAGTAATATTTAAAATTTTCACTTCACAATAAAAAATTGATGACATTCAAAACTGTCATAGTATATATGGCTGGGGACACACTGTTGGAATTTCTAGTTATTTTTAAAATTCATTTAACTGCAATCTCTCATGGTATTATTGAAAACTGTTAAAGGTTATCATTATAAAAAAATCTTGCAGACATACTACATCCTGGTGGCAACAAGAATCCTATATTTAGCGGTTGTTTCCTTTTAACAGGTTAACATAAAAAATGTATAGTGGTTAATTCAGTCTTTTACTATCTGAAACACGAGGGCTGTGTGAGTGTGTGAATGCGTGTGTGTGCGTGTGCGTGTGTGTATATACAAAGCCCGTATGGCAGGGATATTTTGGAAACCATAGGAAATGTGTATTTCCTAACAATGGTTAAGTTATTAAAAAAGCAATATTTCTTTCCTAATAGGCCTGTAAGCATGCATAACATTAAAATTTGTATTATAACTGCCAAATAAAAGTATAAAATAGGAAGCATTTACATAATTTCTTATTTTGGAGGAAGAAGACAAAAGACTAGTTGTACTCTACCAAGTTGTATAAAGGCAAAATACTTAAAAGTGTATCATTATTATGCAAATATCTTTACTCCTACAATTTAATATTATTCTTTTGGAGTACTGCTAAGCATTTAAATTTAACTGACAATATTTTAATATAAAAACATTTTGGTATATTATGCCAAATTAGAACTAGAAGCATATGTTCTAAGAATATATATTTATGTTAATTAATATCAGTTCTAATGAACTCCTTCTCCTCATATTCCACCACTCAAAGAGAGGATTAATTTACAGAAAACTTAAAAGGAAATAAAAATATCGAGAGATCTTGAGATTTCTTTCTCTAGTACCATAAGAGTCACATTACAGATGTGACTCAAAAGATGCCATCTTATATAAGGACTCCTGAACCTTACTACATATTTTGATTTACTAACTGTAACATATTCATAAATATAATACCTACATCATGTTAGTATAAGAAATATTAGCAGTACCTTTGAAAAATGAATTTTTAATAAATTATTAATCTCCTTCATTATAATTTAACAACTTCTATATCAAACAAAAAATTATAAAAAGTATGCTTGTGTTTCTGGAATATTTAATGCATTGTCTCTGCTTCAGTGCTCTATGATTAAGACTATTCTTAAATTAGAAGCAGCATGATACAATAGTAACTTCTGAGGCAAATAACATTGTTTATAGTCTACAGATCTTTTGATATAAAACTAAAACATCTAGATGTTTATATATATTAGTCATAAAATATAAAAATTTAAAAGAATTAAATAGAGGCATAAAAAAACTTTTTATGGCAATAGCAATGTTCTTTATCTGGGGTGGAGGTTATATTACTGTGTATTTTGTCAAAATTCATAGAATGTCACATTCATATGGGAAAACCATAGAATGTAATGCTCCTATATGTAAATTACACATTTAAAAAATCTAAGGGTAAAATAATAGATTTTACATAAAGTAAAGCTTCCTTTCTTTTCACTGGCTGCCCAGTGTTTACCTGGAAACACTGTATCTTATGAATTACGCTCTTCATGTTTCTAATTTGACCTAAATATTATACAAAATGGATAGGTACATAGAGATTTTAAAGTATTAACTACTTATTAGTACTACTTTTGATGTGCTACTTTTGACAAATCAATATATGAAAAGTGCTTTCAAGAAACAGTACACACGGCCAGTAGGTGGAGTGATAGTCAAAGGACCGAACTCCCACATGTCTGACCATGGTTTGAGTCCCGGTCCTGGTGGCTTGCTTTCTCATTTTCCCTTTCACCCTTTCTCTTTGCCTCTCTTTGGTCAAATTAAAATAATAATAATAATAAATTTTTAAAAACTACACATTGGTATACTAAATGCATATTATTAGAATAGTGAAAATAATGATATGTGATTCGAAATGAAATATATGGGTAGTCTATTCTCAGGTAATGTTTATAATCATATGTACATGGAAAGATATAAAGAAGACTAATAAGTGAATTTCTTTCTTTTTCTATAAACCATTTATGTGATTGCACATACTATACGTGAAAAAAAGTAATCATTTTTTAATTTGACGTAATTCTTTTAAATTATTATTCCAGTTAGTGATCATTAAAAAAAAATACTAGTTTAGAGAACTGCTTTGTTCATTAAAAAAATAAGCCCTAAACTATAAATTAGAAATAGGAAAGGTTATTTTAGACATGCAATCGCTGCAAGTTGATTACCTATATGCTATATTCTAGTATCAAGGTCATGTTGAATATTCTCAGTGACTTAATCACATACAGCATGGAACAGTAATGAGAGCAATACAGTCCTGGATGACCCATTGCAGACGTACAGATTAACAGACTCTATCTAATCGCATCTGATTCCACTGTTTTCTTTAAGTATAATGAAAACTTGTACTCAGAGTACTAGGAATGCAGTCATATATGCAAACATATAAATCCATGTTAATTATGAATTAAGGAATACCCAGTGTTCATGTATTCATACAGACAAGAACCACATGTGCCTATTTATTCTGCCTAGATATTTCTAGAATATCCAAATGAAAATATAGATTGAAATGTAACAAAAATAATTGTAACAATTAGAAAGATAACAGTGACTTTCTGAACCATCTATGATGAACTAAATATTGGAATGAACATTTCCTCCATAAAACTCAATAACTGAGTAACTAACCCCATTGTCCTTAAATATTTGGGAAAGTTAAAAAAGAGCATCATTTATTCTGAGCAGTAACAAATACTTCTGGTTGATCATTTTCCCTCATTTTCTTTTTTCAGTTTCTCAGATGCAGCATAAAATATCCTCCACCTCTATGTGTACATTCAAATAAAGTGAGGACACTGCGGCAATTATGTAAATAAGCCAGGCTTTAATTTTTCTTTTTCTAAGAGAAAGGTTTTCCCTAGTTATGCAGAACTACTTCAAGTTTGCAAATCAAGCAGTTGATGTAATTCCTGTAGGGTAGATTTCCAACTTCCATCTTTAATCTTATTTTTCAACACTTACTAAGACCAATATCAAATGTACTGAGCAACGCTGGAGGGAAAGAAATACTCATCTCTACAAATGTGACTATATGATTCTGTACTAGGTTGATGAAGAAAACTGAGGCAACAGACTTAATAACTCACGTGAAGAATAGGTTTCAAAATTAAACCACAACTTTCATGATGCTTTATTTGAAGAAATAAAATAGGGTTTAAGTTGTGCAAACAGTGACCTCAACCCTCTGCATGACTTACTAATAAACCTGATATTAAAACATGAAATAAATATTTTCAGAAATCATGGAAACTTTTGAAGCTTTCAAGCTGTTTTGTTTCAAATATATAATGTGACTCTTATACCAGGAGTCACAACAGGAAGAAAGGTATAGATGCTATCAAATTAGATTACCAGAAAAACTCCCTCTATTTTACTTTATTTAATGTGACACATAAAGAAAGCCCTGCACAAATATCTGTCTTTAATTTCTCTAGTGTAAAAAAGGAAATATATTGTGTCTGGCAGAATGAAACAGTTGAAATAGCCTGGGTGCATTTAAAAAAAAGGGGGGGGGGAGAAGGAGGAGAAATCAGATGCGTGCAATGAGCCTTCAAAGCCACTCCACCAGTAGGGATAAATAATTTAATAAACTCAACTTCATATTCTTTTTATCTCCCAAGTGTAATAAACACATATTAAAAAAATAAAACTTTAAATTCATGAATACTTGTGAATAGACTAGCAGCCAGCAGATAATGAAAAAACACAAAACAATATCTATGTGAGCACTTAACATGTGCATGCACATCCTCCAACTAACACATACCTTTTTCCTGATGAGAGGTTACAATTGCTGAAATTTATGAACATGCAATTCAAATATAAATTAGATTTTTTTTTTAAAAAAAAGGCAGAGAAGACTTGTCTTTCTACATTTCTCAACATAATAGAGTTTTCCTCTAACCCTAATAAGATTATTTCTGCATAACTTTGTGTGTCCCATGTAAACAAGCAGGTCTAAAGATAGGAGGATAAGTTACTTAGGAAAAAGTACTTCAGGAAAAGTTATCTTACCATTGTTATTTTAAATGATTTAAAGTATTAGGGACTATTTCATTATTTTACATTCATTATTACTACTAACATTTATGACAACAGTGTGCTTGTGTCTTTAGATTTTATTTTCCCTAACTGTTACATTTTAAATCAAGGGTGCATGGTAAAGTAAGTAAATGAAATGGAAAAGTCAGTCCCTAAAACGCCAAATATCACTCAAATATAAGCATCTCAAAGTATCATTAAGTCCTGTGATTCTTGGTTTTCTTCTTTTTTTTCCTTAAATTAGGTCAGTTTTCTTCAATTATCATTGCATTATTAGCTTATGTCAAAGGTGGCAACATACATGCATACAACTGAAAACAATTAAGCATTTATATCCTAAAGCACAGGGTACCCATAAGCTTTCATTCTAGTACTTACTACTAAAATTGTATTGTCTGTAAAGAATAATACTAATAATATAAAGACTGGGATCATTAGAGTTCTTCATAAACTTTTCACATAAGTATATAAGTAAATTTTAAGATATCTCTATGTATTACATAAGCATTGAAATTAGTTTAATACATCAAACGATTTTTTTAAATTTACTATAAAGCAGTTAAATACATCACTCCCACAAACAAATCTATCTCCAAAACTTAGATTTAAAATCGACTGCATTCCACGAAAATATGCTATCATTTTTAATTTCTCTCCATACGTCATTTCAATAATTAAAAAAAAAGTAGAGGAGTGAAAACACATTCTGATTTTCCGTTCAACAATGAGCGGTGTCCAAGATCACTGAAGGGGCTCAGCTATGGAAGGCAATTCATTTCACATGCTCACTGTAATAGAAAATCACTGTGTTGCCGCAACAAGCAGCACTTGCACTAGAGTATTATTCTAGGGCGCCGGTTCACCCACAGTGATAACAGCCTACGGAAGAATCCTGTGTTATGTAAATCACTGTCAGCTCGGAGTGTGACGGGTGCTTAAAGAAGCAGCTCAGAAAACACGGTCCTGATGTCCTTGAAACCGAATGACTTCACTTCCCTGGAACACTCTAAGACTAACGAGTTTCTTAGTCCTTTTCCTCACCATCCATTTTTCTTTCTTAAAGTGCAAATCGTTAGTGAAAAGGCCCCGGTTGCACCAATTAGTTTGCACAAAGTGCTTCGGTGTTTAGCTTCGCTTTAACCCAATTAAGCCGCACAGTGAGCCCTGAAGATGCGCCACCTGCGCGTCTGGCTCCTGCGAGGCCTGGCCGGCGCCCCTCGCAGCCGGTCAGACCCATCCCGGCCCTCGTGCCGTGGTTCCCCGGAATAGCCCCGGGGCTTCTGCGTCCCGGGTTGCTTTACGTCCTCGACAAGCGGGGATGTTTGCAGGTGGCCCAAAAAGCCAAGGGGCAAGGTCTAGGCCGAGCATCTCTGGCCTGACTCCAAGGGAGAGCGCGATGAAAGCAGTGGTCTGCAGCGGGCAACCAAAAAAGCGCCAGGCGGCGGCCACCGCTGTGGGGTGCGTGGGCAAAAAGCGTGGCTAGACCCTCACGCAGATAAAGACCATGGGACAGTGAGCAACAAGGAAAGCAGGATGGCCCAGGAGTGCGGAGGCCCTGGAGGAGGAATGGGAGAGGGAAGCACACCGCCCGAGCTGCGTGAGGGCAGAGGTGGCCTTTCCCTAGAGACCACTGCACATTTTCGCCACCGCCACCGCGGGTACTCTGGCTCTGATTTGCCTCTTCTTCCTCTTCTTCCAACTGCCAAAAGGTAGCAGTGCGTTCACCCGCGAAGCTGGCAAAATGGGAAGGGACTTTTCCAGTGTTCCTGTCCCAATTCCTAAGGGAATGGAAGGTTCTTGGGAAATACAGTGGGTGAGTGCCATGAGCCTCAAATGTCATATAGCATTTTAAGCTAAACTGGACTCTATCACTCTTGAATAAAGAGAAAATAAATATTAGGTGGCTTTGTGATGCTGTACCTATTAGAAAAAAAAATCAAAGGCTGAATAAGATCTTATTAAAAGTGGCTCTTGGAAAGAAAATATCTGTGAACGTCTTACCCAGTTATAGGAATTCACAGGAAATATTCTTAATTTGAAAGAGATGACATCTAAATTAAAGGTAGGCAATTAAAAACCGTCTAGGTTTTAAAAGCTTACATATGCATTAAGTAAAACGTCTTCAGTTTTCTGTTCATTGAGGACACAATTGGTATCACCAGGGAAAAAAAGCGTTCTACATAAACCTACTTCCTGCTCCTGTTTCAAGGTTCTAAAATGTAGAGATGTTCAATTCTTTCATTTTTCCAGAAATGATCTTTGCATCCCAGAAAACAACTACAAATTTCCTTTGAAAATATTCGCCATTTTCCACTAATCAAATTGGATAAAGTAGTATATAAAATTAGAAGTCTACTGTCAGATCTGCAGGAAGGACATTTAAGATAGGAGCTGTATCATTAGCATCTGCAAAGAAGCCAGTAGGTCTGAGCTGCATGATCTCTTCTAAATTTATGCATAAAAATACAGTTCACCATGAAATCCTGCTAAAATCATCTCTTGGTCCCCAAAATAATTCAAATATTTCTACAAATGCATACACAACTTAGTGTCCTGCTTGTAAAGCTAAGCAAATCTGCCAATGTGCTAAGGAGACTTCAGATGGTGGGGAATGGTGTTTCATCATTTAAAAAAAAAGGTTTTAACTTAAACTAGGCTAGACAGCATCTAACACATGCAACAGTACTTTTCAGATTCCTTTCAACAAGTGCAAACAAGGCAAATGCATAGGTTAAAAAAGTACACCACCTGCATAAGGTTAAAAAAATTCTGACAAACTGGAACATCTGGGATGAGAAAATTACACAGGTATTACTCCCTCAAAGCCAACTTCCATATGCCAATAGTCTGCATGGAAGAGCAAACTTTCAACCAGCATTTTTAAAAGACCCTGAGGATTAACGGACTTTAATTACCTTACTCTAAATGCAAGTTAGTGACTTTGTTTTAGAAAACCCCATCCAGTTTGCTAACTGTTGGATGACCATCAGTACACCTGTATTTGCACTTCAGTGGTAAAAAAGACAAGCAAGGGTTTCAAGTTGAGCGAGAGCCTCCTTGCCAAGTCTTTTCGAAATGTCTGTATGCTTCCAGTAATACCAAGGCTGAGATTCCTCTAGATTTCCACACTGTCTAGGTGGCCTAGGTGGTTTTCTGCCGGCAGGAGCCTCCTACCTTTAGTTGGTGTGCCTATATCCGTGAGGGGGGATTAATTAGCTGAGTTGGAGCTGAAGGAGGCTGTCGTGACGAGCCCAGTGGCGATTGGCCGCCCGCCTGCCTGGCCCTGCCTTTATAATTTCCACACGAGTGCATCTGGGCTCTTAGACAAACCAACAGCAGCTTCTTCTGACATATACACACGCACACTCACCCGGACACACATTCAGCACACTTTTCCTCCACCTGATTAACAGTCCATTGCCCACAATGATTACCGGAAAGCGTAAATAAATACGAAAAGGGGTGATTATTTTGACTACTCGAAGAGCCTTCCTGGGTCTCAGCGCAACTTTTGTTTTTATCACTGAGAAGGTGATCTCTCCATGCATTTCTCTCACACGAGGATTCTTTAAAAGAGGAAGAGAGAAGGAGAGAGGGGGGACAACAGTCTTTCACTTTAAGACCGTCTGGGCTCAAAGATAAAAGGAAGGGGAAAGCGGCAGCAGCGGCAGGAAAAGCACCGCTGCAGCACATCGGAAAGACGGTTGGGGTGCATTTCCGAGCGCTGCGGCCCTTTTCTCCACCGAAGTTGGCTCCAGCTCTAGCAGCCGCATTGGATCCCACAGCTTACTGCGAGACTCCGGTGTACAATCCGGATCTCTGCCCCAACATGATCGCGGCCCAGGCCAAGCTGGTCTACCATCTGAATAAATACTACAATGAAAAATGCCAAGCCAGGAAAGCTGCCATTGCCAAAACTATCCGTGAAGTCTGCAAAGTAGTTTCCGACGTACTGAAGGAAGTGGAAGTGCAGGAGCCCCGGTTCATCAGCTCTCTCAATGAGATGGACAATCGCTACGAGGGCCTCGAGGTCATCTCCCCCACTGAATTTGAGGTGGTGCTTTATCTTAACCAAATGGGGGTGTTCAACTTCGTGGACGACGGCTCGCTGCCTGGCTGCGCGGTGCTGAAGTTGAGCGACGGGCGCAAGAGAAGCATGTCCCTTTGGGTGGAATTCATTACAGCCTCGGGCTACCTCTCCGCGCGCAAAATCCGCTCCAGGTTTCAGACGCTGGTGGCTCAAGCGGTAGACAAATGTAGCTACAGGGATGTGGTAAAGATGGTGGCAGACACCAGCGAAGTGAAACTGAGAATCCGAGATAGGTACGTGGTGCAGATCACCCCGGCTTTTAAATGCACCGGGATTTGGCCAAGGAGTGCTGCCCACTGGCCGCTTCCCCACATCCCCTGGCCGGGACCCAACCGGGTGGCGGAGGTCAAAGCGGAAGGGTTCAATCTCTTGTCCAAGGAGTGCCACTCCCTGGCCGGCAAGCAGAGCTCCGCCGAGAGTGACGCCTGGGTGCTGCAGTTCGCGGAAGCAGAGAACAGACTGCAGATGGGGGGCTGCAGGAAGAAATGCCTCTCCATCCTCAAAACCTTACGGGATCGTCACCTTGAACTGCCGGGCCAGCCCCTGAACAATTACCATATGAAGACTTTAGTTTCCTACGAGTGTGAAAAGCATCCCCGGGAGTCGGACTGGGACGAGTCTTGCCTGGGTGATCGGCTGAACGGGATTTTGCTGCAACTCATCTCCTGCCTGCAGTGCCGGCGGTGTCCCCACTACTTCCTACCCAATTTAGACCTGTTTCAAGGCAAACCTCACTCTGCTCTGGAAAACGCCGCCAAACAAACGTGGCGACTGGCAAGGGAGATCCTGACCAACCCGAAAAGTTTGGAAAAACTTTAGAGGATGATTCAATCAAGAGCCGAAATGATTACTCTTCTTAAAGTCCTAATTATGTGCAAACTTCCTGTTCAATGCCTAATATTCCACTCGACAGTGCAACCAATCTCTTCCTTAAAAAGGAATAATACAATGTTTAGGCATCATCTCACCCACTCCTCCAAAGGATGGAAAAGAAGTCAGAGAGGCGGATGGAGAAAAACCCAAACCCACAAGTATTAGAAGACTTCTTTACAAAGATTTCGTATCTCCCTTGAAAAGTACAAGCTAACACCTAGAAAAAAGCCTGGCTGTAATGCAAGACCACAGGGAACACTGCCTAACTATCAAAGGATTATAGCAATCCTGCTGATTTAGGTGCATCTGTCTGTGAGTAAACTCAATTTGGATATGCCATCTGAAGAAAAGTGTAATGTATATTTTGATTTGTAACAAATATTGTGATCTCACATTGTCTTTGAAAGTGTGGATGTTGGTGTTTTGTGATTTGGTGAACAGAAGTTAAATTGCCATTTTGGATACTTCCAGACATTTTTCACTAACAAAGATACCATTTAAAGGTAGATTTCCTCTTGATACATTATCTGTCTTTGAAAGTGTCTGAATTTTAAAAAGTTTACATTTTGTTTCAAATATATTGCTTGTTCTATTTCTAACATTCCATAAATATACTTGAAATGTTATTTAAATATATTCAAAGAAATTTGAATTCAGCTTATATAATAACGCTTGAATATCTGAATTATATATTTGAAAAATGCACTTGAAATACACTGGATAATTACTTTTGTGATTTAGATTTTAATTTCTGTTGCTGATTTTTATTTAATTAGAAGCTAATAAATGAAGTAAAATAAAAGTTGTTGTGTCTCACATTAAATTATTTTGTTATCAAAAAATGTAATGCTCCAATTTGAATTGAACCCACTTAAATATTTTAAACATTTTGAGAAATATTCTAATGAAGTTATTAAAAATAAAACCTTAAAGTATTGGAAAAAAGCTCTTTTTATGATTACAGAAGATAGTAATCTGCTCTCGGTTTCTAACTTACTGGTAAGAGTATTTCTACAACAGACACTATTAAATGTACTTTGAAGGCTTGCTCTTCTGGTCAGTATTTCTGTAGCAATTTTTATAAAAGAAAAATTCTATCATGACAGTAGAGATTATAGAGATTACTGCATTAAAAATCTAACTACCTCATAGAAAATGAATTAAACAAAGTTATAATAAAACTTACAAAATTTGTATATGAAACTACGCTAATAAATGAAGGTCATTTCTGATCAACATATTTTATGTCAAACCTTATTTAATACAGTAAGGGACCAATTATAAGAATAAATTATTCAGAAATCCAAAATCCCTTTTTACTTTACAGAGCAATCTAATAGACGCATAAAGACAAACTTTAAATTATTTAAAATCAAGTGAAGTGCCTTCGAATCCATTTTTAAAATTCACTCCTGTTGGTGCTGTAAGTAAACACAGTCCTATGACTATCCTTCAGAGGGTTTTCATAGTCAACAAGTGCTGAAAGGACTGAGTACCTATTAAACTAGTTCATTCAGGTGGCAGTATGTTTAAGAATTTCAGTTGCTAATCTACAATGCTGTATTGTAGTGTTTTTCTATATACAAATTAAATATAAATAACAACATTCTGGCTCTATGAGAGTATTTGTCTTTGACTATTTTAGAATAACTGCCTCTGAAAACACTTTACAAGAAGATCTTTGCAAAATGATCAAAAGTATCTAGTATAATACTTAATGCTCTTGAATTCTTAACCTCACAAAAGAAACATGCTAATTTTACAGTGACTTGAGAGTTAATAACAGTGGATCTCAGAAGAAAGTGTTCAGAGAGCTGCTGTAACACTTAGGTGTTGAAAATCTACACAATAAGATTTAATAAATACTTATGCACTTCAAGCAGTCCAAATATGTATTTCCTGGAATCACACCCCCAAAAGAATACAACTTTTAAACATCTGAGCACTTGCATATACTATGTATACATTTTAAATCAAAGCTTCTCAGATAATCAGTTTCTCTTCCTTTTAAAAAACCTATGCTTATTTCAGGAGATGAAAATTGGATGTAATAATGGAGATGAATTTATACCTCAATAGCTTCTCCCATAATTTTCTTGTAACCTTTTGGTAAATAATAATTCACACTGCAAGCTACACTTTTGGAAATTAAAAGTGATATTAATAATAAATTTCATAAGACCTAAGACCCTTCTTAGTTTTCCCAGGGGAAGACTGGACCCAGGGGAACTTGGGAGCAATTGGCTTAACTACCAAATCTGCCTAAGTGGGCACGACTGTAGGCACGCACAGAAAGATTGCTGAAATGTGCATGCTCTGGTAAAACAGGATTTAAACTCATTAATATATTCTTTAATTCCATAAAATAGAGCACGTGGTGTTATTTCTTTCATCTCATTTTCTATGAGAAAAACAAGAATGTGCATCCCCTCCCCCGCTGTCATTTAAAACCAAGCAAAATTGTAAACCACTTCCTGCCACAAAGCCACCATTGCTATAGGAAAAATCTCTTAAACTCACTTTAGTGTCGATCTTCTTGAAGGCAGGATCATCCTCATCTACCTCGAAGTAGATTTCTGTCGTGGTGATGGAGAGAGTCCCCTTGGCCACCACCACGGGTGCGATGAGCTGGGCAGGGGTGCTGAGAACCACTGGGCCTGTAAGACAAGGGCAAGGGAGTCAGGCTGTGCCCCTGTGGACTGCTCTCCCAGAAGGGTACTGCAGATTTTTATTTTTAAAGATGCGCTAGAAAAACACTACCTATGCGCAAGATCTTTTCTTGTGAGCTAAGATCTGCTTAACTTTTTACACATCACCTTTTAGCGAGAAAGAAGATAAATAATTCCGCAAAAATCCAAAAGGTTAGAATATGGAATAAGGGACCCTCAGCAAGGGAGTTTACAACCTCCCCTTAGAAATAAATCCAACAGTGTGGGTGAAGCACTACCAGTAACCAACTTAAAAGTGCAGGGCAGACTCTGTAATGCGGGATTCTCCATTGAGCCTCATGGCTTTGACAGACCCTGGGCAATCAGCATCACCCCTAAAGACCAGCCATGCTGTTCCACTAGGCTGAGATGCTCCCCAAGGAGCCGCAAGAGGGTGTGAAGGGGGAAAGGACCTATTAAATACATAAATTCTACCGTGTGCGTGTCTCAGGAAGATGAATTTAACATCGGAGTCCTAAGGAGAGTCACATACACACAAACGCACGCACATGGACAATACATAAAGTTCTCCTGTAACAAAGAATAAAAATTTTAGCACTTCCCTACAGAATTTGTCAAAAGTGATGAAAATGTTAAGACGCTAGAACAAAATCATCTCGGAGAAAAACGTCCAAAAAGTGCTACCGCCCAACTTTTGAACGACAGGAACTAAGGTTCAGTAAAAAGATTTTTAGAAAGTGTGCCTACTAGGGTGCTTGCTTCTTTCTAATCCCCTCAATCTGAATCAGAGTTGAAAATTACGAATTTTACATACTAGAATACGAATTCAAAGGGGCATTACTTAAATGTTCCCTTTAAAATCCGCCAAAGAGGAGGCATTCTCCGTGATCTTGCACGTAAAATACGAGTGGAAATAAGAAATAACGTTATCCATTCGTCGGTAGCAAGAATTTCTCATAATCCCTTCTCGTTCCCCCCCTCAAATGCATGTAGTCAAGCCAGTCACAATAGCAGCGGGAGAAAGGCAATAAAAAGCCAGATCCCCTGCGGCCTCGCAGACCCTGGCCCCTCGGCGTGGAGACCGCCTCGTGCAGCCACCTCCACAACCCGCGCGAGTCCACCCAGTAGGGCCGGGCGCGGAGACGGCGGCGACGTTTGCGTTCCCTGAGCGCCGCACACGCCGAATCAGCGACGGTCCTGCACAAAGCCGGGCCCTTTCTGCTGCTGGAGGTACATACAGAAAGGACTCGGCCTGCTTCTGTTGCGCTTAAGCGGGGCGGGGGGGGTGGCTATGAAGCAAACTGTGTCAGTGTCAGCTTTCACCCTCGATCACGATCGCCAGGATCTGACGAACGCAAAGCTTGTTTCTTTGATTTTACTGTTTTCTATGCCCAATGGGCCCCGGGGCTCGCGGACTCCCTGGCCTCAGTCTAGTTTCCGCTGCGCAGCCGAGCGGAGTCGGGGTCCACCTTGGCTCCACAACGTTTTTCTTTCCAAAGGGCGAGGCGGTCGATCTGAAGCGCCACTTTAAAGGCTCATCAATCTTAATCTAGGTTGCTCAAGTAATTATGCCCGAATCTCTTGTACGATTACAAGTGGATTTGGGTTTCTATTCCCCAGGCCCTCCTTTGTGTTTATTGGAGGGTCTGTGCGCGCGCTTGGCGGCGCCTCAGCACTCCCGCGCCCTCCTCCGAATCCCCCAACGCACGGGTCGGTTCGAACCGCTCCCTTAACCCTTAAGCAACCAGGACGCTCCTTCGGATGCCACTTTTCATATTTCCTCTTTGGAGAAATTCATGCAGTTTACTCCTGACTGGGGCAAGGTGAGAAAGAAGGTAACATGATTCACATCAGAAACAAAGTGTCATCTTACACATCCTTGGGGCTTGCTAAAATGTCCAAAAAGTCTTCCTTCTAAATACACAGGACTAGCTAGCACCTTATGGTTTAATAGAGATTTCTGGCATTTGGAGATGAAGAAT
The DNA here is from genome assembly GCF_000334495.1 of Tupaia belangeri chinensis. Taxonomy (NCBI): domain Eukaryota; kingdom Metazoa; phylum Chordata; class Mammalia; order Scandentia; family Tupaiidae; genus Tupaia; species Tupaia belangeri. The sequence continues at coordinate 7,287,254 of NW_006160114.1, read as the reverse complement.
AGTTTAAAAAAATTATAAACGGAGAACCACTTCTTTCTTTTAAAAAGTAATTTAAAATATCCAATTAAATCGAGAAAATTGAAAAAAAATTACAAAACACATTATCAAAACCATACCAACTCATTTACTGAAACGTATTATAAAGTTTTCAGTACACAGTCCTACAAAATTTTAACTGAAAACACATTTTCTCTACTTATTTCTCTGTATTTCTGAAAAGAGACTGGGCTTCCTTTTGATGATACTCCAATTTCACTCTATCGAGTTGAGATTTTCTGGGGAGTTTATAAAAGGGCTTCAGACCTAAGAAAGACACATCATGAAATATCCAGTCTTAGTGGTATGTCATTTTTACCCCTGTCCTTTGGATATCTCCAATTACAACTTGCAGTGCCATAGCATGTTTAAGGAGTACTGAGTCTTTTTGTTGTAGCCTTCAGGGAGCAAACCAGCCACAGAGAGAATTTGGAGTTAATCCACTACAGCAATAGAGAGAGGGGATTATGTTTTAATCCCCTTTGGGGGAGCCTTTGGATTTTAGGGATCCCATATTAAAATGTTTACATAAGGCACAATCACCAGCCAGCAGATCTTCCATATGGTAAATGGTTATTCGAAAACCTCGGATCTCTTTCCAAGTAAAAATAGTTTTAAAAGGGAAGCATTTCTGGATGCCAGCAAGGTGGTGATCTAGCTGACTGTGTTTACAAAGATAATTCAAGCAATTACAAATTTAACTTCCTAAAATTTGCTTGGTTATAGTGAACCGGGTCCTAATTATAAATATATTTATTCTGATCACTACTATAGCAATAAAAGAATAAATTGTATGTCCTTGTTGCACACAGAGTAATAATATTAAAGAATACTTAAACACATGGATGAAACAAAGCCTCTTTCCATTGTATTGATGCATACGTCAATTTAAAATGTTACTTTCTGAAGTAGTAATTGGAAGGAAAAAATAAATGCTGTTTACTTTTTACATGTGACAATTTAATGTTTTTTTTTTAAAAAAACAGATTCATTACTGATTTTGAAAAGATAGGGATATTATTTGCCATTAATTTAATTTAAAATCTAAATTACTATAGATTGAGGTGAGGTGAGAAAGGAGGAATAATGAAGCACAATAAAAAGAATCTTGAGAAAAATTAATTCCTCTTCAGAGACACAGGGTCTTTAAGAGGGTGAGATGGTAAACCTCTTTGTGGATTTAGAGTAGAAAGTACCCATGTTTTATATTTGAAAACTGAATCATTCATCAAATATATTTTAAAAGTGGAATGTTAAATACTTGTGAGTTTGTATAATTCTGCTGAAAATTCAAAATTCCAAGCCTAGAAATCTTAATAACAAACAATACACTGACATTTTAATAGGACTTTACAGCGTACAAAAATTCTTTTACATTTTTACTTAATAGTCCACTATTCACAAATTTTGGGCTACAGACATGTCAGTGCTCTTTTGCCAAAGACCATCAGGAATACATCTGCAGCTGAACAAGTTAGGTTTCTTGCTCATAGCAGTGAGAAAGATTGGGACCATGGGAACCATGGGTGACTAGGTAAGAAAATGGGCAAATACTATATTAGATGGTCCAGAAAGTCATGACGTGTTTTTCTATGCAAATATGCATCATGACATTCCCAACAAACCAACAGTATCTGAGCATTGATTAACTGGTTTAGGGAAGGGCTCAAGGAAGAAGAGCTTTGTTCTGAACAGATCTTTATCAGGAAGTAGCAATAATTCTGTGACTGAGTATTTCATTTTTTTTTTTTTTAAGACACTGACTTTTACTATTAGTCTGCATGGACTTGCTGGAGAGACAGAGAGAGAGAAAGCAAGAAATAAACCCTGGGGGAATGGCCACGCCTCAATCCCTTCTTCCCTATTGTCCTCTTGGGATTTTGGGCACGCATGCACATGTGCCCAGCTTGAATTTCAAGCCTGTGGGTCCAGGACTCAAACCACTGTCAGCCATGCGGGAGTCCGGGGCCTTAACCACCACACCACCTGTTGGCCCCTGTGACTGGGTACTTCAATCAACTTAATCTAGAGGAAGGGAAGCCTAGTCTTAAATTGTAATTGGAAAGAAGTAGCAGTCACTCATAGTAGCCCAGAGAGGGAAATGTTTGGTAGTTCTGTGATATGCACAGCAGTCTTGTTTTTGTTTGTGTTTAGACAAAATTATAGTTGCGTTTTGTGTCACATCATCATTATGTGACATTGTCTGATGTTGATGTTCTAAGAGGTTGTTTATGTCCATCAACAGTACAAACACCATGGTCTAGCTGTGAGCTCTAGTCCTACTCAAAACAATATTGAGGCTTAGATGAAGATCAGGCTAGTTCACAAAGGTCAGAGCTACTTTTCTTTATCTCAGATGCAGGAATTAATATTGGGGGGGGGTGGTCAATAGCATTCCAGCTATTACAAGGCAATTATGTAGGCCAGGAGATGGCATAATGGTTACGTCACTGGACTCCCATTTAGTCGACCACAGTTTGAGTCCTAGACCTTGCAGATTAAAACTCCTATTAATGCGTGTGTGCCCGTGTTCCTGAGAGGAGAATGGAGGAGAAGGGATTGTTGTGTAGCCATCCTCCCGGGGTGGTGGTGGTGGTGGTGATTTCTTGCTTTCTGTCTCTGTCTCTACAGCAAGCGCATGTGCCCTATAGCAAAAATCTCTCTAAAAAATAAAGGCATTTATGGCAATTAAATTTTCAAACAATGCTAAGTAGCTTCTCTACAAGTTTCAATATGAAACAAAGCAAGGAATATATATGGGGGGAAGTTGAAGTTTAAGGAAACAGCATTATCAGAATTATTGGATTAACATTCCAATGGCAAAAACTATAGTTAAGGTGCAACAATTTACAATACATTTTAGAATCACTTGACCATTTCCTAAACTTGGCTTAATATTAATAAAAGTTTTATTAAGTATGTGGAAGTTCTCCAACCTCATTTACTTTGAAACCACATGTTCAATATTCAATTCACTTTTAGAATATATAGAAGATCATATTTTAGGATAATAAACATTGACTAGACTTGGTAAAATGATTAAACTTGAAATCCTGACCTAAATAAAACTAAATCTGAACTAAAACTAGTCTGAAATACTTTATGCTCAGTATAAAAGGACATTATCAATATTACAAAAACTTTAAGACAAAAATATAGTAAGGGAGTAAATTTTTATACTTATTTCTATAAGGTGATATAACATTTATAGAGGAATAACTCATAGCATGAGTGGCTGAACATATGTAAAATATCTACTACGTTGGACTCATTATTTCTAAGTATGATGGTACTATCTAAGAAAAGAGAACATTTCCCTGGGAGAATTAAAAAAATAAGATGACTTAATTTTATTGTTATTATTTTTTGTAGGTTTTTACTTTAGGGTGTGTGTGCTCACTGGAGAGAGAGAAAGAGAGACAGAGGGAAAGTGTGAAATTACCCCCCCCCCCAGAGGGGATGGCCATGTCACAATCCCTTCTCCTTCACTCTCCTCCCAGGATCTTGGGCACACATACATAAGCACACACACCTGGTGTGAATTTCAAGCCACCTGGTCTGGGATTCGAACTACGGTTGGACATGTGAGAGTCCAGTAATGTAACTGCTATGCCATCTGCTGGCACAATACACTGACATTTTAATAGGACTTTACAGCGTACAAAAATTCTTTTACATTTTGACTTAATAGTCCACTATTCACAAATTTTGGGCTACAGACATGTCAGTGCTCTTTTGCCAAAGACCATCAGGAATACATCTGCAGCTGAACAAGTTAGGTTTCTTGCTCATAGCAGTGAGAAAGATTGGGACCATGGGAACCATGGGTGACTAGGTAAGAAAATGGGCAAATACTATATTAGATGGTCCAGAAAGTCATGACGTGTTTTTCTATGCAAATATGCATCATGACATTCCCAACAAACCAACAGTATCTGAGCATTGATTAACTGGTTTAGGGAAGGGCTCAAGGAAGAAGAGCTTTGTTCTGAACAGATCTTTATCAGGAAGTAGCAATAATTCTGTGACTGAGTATTTCATTTTTTTTTTTTTTTAAGACACTGACTTTTACTATAGTCTGCATGGACTTGCTGGAGAGACAGAGAGAGAGAAAGCAAGAAATAAACCCTGGGGGAATGGCCACGCCTCAATCCCTTCTTCCCTATTGTCCTCTTGGGATTTTGGGCACGCATGCACATGTGCCCAGCTTGAATTTCAAGCCTGTGGGTCCAGGACTCAAACCACTGTCAGCCATGCGGGAGTCCGGGGCCTTAACCACCACACCACCTGTTGGCCCCTGTGACTGGGTACTTCAATCAACTTAATCTAGAGGAAGGGAAGCCTAGTCTTAAATTGTAATTGGAAAGAAGTAGCAGTCACTCATAGTAGCCCAGAGAGGGAAATGTTTGGTAGTTCTGTGATATGCACAGCAGTCTTGTTTTTGTTTGTGTTTAGACAAAATTATAGTTGCGTTTTGTGTCACATCATCATTATGTGACATTGTCTGATGTTGATGTTCTAAGAGGTTGTTTATGTCCATCAACAGTACAAACACCATGGTCTAGCTGTGAGCTCTAGTCCTACTCAAAACAATATTGAGGCTTAGATGAAGATCAGGCTAGTTCACAAAGGTCAGAGCTACTTTTCTTTATCTCAGATGCAGGAATTAATATTGGGGGGGGGTGGTCAATAGCATTCCAGCTATTACAAGGCAATTATGTAGGCCAGGAGATGGCATAATGGTTACGTCACTGGACTCCCATTTAGTCGACCACAGTTTGAGTCCTAGACCTTGCAGATTAAAACTCCTATTAATGCGTGTGTGCCCGTGTTCCTGAGAGGAGAATGGAGGAGAAGGGATTGTTGTGTAGCCATCCTCCCGGGGTGGTGGTGGTGGTGGTGATTTCTTGCTTTCTGTCTCTGTCTCTACAGCAAGCGCATGTGCCCTATAGCAAAAATCTCTCTAAAAAATAAAGGCATTTATGGCAATTAAATTTTCAAACAATGCTAAGTAGCTTCTCTACAAGTTTCAATATGAAACAAAGCAAGGAATATATATGGGGGGAAGTTGAAGTTTAAGGAAACAGCATTATCAGAATTATTGGATTAACATTCCAATGGCAAAAACTATAGTTAAGGTGCAACAATTTACAATACATTTTAGAATCACTTGACCATTTCCTAAACTTGGCTTAATATTAATAAAAGTTTTATTAAGTATGTGGAAGTTCTCCAACCTCATTTACTTTGAAACCACATGTTCAATATTCAATTCACTTTTAGAATATATAGAAGATCATATTTTAGGATAATAAACATTGACTAGACTTGGTAAAATGATTAAACTTGAAATCCTGACCTAAATAAAACTAAATCTGAACTAAAACTAGTCTGAAATACTTTATGCTCAGTATAAAAGGACATTATCAATATTACAAAAACTTTAAGACAAAAATATAGTAAGGGAGTAAATTTTTATACTTATTTCTATAAGGTGATATAACATTTATAGAGGAATAACTCATAGCATGAGTGGCTGAACATATGTAAAATATCTACTACGTTGGACTCATTATTTCTAAGTATGATGGTACTATCTAAGAAAAGAGAACATTTCCCTGGGAGAATTAAAAAAATAAGATGACTTAATTTTATTGTTATTATTTTTTGTAGGTTTTTACTTTAGGGTGTGTGTGCTCACTGGAGAGAGAGAAAGAGAGACAGAGGGAAAGTGTGAAATTACCCCCCCCCCCAGAGGGGATGGCCATGTCACAATCCCTTCTCCTTCACTCTCCTCCCAGGATCTTGGGCACACATACATAAGCACACACACCTGGTGTGAATTTCAAGCCACCTGGTCTGGGATTCGAACTACGGTTGGACATGTGAGAGTCCAGTAATGTAACTGCTATGCCATCTGCTGGCCCCAATATGATTTAATCTTAAAAAAAAAATTACTGAAGAATATAAGAAACATTGTAACTTTGTTTTGGAATCTAGGAAAGCTTTAGGCATTCAGAAAATGGAGGAATTTGTGTAAATACCTTAGTAAAAGGGAAGTTCTCAGAAGAATATTGCAAAATATCTTAGATTTCTATTATTCAGGATAGTTCCCTGGTTTCAGACATTTGAAATGCATCAAGGAAAGAAAAAAACATAAGAAAATTTCTAGATGCTGATTATTTTCTTTAAGTACAGAGGAAAATATTGACAGTTGTCCAAATAACAACACAATGTTTTGAAACTTAAAAATCTTTGCTTTCATGGAAATATAGTAGTTACAGATATTTTTGATTGAGTCAGAAAAAGATCATTTCAATACCTTGTGAAATACAGAACCTTTAGGGTTATGAGTTTAAATTCAGCAATATTTTCCCGAATACACCCACACATATAATGCTCTCCAAACTATCCATTATAACACTCTATATGCCCATATTTTAGACAAAGGTTCACTTTGCTCACGAAATGGCCCCCTGATAATCTTTGGTGATTTCTTGACAATCATCTGTTCTTTCGAGATTAATAATAACCAATTCCCATATTTGACTAATTTCCTATTACTTAAGATGAGATGCTTATGAATCATGTTAATCTTTTTTTATTTGTTTATTTGGGGGAGAGATTTTTGCTGGAGGGCACATGCGCTTGCCAGAGAGACAGAGACAGAAAGAGAGAAATTACCTCTGAGGATGGCCATGCTGCAATCCTTTCTCCTCCATTCTCCTCTCAGAATTTTTTTTTTAAGAATTGTTTTATTTATCTTCATTTATTTATTTATTTTCACTTGACCAAAGAGGGACAAAGTGAGTGAGAGAGAGAGAGAGAAAAAGAGAGAAAGTCAGAAAGCAAGCTGCCAGGTCCGAAACTTGAACCATGACTGGCCATGTGGGAGTCCAGCACCCTTAACCACCACACCATCTGCCAGCCCCCTCCTCTCAGAACTTTACTATTATTGTTATTATTATTATTTTTAATTTGACCAGACAGACAGACAGAGAGAGAGAGAGAGAGAGAGAGAGAGAGAGAGAGAGAAAGAGAAAGTGAGAAAGCAAACTGCCAGGTCTGGGAAACTCATGAAAGGAATGGAGAGCCCTGAGCAATCGAATACTGCAATTTAAATTATTATCTGTTTATCATGGTGAACATCTGTTTTATATTTATATTATTTAAAATTCCATTTTTCTTTAATGAATTTATAATAAATAATTTTAAAATATTGAGAAATAATCTGATAGGCTCTAACTTTATGTTTTCCAATTTATTTGTAGAACAGGTAACAAAAAAAAGAACTTATTTAAATTTATTACTATTTTTTAATTTGGACAGTGAGAAACAGATGCACACACCCACACACGCACACACACACACACACACACACACACAGAGAGAGAGAGAGAAAGAAAGTGAGAAAGCAAGCTGACAGGTCCAGGTCTTGAACCACAGCAAGCATTGTGGTAGTCCAGTGCCTTAACCACTTTGCCACCAGCTGGCCCAGATAGGTAATTCTTTATGTGAAAATAAACCAATGAATCAGTGCTTTTTTTTTTCTTTTTTGCAAAAGCACTGAAAGATTTTACAGAAGAAAAAGCTTACAAAGCATGTATACTTTAACTAAAATATCACCAATCTATTTTCCAGCACACACAAAAAAGTGATATTAATGTTCACCATGATAATTTACTCTGCTTTTTGATTTAAGAGGTGAGTCAAGTGAGATTTGTGTTTTTAGTTATATTTAGTTCAACATATGAGATACATTTTTCACCTTCTGGAAGGATATTGACTATTTTATGGCACTAGGATATCATTTAATGACCAGGATAAGTAAATTCATACTAGATGGACTAGACGAGTGAATAAGAGGATATGATTTATTTTCTTTTTCTTTGAGAGGTTTTTGCTATAGGGCGCATGCACTCACCAGAAAGAGACAGACAGAGAGACAGAAAGCGAGAAATCACACTCCCCCCCACCAGGGGGGATGGCCATGCTGCAATCCCTTTTCCTCCACTCTCCTCTCAGGATCTTTCAAGTTATAGGACTAGTAGAATTAAGTCTTTTCACTCCTAGGTTGGACTACGTGTCTTACTTTTATATTTCCATTATTTCGTGGGTACCTCTTTATTGAAGCGCTTATAATATATTGAATATATGGGTTTAGAAGTCTGTTCGTCCCATGTGGCACATGCTACTTTAAGATCTTCTTTCACCTAACACAGTACCTATCACACAGGACACAACCTCTGTTTATGGACTTGGATACAGAAAATTATACAAACCATTGTTGCATTTATATGTCATAGTAAAAGGCCAAACATATTATGTATTTGATATATCTTGAAATCAATTAAAAATTTTCTTTAAAAATATGAAGGACACAACTTTTTTTATAAAACATAAATTTAAAAATATACTGAAAACCAGCACTTATAATGGAATTAGTATTCTACCTATATCGTATGCATATTTTTTTTTCAAATGACATTACTTTTTAACTGTTATGTTTCTCCTAGTGTGTAAATTGTTCTCTCTTTGTAAATTAAACACTTAGATACATACTTGCCTCAGTATTCACTTATTCATATCAAGTCCACAAAATCATTGAGTGTTCAGTGTTCAGTTTTGGGCACATGAAGAGATTCCAGTGATGGATAAGATATAAATTTTATCCACAAAGAGATTATAGTCCAGGATAAAGATAAAGAAAGTATAGGAATAATGATGACATAAGAGAGAAATGGGTTGAAATAAGCATTGTTCAAAGTACTCACATGAGTTAGTCAAATGAATTAGTTTCATTTTTTCCCTCTGGAACAACTTCATGCAATAGTTCTGCTATTATCTCCATTTTATGGAAGAGAAAATAAGGCTGAATGGTGGAGTAGTTCAGGAATGGTCACACAACTAGAAAATGGTAGAGTCTGAATTTAAAGGTGGTTGGTTACCTGATTCCAAAGTCAGGGGAATTTCACCATTATGTATGTATACTGCCTCTAAGGAAGGAACAACACAACATTCTTTTTTTTTTTTTTTTTTTTCTGGGAGGGTTTTGCTTTAGGGCGCCTGTGCTCACCAGAAAGACAGAGAGACAGAGAGACAGAAAGTGAGAAATCACCTTCCCCCAGGGGGATGGCCACTCCACAATCCCTTCTCTTCCACTCTCCTCTAGGTATCTTGGGCAGGCACACACATGTGCCTGGCGTGAGTTTAAGCCAATGGGTCCGGGACTCAACCCCCGGTCGACTACATGGGAGTACAGCGACATAACCATTATGCCAACTGCTGGTCCCATGAACAACACAAATTCCTTAGACATTCATAGGACAGTGATGATTTCAGCCTTTTTCAGGGAGGAAGAGGGGGCGTGGCATCTGCAGAGGCTATGCTGGCTGGGCAGAATTTAGACAGGTTGGTGTGAAGTGGAAGTGCACTGTAAGCAGAGGGGAGGCATCTCAGGGAATACCCAGATGTAGGCATGAATAAGCAGAAAGTAAATCGTGCCACAAATTGGGATGTGTGAAGGGTGACAACTTGGAATAAAACTGAAAGTCTTGATAGTTAACGTTTTAGGTTAAGGAATCAAAGGTTAGCGGTCAATAATTACAGTGTGAGCAGTCGTGTTCATCCTTTTTTTCTGGGGGGAGTGGAGGTTGTGGATTTCTTTGCGAGGATATTAAATATATGGTCCATTCCTAGAAAAATCCATCTAAATGTATTTGTCCATTCTGACTGTATAATAAATGGAGTGCTTATATTGTGAAGAAAAGATAAATTTTGTTATTTATCTTTTTGTTGTTGTTAATTTGCTATGGGGTGTGTGCACTCACGACCCCTAGAAAGAGAGAAAGAGAGAGAGAGAGAGAGAGAATGAGAATGCATTCCCCAGGGGGGTTGGCCATGCTGTAATCTCTGCAGTTCTTTCTCCTCTCTCTGAGATTTTGGGCAAGCGAGTGCACCCCCACCCCCAGGATTTTTTTTTTAAGCTTCCAGGTATAGGACTCGAATCTTACAGCCAGCCATGTGGGATCTAACCACCTTAACCACTAACCCCACACAACCAGCTGGTCCTGTCATTCATCCTGATGTCTTCCTTTATCTAAAGATTTTTCTGCCTCTGCATTTATCCTTACCTCTTTTTCTCTAGTTTTAGGAAGTATCTGTTCCTTTTCAAGCTAGTTACCTTCTCTCTCTGGTTTTTTGGTGCTGTCCCCTCTAGCTGTTCTTATCTGTGTGTCTACTTTTGTTAAGGATCAGTTTCTATCTTAGTTCTGAGGATCTATTTGCTTCTTTGGCTTCGCCCTTATCTTCTGCTTAGGCCAAGGTGTTTGGAAATACACATTAAATAATATTTTAAAGGCTTGGAAAAGATCATGAATAAAAGAAAAAGTCCAGTAACACTTCATATTTTTATTATTTTTTAAAAAGAATTATTTACTTGGGGCCAGTATATGGAGTAGCAGTTACACGGCTAGACTCCCACATGGTTGACCACGGTTCAAGTCCTGGACCCAGTGGCTTGAAACTCACACCAGGCAGTGGTATGTGCATGCCCAACATTCCTGGAGGAGAATGGAGGAGAAGGGAGACAGTGTGGTCATCTCACTTTCCCACTCATAGCCTCCCCTACCCCATGAGTGCATGTACACTAAGGCAAAAACCTCTTTAAAATTATTAATTTAATTTATTTATTACTATTATTATTTAAACTTTCTATAGGGCACATGTGCTCACCAAAATGAGCAAAAGTTTAAAGAGTGAGAAAGCAAACTGCCAGGTCTGGGACATGAACCTCAGTCAGTCCCATGAGGGACTTCAGAGCCCTAACCACTATGGCACCTGCTGGCCTTGTAATGCTTTATTTTTAAACTGAGAATTTTCCAAACACATATATCTACATAACAATAATAATTGTTTTGGAGGGAGATTTTTGCTATAGGGTGTGTATGCTTGCCAGAGAAGAAAAAAAGAAAGAAATCATTCCCCGGGGGAATGGCCACGCAGCAATCCTTTCTTCTCCATTCTCTTCTTGGGCTCTTGGGCATGCGCACACATGTACCCGGCATGAGTTTTAAGCCACCGGGTCCGGGACTCTAACCACGGTCGCCTACGTGGGAGTCCAGCGACATAGACATTATGCTAACTGCTGGTCCCTCTCTCTCTCTTTTTAAAAAAGGTTTTTACCATATGGCACATGTGCTCACTGGAGAGAGACAGAGAGAGGGAAAGTGAGAAATTACTCCCCAGGGGAAATGGACATGCCACAATTCCTTTCCTTCCATTCTCCTTTTGGGATTTTGGGCATGCACTCCATGTGATTTTCAGGTCACCAAGCTGTAATTTGAATAGCAAGTGGCCATGTGGGAGTCCACTGCCTTAACCACGACACCCTTTACTGCCCCTATTCTCTCTTCTGTTACTGCCTGACTTTCTTAGTATACTTTACGGGCTCTCCTTCACTGGCAGCCCTTTAAACTAATTTCGTCCAACTGCTCTTCTCTCTACATATTCTCATTTTCCATGGGTGATCTCAGTGGTTTTAATTATGAATTTTAAACTCAATGTGGTATAGAAATCTTTGTATTCTTCTGAAAATTAGGGTCCAACAGGTCAAACTAAAGCAATCATCTTCATTCCTTCTCCCTCATAGCCTCTGCCTTTTCCCGAACGCAGTTAATGGCTTCTATACCAGTTCTCCCAGGTCCTTCCACTGATTCTCACTCGCGGCACCCAGGCAATTGTCACAGTTCCCTGCTTACCACCTTCTCACTGGTTTTTGAAGCTGTCCCATTTGAGCTGTCTCCTTTGCCCTGCCACCACCCATTGATTTCAGGCTCTCATCACCTCTGATTTGGACAGTAGCCTTCTGTCATGCTAACCTTGAGTCTCGGCACCTCAAAACCTCATTGTAGACGATGGCCAAGGTGATTTAAAAAAAAAAAAAAGATCTTATTTATTTATTTATTGTAATGCTTAAAATATCTCACTGTTTCATTATGGGTTTTAGGTTAAAATCCAAGTTCCTTGGGGCCAGCAGAGGGTAGAGTGGTTATGTCACTAGACTCCTACATGACTGACTGCAGTTTGAGTTCCTGACCTGGTGGCTTAAAAATTACACCAGGAGTGTGTGAGTGTGTGCCCAAGGTTCTGGGAGGGAGAATGGAGGAGAAGGGACTGAGGTGTCACCATCCCTCCTGGGAGTGATTTTTCACTTTTCCTCTCACTGTTTTTCTCCCTCTCCAGCAAACATGCCCTAAGGAAAAAACAAACAAACAAAAACCTCTAAAAAAAAAAATAAAAAACAAAACAAAAAAAAGCCCCAAGTTCCTTAAGGAACATGATGCTCCCGGCTGCAGTGAGTTTTTGTCTGTCTCAACTTCAGAAACTCCTTGCTTCTGACATTCAAAAAAGTATATTTTTATTTATTTCCAAGAAAGGAAAGAAGTGAGTGAGGGAGGGAGAGACACCCCTAAAGGAGACTCCACACTGCAGTCCTACCTCCAGCCTCAGCCAGCACAGATCGCAGGTACACACCGGTGTGGACAAAGTGCACACAGGTAAACCTCGGGACACAAACCTGGGACCTTCGTCTGTGGCCCCGGTATTGCAAAGCAGTGTTACTGCTGCACCACCGCAGCTGTCCCCTGCCTTAGACAAGGTAATTTAGAATAACTGTAGCTTCACATACAAGGTCATGTTGTAGCAGGTGATGTTTTCAGCTATCTGCAACCACTCTAAATATTTCTAAATCTTTTGTTCTTCAAAATGCAAGAAAGGAAATACCCATTCTGGGAAGGATTTCCAGAATCCATCTCTTATCCAAGGACCCTGTTTTGTGTTATTTCAGTTTCCTTTGTATACATAGGTTATTTATTTATTTATTCTTCATTATTTGTTCTTGCTCTAGACTGAAACAATTTGGAGAGCAGGAGCGTTTTATCATGTTTGTCTTTCTACTGCAAGTACCCACCATAATGTTTTGCATATAGTCGATATTCAATATTTTTATTTGTTTTGCTAGGATAACCACATCCAACCTGGGTTAAGTCAGGATCTAGCATTAGAGAGAATAAGGGCCTAACAGGTCCTTCCAGCTCTTATCCTTATTGTATGTATACTGATTTTTTACACTTCTTACTCTAATTTATCTTCTTTTTTATATCATTTAAAATACTGCTGGTAATAACTCACTTAATTGAATTGTTAACCCACCAATGAGTTATAATTTGGAATAAAACAAAAACAAGACTATTGTAATGGAGTGAACAGAGCTTTTGTAGACAAAGGAAAGTGGGTTAAACCTTGGCTCATTTCTCTGCTTATTATATGATCATAAAAAGTGCTCTAAAGTCTGAACCTAACTTTCCACATCGTACAGTAAGGTAGAACTTCTATTCCTAGATTTGCTGTAAAGTTATTAGTCTATAGTATAATCAGAACAACTGCTAATCTCATCTCCTGCTGCATCCTGGCGCCCACATTTACCTCTCTACTACTTATCTAGCTCTTTTTTTTTTTTTCCTACCAGAAAACTTTGGCTGGTGAATGGAGACTTATCCTTACAGCCCAATCACAGATATAAAATTTAGTTTTTAAAGCTTTTTGTCAGAGGGAACCAGCGGTTAGCGTAATGGCTATGTCACTGGACTCCCACGTAGTCGACTGCGGTTCGCGTCCCGGACCCGGTGGCTTAAAACTCATGTCAGGCGCGTGTGCGTGCGTGCCCAAGATCCCGAGAAGAGAATGGAGGAGAAGGGATTGCGGCGTGACCATCCCCCCTGGGGGGTGATTTCTCGCTTTCTGTCTCTATGTCTCTGTCTGTCTGGCGAGCGCACGCGCCCTATAGCGAAAAAACCTCTCCAAAAAAAAAAAAAAAAAAACAACTTTTTGTCAAATACTGGTACTCAGCATTCCTGTTTCATATACAAACTTAACTGGAACAGCATGGTGCCTACATTTTCAGTTTTTTCTTTTTTTCTAGTTTGCTATAGGGCATATGTGCTTGTCAGAATGAGAGAGAAAGTACCCCCATCCCCCAGAGGAGATGGCCACGCCACAATTCTTTGAGAATTTCAGGCATGCACGCACATGCACCCTGGCTGTTTTTCAAGCCACTGGGGGTAGGACTTGAACTGCACAGTGGGTCCCACGGGATCCAGCCACCTTAACTACCGTGGAACCAGCTGGCCCTGTACTTACTGTTTTATTAGTGACTTAAAATAAAATAAAAATTGAATAGAACTTGGGAAATAAAAGAACATAAAGCACTGCAGTTAGTAATCTTCTGATTCTAAAAGAAGTACTCAGGCTTCTTTCCTGAATACTTTACTTCTCCTCCCTCTCCAGGTTGTTAATATATACAATGGCCACAAGAAAATGGTTTTGTTATCTCAGATTTTTCCTCCAAGAGTGATGAAAAAGATCCATATATTTTCAGTAGGTGGTTAATATTAATATTCTGTAGTTTTTTAAAACACAGCATATGGAAGCTTATCCTTGTGCATCAAGGAAGATATGGTCTACTGGTGAGTTGGCTGAGTTGCTTATTGCCTCTATTTTTTAAGTTTGCCTATACATTTATAGAAAAATTATCTTATGAGAAATTCTTCATATAGAGAAAAATGTAAAACAAAATTGAGTTTCAACTAGAACAATATTAGAAAGACTAGACTTTCCCACTGTGGTTTGTGGAATATTTGCTCATAAAAAGGATGGCTTTAAAATATGAAAAGATGTGGGTGAGCAGGTGGTGAGGCGGTGAAGGAGCTGGATCCCACATGGCTGATGGTGTGGTTTGAGTCCCAGACGGGCAGCTGGAGAAAAGCGCTGGAGATGTGTGCGTACATGCCTGAAAATCTTAGAGGAAAATGGAGGAGAAGGGATTGTGGAGTGGCCATCTCCCCCAAGGGTTACTTTCTCACTTTCCCTCTGACAAGTACATGTGTCATATGGCAAGTTTATATATATATATATATATATATATATATATAGTCATCAGAAAAGTCATGATGCATTTGTATGTAGAAAAATGCATGCATTTTTTGAAGATGTAAGAATGTTATATATGATTTAAATTGTGGTTGAGGTCTAATATAGTTGTATCCTCTTATTATATTTTTAATTTGCACAGGTTAGAAGGAATGTTGTCACAAGATTACCTTAATGGAATTTTATAGATTATAGAATTCATGGTTGAAGAGGACATACACCCTGGAAATATATAAATATGAATATAGTACACTATTTGCAGACTCTAAAATGGTCCTGTAGCCTTAGTGAAAATAATGAAAAGAGGGAAAGAAGGCTAGATATTCAAGGTGAAGCTTTTATTTATATTACAACTCTTTAACTGATTAAAAAAATTAAGTTAGAAACTTAAATATGCTAGCTTTTATAAAGAATGGACATGTGTTCATATTGCTAAGAGCTTTGTGAATTCTGTGTTTGAAGATGAATGTGAACCCTTCGGGTATACTATTTATGACTGGCAAAACAACTTCCTAATTCAAAGAGAGAGAGGAGAAAAAAAGACTTATAAAGGCTCAGAAGGCTTTTTCAACATCAAATAGCTTTTACTAAACAACATTTTGATGAGTTAAGTGCGAGTGAGTCAGGGACATATGGATTAAATTTCCCTTGAAATACACATGGGTTTAAAAATTAAGGGGAAAGTCCTAAGCACTATGTATTTTAGAGAATCCAGAATGTTTAAAAGGTATTTTCCCCTAAACACAAATATCAGATTGAATCAATTCTATTTAGACTCTGTAACTAAAATTACATAAAAATAAATATGGGAGAATCTTTAAAAAAAACACGAGTTCTGTCACAGACAGAATGCTCCCTTTGCCACGTTGGAACTGCATTGCTTGGAGTAGCAGGGCTTTGGCAGACTGTGCTGGCCAATGCATTTGTATCTACGTACAGTATATAGCACATGTTCCTGTGGTACTTACCTTATTCTGTGTCTTTGGTTCATACTTATTTAAATTTTTTATTACATTTAATTGCTGTACATCTTTATGGTGTAAAAAAAATTTTTTTTACCAGCATGAATGCAGAACATATTAGTCAAAGATATTACCAGATATATTATCATCAATAGATAACTTTTCATTTTTGTGTCTGAGAAATGTTTTTCCCTCCGATCCCCTTTTCCCCACCCGCCATTACTCACCATCTCTTATACTGTCTGCAGTATCTGCAGTTGTCCTCCCTGCATTCTACTTTACAATCCTCCAGTGTCTGCCATCGAGTGCAAATCAACAGCAACTGTCCACACTTTCTTTTAAAAAAAGTCACATGTACCTCTGAAAAACTCTTAGCTTGTAGGATTCTATTGTTCCTTTCATCTTATTTTCCTAGATTCTTGAGTTCTCCATTGTCCTATATTGCTATAAGTTTCACTTCATCCCCTTTCTGGCTCCGTTTGTCGGTAACATCAATTTACACGTAAAAGACTCTGTGTCTAGTATTTGGATATTCCTAATTAGAACATCAAATTAATAGCTAACCAACTCAGTTTTCTACTTTCATGCATTAGGAAAGACAAATTATAAGCTCTAAATTTCCTGCTTTTTTGGGGTAGTGAGGTAGCTGTAGCAAAGCTAATTCTTCAGAGGATTCTTTGCCTATCACAGCCTGTGAATACATTTTACATACTAGATATTCATGAGATGTTCATGAGTTGGTAAATGAGTGAGTGAATATATTTAGGAGATTTAGGGATGGAAAAAGGATCAACCTTAAGAAAAATTCTAAGTAACGCCCCTGGGCCCCTCCTACTTTTTTTGTTTTTCCATTTAATAAGTAATTTTGCTTTGAGTTAGTAGAACAATGACTATAGGAAATGGAAACAATTTGACCAGTTTACTAGAAACAGTTTGCAACCATATTGCCCACTACACAGAGGACAGTATACCCATGAACTATCATAGGCATCAACATGCACCATGAGAGAGGTGGACTGACACTTTGAAGGGCCTCCTAATAGAGCTCTTACTTCCTATAGTTTTCTTTTTTTTTTTTTTAATAATTACTTACTTAATTTAATTTAATTTGTTATTATTTTTTAAATTCAACCAGAGAGAGAGAGAGACAGAGAGGGAGAGAAAGAAAGCAATCAAGCTGCCAGGTCTAAGACTAGAACTTTGGTCAGCCATGTGGGAGTCCAGCACCTTAATCCACACGATCTGCTGGTCCAAGTTTTCTCATTCTTTTTTTAAAATTAATTAATCAATTTATTATTTTTAATTTGACCAGAGAGAGACAGAGAGAGAGAGGGGGAAAGTGATAAAGCAAACCTCCAGGTCCAAGACTCGAATCACAGTTGGCCATGTAAGAGTCCAGCTCCTTAAACACCATGCCATCTTCCTGTCCCGAGTTTTCTCATTTTTAATTTTCACCATTTTTTTTAAGTGAGTTTCAGATTCTTGACCTTGTGTGGGTGTTATGTATGTGCGAATGTGTGTAAGGACTATAAATCTACTACGCTGAAGCCCACATAAAAAAATCCAGCTCTTACACTCTAACACTTCTTCTTATGTTCTTTTTCCTATACTCTTATTTCTTAATAAAAATATTATAATAATCCAATTACATAAGACAAATTTTATTGTTTAGAGAGATATTTTTTGATTAAAGGTACCAGTGAGTCTTAATGTTAATAAGTGAGAAGCTTAAGAGACATTTAGTTAAAATGACACAATTTTAGTAGAAATGGGGATAGAACAAAGATTAATTTAACTTTAGATGTTCCCATCCTAGAAAATTCAAGGGATGAACTAAGCAATTATTTGAATGTTTCAGTTGTATGAGCAGCTAACTGATAATTCAAATTCCAAAATATTTTGTCTCAGTAACTAAGGTAAGTTTTATTTTGCCTTATGTTTTTTATATCAACTAACTGGAAAATTATCTTGGCTGTCTAGCTTACTTTGCCAACATACATTTTTTCACTGGGATGCTGTTAAGGGCAAGAAATTATGTTAGAAGATTTCTTCATGGTTCAAAGGTACATAGTCTATGCTTGCTGCTGTTAAGGACTCTATGGTGTAAAATGATGGAGAAAACATACAGAAAAACATTTGCAATAAAAGGCCTGCATGGTAAGCATCTTAAGGATGATACCACTGTGGTAAGGTAAAGCACTGTAATGCTGAACCCATATGGGAAGGTCTAGTGCTCCAGCCTGAAACCTTCTTATGCATGCCAGGAGTGTGTGCATGTGATCTAGGCTGGCTGAGGCCGGGGGTGGATGGTGGTGCCAAGACTGTGATGGGGTGCCTATCTCTCTCTTCCTCATGGAAGAAATAGTAAATAAACTTAAAAGAAGAATAATACAATCAAATGGTATGTGGTGGCTATTAATAAAGAGAGGTAGGTGTTAGGGAGGATGTGGAGAAATTTGAACTCTCATGCAGCACTGATAGGAATGTAAAACAGTGCAGGCACGTTGGTAAATAGTCTAGCAGTTCCTCAGAAAGTTAACACAGAGTTATTATTTGGCTGAACAATTCCCCTCTTAAGTATTCCCTCAAGAGAAATGAAAGTATATGTTCATATAATACCTTATGCATAAATGTTCATAGTAGCATTAATCACAACAGCGAAAGGTGAAGGCACCCAGTATCCATCAGCTAATAAAAGGGTGAACAAACTGTGGTACACACATGCAATGGAATGTCTGCCATACAAAGGACACACACTTGCAACATGGATAAACCTTGAAAACATCATGTTAAGGGAAAGAAGCCAGGCATAACGACTACACATGATTCCATTCATATGAAATGCAAAGATGGGCAAAAATATAAAAACAAAAAGGTTAGTAGCTCTATAGGAAAAGGAAAATTGGAGGTGACAGGTAAAGTGAAAGATTTCCTTTTGGTGTGTTGAAATATTCTAAAATTGAGGTGGCAATGGCTGTTTAACTCTGCGAACATAGTAAAAAATCACTGGGCTATACATGGTACATGGGCCATTTATATAATATGTGAATTTACATCTCAGTGTAAGTTTTGAAAGAAGTCTTAGCAAAATAATCTTATGGGGGGGGGTCATAACATTGGCCAGTAAATATTACCATAGTGTTTTAAATGGGATTTAAAAATAGGTACAATTTGGGCCAGCAGATGGTGTGGTAGTTAAGGCACTGGGCTCCCACATGGTCGACTATACTTCAAGTCCTGCATCCAGTGGCTTAAAACTTATGTCAAGCACATTAGCATGTGTGCCTAAAATACCAGGAGAAAAACAGGGGAGAAGGGATTGTGGCATGATCATTTCCTCTAGGGGGTGATTTTTCACTTTCCTTTTCTCTTATTTTTATTTTGACCAGGGAGAGACAGAGAGAGGGAAAGTGAGAAACCAAGTCTCCAGGTCCAGGACTCGAACCACAATTGGCCATGTGGGAGTCCAGTTCCTTAACCTCTGCGTCTCTCTGCAAGTGCGCATGCCCTATAGTAAAAGTCTTAAAAAAAATGGGTACAATTTTTGATGGGGAAGGAATGGGAGAAGAATGATTTCAGGTGAAACAAATTTTCTGTACAAAAGTTTCCAGGGAAGTAGTTACTGGATATTAAATAGGTGGGTGGATTATTGCTAATAAAAACTTATTCGTATAAAGAAAAAATATTTTTACAATTTTCAGAACTGATAATAAAGCATAATGGACCATCATGATAATCATCATCATTAACATGAAATTCCCTAAATGGTATAATTACTAACCTTTGGAAATAACAATAAGGGAATCTATACAAATTCCAATTCTATTGTGGAAAGTATTTATTTTCTTTAATATTTCTAAACATTTATTTATTTATTTAATTCTATTTGCTATTATTACTATTTGTTTTTTTACTTGACCAGAGAGAGACACACACAGAGAGAAAGGGAAAGTGAGAAAGCAAGCCACCAGGTCCAGGATTCAAATAGCAGTCAGCCATGTGGGAATCCAGCGCTCTTAACCACCATACCACCTGCCAGTCCCCAATCATGAAAGTATTTCTATTGTCACTTGGCATATGTGACAGAGCTAAAAGAAATGAAATATATTTCATCAGTGGGACACAATTCTTTCTATAAGTTGAATTAAATAATTTACTTGTCAATATACATGGAGTTAATCTTAAATTTTACTTAGTAATTATTGGTAAAACTTGCCAAGATAAGTTCTAAATTAAAAGAAATAATTGACATTTCAGATTAAAATCAGCTCAACTGTACCAATTAATCTCAATGTTTTAAGTAAAAATATAATTAGTAAATTGGAATCTTTAGGCACATATGAAATCTTCGGTACTAATTCACTTTGGTGAATCACTACAAACTAAAAAAGCAATTAAATTAAGTTAGGTATTATTAATGTAATAATTACTTTATTGATTGGCATACTTTTATATTATATCATGTTAGCCATTTGCTATGACACATGATAAGTTGGATGATTAGTAATCACACACATTTAACTTGCCTCTTGAGATGAACAGCTTGGGAAGAAAGGGAACTATAAGTGAAACAGAAAATTGTATGACATGTAAAGCTAGAGAACTTTGTGGAGCATCTCATCTTTATTAAAACCCGAACACTCCAAACAAAATGGAGAAAACAAGAGAAACACTCAATACTTAAGTAAAATTGTGCTAAAAGTATTCTATTTATCAGATTTTTAAAAACTTACCAGAATGATTCTAGGCAATGTACAGATGATAAATAAAGTTAAAATTATTATGTATGGAACCAGTGTAAAAACTGAGTTACAATAAAGGAAATAATTTTTACATCATTTTTGAAGTGTTTAATATATACACATACACACATCCACCCACATACTTGAATGTACTATTTGGTGTATTATAGTTTGAACCATTGTATATTGTTAAAGAAATGTACTGTTAAAAATTTTTTTAAAAAGAAATACATTATTTCATATACTTCTTAACCTAATGTAAATTACTTATCTTTCTTGACCTCTGTATTCTTATTTCTATTTTAAAATATTTAATTTTATTTATTATCATTATTTAATTTGCTATAGTACACATGTGCTCATCAGAGAGAGAGAGAAAGAGAGAGAGAGAGAGAGATACAGCAAGCCACCATGTCTGGGACTTGAATGCAGTTAACCAGGTGGGAGTCCACTGCCTGAACTACTCGCCACCTGCTGGCCCCTGTATCCTTATTTCTAAAATTGGTGGTGATAACAGCACCACCTCAAAGAGCTGGGCTAATTAAATGAGTTATTGCACACAAAGCCCTCCGGACACTGTCCTAGGAAAACATACTATTCTTACTTTTTAGAACCAAAAATGGAAAACCTCTCCAAAAAAAAAAAAGAAAAGAAAAAAATAGATCCAATCTTTTAAACTAAAACACACAATCTAACTGCATGAACACTTTCCCTGTTTTCCTTTGCTCATTAGCATACTTTTTTGTGTTTGAATTTCACTTGACTATGAAGTCACACTGCATATCGACAAATTATAATACTTGGTCTCTTCATGTGTGTGCCTATGTGGGCTAAAGAGGGTTTTATAAGAATACGAAAATTTATTTTGCTAATCATCAGGCTTAGGTGTACTGTTACTATTATAAAAACTGGTGCATGCCTTCACATACAATATAAAATCTAAGAACTCTATTTTTATATTTTTGAAGGTTTATTTCTTATATTAATAATATACAAGCCATATCAAGTTATATAAAAAAATACGCTTTTCATCTCAGAAATAAAAATGGGCACTTGCTATTTTATATGACATTTCTGAGTTATCAAATAAATATGAGATTATAATCATACTGTATATAGATTTTAGGATCTCTTGCAATTTAATTTGAACCTAGGTCTGTGATGGTAAAATTTTCTTTATGCAGTCCACACTATCAGGCTACTTAGAATTATAAATTATGAATAAGAAAGATATTACTTAGCAAATTTTAATTTCGGAGAAAGATAACACTGTAGTCATTAGTTCTTAAAACAGCAAAAACACGTATTTATGTGGTCTGAAATTTGTTAACAGTTTCTGGTTTATAATTAAGTTCTAAAAATAAACTTAATTATTTGGTTGTTTTTAATATAGGGCATGTGTGTTAGCCACAGAGAGACAGAGACACAGAGAGAGAAAGAGAGAGGGAAAAAGTAGTGGGAAATCTACCCTCCCCCAAGGGGGAATGGTCACACCTCAACCCCTCTCCTTCATTCTCTTCTCAGGATTTTGGGAACACATGCACATGTGCCTGGAGTGATTTTTAAGTCTCCAGGTCCGAGACTCAAACTGCATAGCCAGTCATGTGGGGTGCAGCAATTTAACCTCCATGCCAACCAGCTGGCCCCTACTTACTAACCATGATCAATACAATTCCAGCTACATTAATCAATAGGCTTCTGGTTTACAAAATGAATCTATATATTCCTATATATTATGCATACTATGACTGTGACTTCCACGTCTCTCTTTATAAAACATCTATCCCTGGCCCAGTTGTGGTGGTGCAGGTGGCTGGTCACTGCTGCATGATACCGGAGCCATGTGAAAAGGCCCCAGGTTTGAGCCTGGGTTGACCTGAGTATGCCAGGAGTGCCATACTCTTGATTAACTGGGGGAATGTGGAGACATTCTGACATGGCGAGACCCTGTTAAAGGTGTCTTTGGACAATGAATCCATCTCCCATTTACTTTACATTTAATTCAAGGTTCAAAGTAGCGTTTGTAGACTGCTATTTTAAAAATGAACTCTACAGACTAGGCAGAGGAGGAATCTTTAAGGACATTCTGATTTGTAAGGTTCTTTAGACATAAGTATACTGAAGAAGAGTCCCAGGGGACATGGATAGGAGCAGAACTGCTCAAAGAAAAATCTGTTAAGACACAGAAGTTAGAGGAGTCTTGACAGAGTGAATTGATCAGGAGTCACACAGTTTAATTTGAAATAATTTCTTTCAAGCATACTTTCATTTTTCTTTAGGTGTTCAAACTGACTGTTGTGGGAACTTTGTTTATAAGCATAATTAGTATTAATTATTAGCTACAATTTCAGAAGATAATTAAAAAGGGGTTATTAGTTTCTGTTGAGATGTGATATTAGCATTACTAGGTAGATCTTACAATTTAAGGAACTAGATAAATTTGTATTAACTAATTATTTTTAATGGCAACACAGAACCAGTGTCCAAACTAAACTGTACAATTATTAAACATATCTGTTAGTGGATATGAATGAGGAAAGGCAAGACATTATCATGTAAAAAGATCAGGAATAACGTTTGTGAATTGCCTATGTACTTTAAGATAAAGAATGAGACCAGGAAAAGAGAAAACAGCCATGGGCAAATAGAATCAATGGACTTCATTGGCTTAAATTTCCAAATGGTTTTCTATAAAATTTCTGAGCTATTAAAGCAAACAAACCATGAAAATAAGACCAAAACTTGAACATTACTTATGAATTTGAGACAACCATTTGGTGATAGGCTTAAGGTTATTTTTAAATAGTAAAAATATTTTCATACACAGAAGTGTTGCTAACATAGGCATATCCAGGAACTGATATTAGGATAAATTTATTAACATTTTCTTAATCTAAAAGAGGGAGAATGCTGTGCCATTTCCAGTGTGCAATTGACAGTAACACCTTTTCGTTGGTAAAAAGAGAAAGCTCTAACTGGCGAAATACATCAGTGAAGGTTTTCATAAAGCCAAACCAGGTACTTTTCTGGAAACAGAAGTGAAATCTTCCCAACAGAATGATAAATGTAAGTTCACCTCTGTATTTTGCTTGCCATATCAGTGTTGGATGGGTTGAAAATACAGAACTGGGATAAGGTTCATGATTTTTGAGATTCTATAGCAGGAATCTTCAACTTGAGATCTAGGATATGACACCATGGACTGGTTTCCAGGAGTCAGTAAAAGCTCTGAAATTCTGCATAAAATTTATGTGCAATCCTCACCCGACTCCATCAGATTCTCAAACTGGTTTAAAACCAAAAAATGATTATAGATCAATACCCTAAGAAATCTAGACTTGATATCGTCAAGCACATACTGTCCTTGACCTCAGAACAATAATAGGACAAAGTGAAACTGAGGGTGGGTAGGGAAAAGAAGTCTGCTGGGGGAATAGCCCTGTGAGGCTAGAGAACAAATCACTAGTCAGAAGGGATCTTCCCAAAAGTGGCAGTGGGGAGTAGATCGTAAACTCCTCACCTGGCTGAAGGGGCTTTTCTTCATGGCTATTAGTATGTTAGAAACAGACACTAGTCAATGGATCTATCATCCTGTACCACCTCCCACTGATACCAGAAGTTAAACGTAAACAACTTACGCTATATTTTATTTGTTTTGTACAAAAAGCTACTCTTCATTACATACATAAAAGTTGCTGCTATTCAGTAAAACACATATTTGTTTCAATTTCTCTCTACAAAATTAGAAATAAGATAAACTATTACTATTCACATGATGGACCTTTGTTACAACCACAGGCACATCTATCACTAGAGAGAAATTTTAAATTCAGTAACTTTTTATTACAAAAAAAACTGAAGAAAAATGTTGTGAAAGTTACCTGCAAGATTGTCGATTTCTTTCTCCTGTAGCAGACTGACTGCATCGTCATCTCCTTCCAACATAAGTTCTGTTTCTGCATTCTGGTTCACTATTGCTTGACTTCTGAATGTTTTCTTTGACTTTACTACATCTTCTTCAGTGCCTAAAGAAAAACAAAACACAGTAACTCGGTCATTTTGATTTCTTTTGCGTTTGGCATTAGAAATAACTGATTACTTTCATATTATATGTTGCATTTGCATATTAATGTACAATCACAGAACACTTTTATCTTCTTTGGTATTATGTGAGAAAGATTATAGAGGTGGGTATAACTGCCTACCCATATTTTACAGATGAGGAAACAAAAAAATCTATAAGCCTTGGGAATCTAGGAGCTGGGTGGTGGTAGAGAAAGGACTCTATAACCCATGTTTTATGACTCTACTTGGTGCATGTTTTACAAAAATCTATACCTTATGCTAAACTTGGTTTTCTGATCCATAAAATTACAAAATTTTATGCAAATATACATTTATATAAATCAGCTAATCAATGAATCAGGTCATTTTTGAAAGCAGATGAGATAGGTATAAAGAAAACAAGAAAGCATTCGCATCTGAGAGAAAGAGTGACTGGGAAGCTACACAAGGGGGAGTAATGATAGTAATAACAGACACATAGACCAACTTCAAAGCATCTTTTTTGTTTAGCGGTTAATGAAACAAATACCAGTTTTATAAAATTATATCATTGTTTTGCTGCATAAAATAACATTTAGGAAAACATTAAAACAAAAATCAAAATATAGCCAAATTCGACTTGGCATTAATGTAATTCGATGTAAAAATTAGAAATGGATATGTTTGAATCCTTCATGGAGTTGATGCTTAACAAATATTTCTCATGTTTCTACTGAAACACCAGCTTTGGTAGGTGGCAGTGGACCCAAAATTATGTGAATTACAAGCAAATCTTACATATATACCTACACACACACACACACACACACACACACACACACACACACATACACACACACACATATAGTACTTACAAAGAAATACTATTTTACATTCACTTTAAGTTTAAATACACTTTGGAAAAAAACACTGCAGTTTACTTGTTCTAGCTACAGTGTTAGGATATAGGCATCAAGGAGCAGCATTAACTGGGAAAACACCCTCACATCTCTTGTGGTATGGTGGTACAAATCTAGAAATGAGAGCCTAAGAAATCAGTCCTATACGGTGGTGTATTACAGGTCTAGATGATGTGGTCATATGTGTACCTAGACAGCTGCTTTCCAAAGCTTGTCATGCCTCCGGTCAAAATTCTCTCCAGTTACAATTGATAATGCTTTTGGTCAAGTCCTCCAGACCTGTGCCACAGGACTTCCAACAATCCATTACTGGATGTTTGCGCCACCATTTTCTCTGAAGTGCATCTACTTGCTATAAAGCTTGCACTACAAATCAGTGTTAAGTCTTTTTCTTATTTTGCCTATTATCTTGTATACATGTTTTGTGACTCTAAGCCAATTCTGTGTGCTAAAATATGAACAAATAATCTCAAGGAAAAGTTAAAAAAGAGGAACAAAACATACATTCCACATGTCACAATATACTCATATAATACATAACAAAATAAATTGAGGATATTTTCCTGCTTAATATTGCTTATTAACTATTCAGAATCAACACTCAATGCAAGACCTATACTACAGGATAAAACTGAAACTCCAAGGCTGACCAAGGCGTCTGAAACTCTCATCAGCAGTTTCATGTTAGCTTTCACCACTCCTGCCTCCCCAACTTTGGACCATTTATAGCTCCTGTGATATATCATGTTTGCTCATATTTCCTTACCTGTGTTAATGTTATTCCTTCTGTATATTATGTTCCCTCCTTCCTTTTTTTTGTCTGGCTAATTCCTACGTGCCTTTCAAAATTAATTCCTCCAGGTGCCTTTCCTAACTGACCCTACATCTCTACTCTCGGTTTACAAAGAATGTAACCACAGTATATTGGTGCTTCTCTCATGTGTCTGTCCTCTCCACTGGGCTACAGCATCATTCCTGTGGCCTCAGTGCTACACCTAGCAGGTGTACCACAAGCACTTGCTGAGCCCATGCTCAAGTTTAACACCCCTTCCCTCTAGTCCATTCCCTTCTCTAATTTCTTAAGGTAGATTTATGGGCTCTGGCTCTGAAGATTCAATTGCATCTCAAAAATCCTGCTCCTAGTAGTAATAGATGTTAAAAATGTTTGCATATTTAGCTCCACAATGGCCCAGAAGTTCCTGGAGAGTAAAGATGCTTTTTGTCTTTGTTGTCTCAGTATTTGGCACGCTCTCTGGCACAGAGCAAACCCTTACAAATCCTAAATGAATGAAAGGACTGAGACAACAGTTCCTTCTTTCCTTCTTCCCTCTGTCCCCTCCTCCAAGCTCATGATCTTGTCTCAGCCTCCCTAAATTGTTGGGATCACAAGCACCTGCTGCTGTACCTGGCCTTTAGGTTGGACCAAGAATTAGATCCGGTCCTCCATGAGTTCCCAGCGTGGCGAAGACAGGATCTTAGCAGCACCACTGTGGCTGGACCACATCTGAACATTTCTAAATCTGAAGTTCCCAGGATATCTTTTAGTAAGGTGCCTCTGGTATGAGTGAATGCAAGAATTTATGCATTTACATGAAAAACAACTTGGTTCTTTAAATAAAAGTAATTAAGGTCTTTTAAGTGTGAGCCTAATAAAATAAGTTTTCCCTTATATCACAATCATGTGTAATCTGTTTTGTCAGGAAAAAGAAAATAAAAGAAAAAAAGCTTTCTATTACACCTATGCTACCAAAACAAAAATCTTCCAATATAGGAAATGTAGTAGAAGGAAGGTAAACTCTGAAATGTATATCAAACTTTCTACTTTATGTCCTCTAGTTTTGAAGTAGTAAAACAATCATGACTGTAAAAGCTATATAGTAACTAATGCATATCAGCACACTGAGCTTAGCACTGCTGTTAAGTGTTATCAGTTTGCAGCTCAGTAAACTTCCTGATTTTATGGTACTACACCAAACATTTATCTAAATTAAAGTGTACAAGATCTAAAGGTGCTTTTCAATCACAATATCCTTTATGAATTAGAGTTTCATTCATCAAAATTACAAGCAAAAAGAGGTAAGGTCTCAAAGGGCTGTCTCATTACAAGGCTTATAAACACTGTCCTTAGAAAAATTGGTTTAACACCCAACAAATCAAAATGTGATTGGGAAGAGAATTTATTTGAGATCATCTATCTTCAGAAGACACATTGGACAAGTGCACTTCTGGCCTCTTTAGCCATTCATCAAGAAATTAACAAGCAAGTACCACAACCACCAGAATGCTTGAGATTTAAAAATGTGAATTGTGTGTAAAGCTTGATACGATATACACACTTTTTTTCGATGAAAACATTAAAATGTCACAAAATTCAAAAGTTTCAAAAGAAAGACGTGGCACCAAATTATAGATGACACCAAATCCAAAATTATGCTTGTTATTTCCTATAGCATATTACAAATAAATACAAGAAAACATTCTATACAGACTTAATGTATATAATATAAATAAATTCCTTTCATATAATTTCTCTTAACCATAGATCAAAGTGAGCAAAGATATTTTAAAATAAAGTAAGAGAAGAACTAAAATATTTCTATTTATTACTATATTCTAGTATTATTGTTACTACTATATTAATTATAATTTAAGCAGCTTTATTGTTATTTTAAATAAGCAAAAGTTAAAATATAGAAATGACAAATTGGAGCTATAAGCTTATCAGAATACCAGAATATGTCTATCTGGAATGTTCAAATGATCAAGGTAAAGAAGATAGTCCATTTGCTTATTATATTCTTTTCAATTGATAAATATAAACAATTAAAGTGATGGAAAAAACTACACAGTAGTTCATTTCTGTTTAGGGAATTTCTCCTATAGTCAGCCTTAAAGCATCTGTACTAATGAAAAAAAGAAATTTATAGCACGAAACAAGTCATAAATCATATACATAAAGATAATGTACAAAAAGACATAAACCTATAATATGCCCGTTTTAGCATATCATCAGTTTCTTATCAGTCTTATGCTATTATTATTTATAATAACATGAGTGTGGGACTGCTGTAACCTGTCATTTATTAGGAACTTTTATTGATATCTCTGTATATGTGTGTATGTACATGTATCTATTTATTCTATATATATCAACTATATAAGAATACTTTTTCCATGCTACTTTAGTGGTACAATTTAAATACATGGTCTATGGCTCATGACCTAGCCCATGCCTATTTAACTTCACTAATTTACTTTTGCACCTCACAGTCCCCAAGAATAATATGTTTTTGTTCCCAAACGGGCCACACCATCTCTGACCTGTAAGTCTGACATATGTAATTTCTTCTACGAAGAGTTCTCTTAGCTGCCTTGTTTTCTAAGATTCAGTTTTGCTTACTGCTCACTTTTCTATATAGCCTTTGTATCTTAGAAATAAGTCATGATGTATAATCACTGTGCATGTTGGAATCTTTTATTTAGGGATTCTCTCATTGAAATTTAATTTCCAGTGTGTAAAGAGCTGAATAAAATGACAATAAATGTTTGTTGAGTAAGCACATGAAAACAACACAATTCACCTATTAATTGTCACATACGCACTTAAGTTACTTTTCCTTTTAATGTCCTGTATAGCTTCTTTATAAAGAGGAAGTTGGAGTATGTGCTTTGCCATTTTTATTTTATTGTCTCTACCAATATTCTTTAGAAACCTATTTTTTTTAATAAATCTAGATCTGGAGACCAGCAGATGGCCTAGTGGTTACAACACTGGACTCCTGCATGGCCAACCACGGTTTGAGTCATACTTGGTGGCTAGGAAATCACTCCTGGCATGTGTGCACACATCCCCAAGATCCCAAGAGGAGAATGGAGGAAAAGGGATTGTGTCATGGCCATCTCCCCTGGGGAGTGATATCTCACTTTCCCTCTCACTATCTTTGTCTCTGTCTCTCTCTCTTTCCAGTGAGTGTATGTGCCCTAAGGCAAAAACCCCTTTTTTTTAAAAAAAAAATCCAGATCCATCTCCTAAATTTGTTTTTCCAAACTGTAAAAGAGCTATAGTAAGTTATTTTTCCACCTAAGGCTCATAGGATTATTGCTAATTTACAGTGAGACAACAGATGTTATTATACTTGAGAAATAGAAAGATTATTTACATACTAAGCTTTCAAAAATGCTTGATAAAATGAGGAAGACAGAACAGTTATTTTTGGAGAACAGGGAAGGGCATGTATGTACATGAGAGAGAGAGAAAGAATCCCCCCCCACACACACATACAGACACACACTGGGCTTGGTCATTCCACAATCCCTTTTCCTTCAGTTCTAGATCTTGTTTGATCCTGGACATGTAGGTGTAGGGTGTGTGCATGTGCATGTGTGCGTGCATACGTTTTCAAGTCCATGGGCTGGCCATATGGGATCTGGCTTCCTCAATGCAACGCATAAACACTGTGCTAACACTGGACTCCTGCATGGCCAACCACGGTTTGAGTCATACTTGGTGGCTAGGAAATCACTCCTGGCATGTGTGCACACATCCCCAAGATCCCAAGAGGAGAATGGAGGAAAAGGGATTGTGTCATGGCCATCTCCCCTGGGGAGTGATATCTCACTTTCCCTCTCACTATCTTTGTCTCTGTCTCTCTCTCTTTCCAGTGAGTGTATGTGCCCTAAGGCAAAAACCCCTTTTTTTTAAAAAAAAAATCCAGATCCATCTCCTAAATTTGTTTTTCCAAACTGTAAAAGAGCTATAGTAAGTTATTTTTCCACCTAAGGCTCATAGGATTATTGCTAATTTACAGTGAGACAACAGATGTTATTATACTTGAGAAATAGAAAGATTATTTACATACTAAGCTTTCAAAAATGCTTGATAAAATGAGGAAGACAGAACAGTTATTTTTGGAGAACAGGGAAGGGCATGTATGTACATGAGAGAGAGAGAAAGAATCCCCCCCCACACACACATACAGACACACACTGGGCTTGGTCATTCCACAATCCCTTTTCCTTCAGTTCTAGATCTTGTTTGATCCTGGACATGTAGGTGTAGGGTGTGTGCATGTGCATGTGTGCGTGCATACGTTTTCAAGTCCATGGGCTGGCCATATGGGATCTGGCTTCCTCAATGCAACGCATAAACACTGTGCTACAGGGCTAGCACAGGTAGAAAAATATAATAAGAGAATATTAAGAAAAGTATACTGAGCACATAATTAAAAACTACATAATAACAGATTCAATGCTTTATTGGTTATAAGAATGTTGTAAGATTTATGTAATAAAAAAGCAAGCTAATATGAGGATTATATGCTCAAATAAAATAAAATATGAATTTAAGGTCTTAACACAGTGCCTAACCAACATCAGATATTCATCAAATGGTGGATTTCTTTCTTTCAGTTAGAATTAATCTTCCTTTCACTGTGATTCACAACACTGTTTATATTCAGTACAATGTAATATGAACCTTTACTTCTTCCACTAGATTGGATTCTCCCTGAATACAGGAAGGAGAGCACGTAGAACTTGCTACGAAGTGCTTTTAAAACTGAATGGAATGTAAACTGCTTATACTTAAAAACGGTTTCCCCCAATTATTATTTTATTAATGTAAAAATATTGTTAAATAAAGTCACATACACATTAATGTATTTGATATGCTTTTCCAATTTTGTACATAGATATTTAAAAATATTAATAGGTTTAGCGAATATTTGAAGGAAGAGAATTTCTGCTTTCTCAACAAAAGATAATGCCTTTAATGTACACTTCTTTTCCATCTTTGGGGAGATTAGTAGAATGAAAATTTAGTCTCATTTTAATTTTACCTAACTGCATTATCAGGAAATGCTAATGTTTCTAAACATCTGAAAATCAGTTACTCAATATGGCATTCGCTTACGAAGAAGAAATTCTTTTCAATATATACCACTTTGCGATATTTTCAGCTTGCTCAATGTGTCGTGACAAAATCTACTGCTGTAAAAGTAAGATAAAATGCTGCAATTAATTTTCAAACCTAAAAAGTTTCTTGTAAAAGCATTAATGACAGAAAGACTTCAGTAAATATTAAAATAAAGATGACTTCTTCTCATTAAAACTGAAGTCAAAACAGCAAATATCTTTACAGACGAATGCTTTTAGTAATTCTAAGAGATATTATTTAATTTCCACCAAAGGAAAAGACTTTAAGATAAATATACCTCTCAGCTAATTACATTAGCTATGGTGACATGATCTCGTACAATACTAGGTACAGACCAATCTATTTTTGAATAGTTTACAATTTTTAACATTTCAAAGAAGAATGAAAGAATGCTTTCTATCACACTGAAAAACCTAGTGCTCAAAACATTTCATGTTGACCTTAGTCTGTCTGTGAGATAAAAGTAAGAGATACATAGAATACAATTTTCCATAACAGCCACTTACTATTAAATAAATAATTTTCTTTGTAAATCATTTAAATTCAAAATTTAATTTTGTGTTCAACCTTATAGCATCGACACAGTATTTCCTTCCTTAAAAACATAAATAATGATAATATAAAAGACTACTTTTCTCTTGAAAAATAAGAGATAGATTATTTTCTTTATAGAATAGCATTTTTTTAAAAAGAAAACAGACCTTTTAGTAAAAAAATTTCAACAATAAAACTATTAGTGATTTAAAAACACTACATTAGAA
This sequence comes from Tupaia belangeri chinensis, assembly GCF_000334495.1. Taxonomy (NCBI): domain Eukaryota; kingdom Metazoa; phylum Chordata; class Mammalia; order Scandentia; family Tupaiidae; genus Tupaia; species Tupaia belangeri. The sequence continues at coordinate 7,254,866 of NW_006160114.1, read as the reverse complement.
AGAATGCCTAGAAATCTCAAGCCTTTTTTATCCCCTTTTATATCTGATGCTGAGTCAAGAGCCTCACTTAATCAATACAAAATCATTTTATAAAAGCAAGAATTTCCATAAATGAAAGAGAATTTCATTTCTATTTGCTATTTCAAATAACACTTTAAGTAAAAATCTGAGTAATTATTGAGCAAACTTAATAAATTCAGATATAAAATCTGGACAGTTGAGATATCAAACTCCTCCTTTTTTACTTGTGGATATCTCTGTCTGAATTGGATCTAATAACTCCCGGTTCAATTCATTTTTTGACAGAGAATATATTGGATAATCCAAAACAGATACTATCTATACTACCATAAAATTAAAAAAAACTAAGCTATTAGCCTCAAATTTAAAGTGAACATGATTCAAAATGGTAATCCTAACTGGAATCAGTAACTAATGACCCTCATGCTACATTTAGCACCTCATTAGATCATGCGCAATTGGAATACAGTATCTTTTGTGTTTTTACCACAAGAAAACTTGTACAGCCTTGTGTTTGTTTTGAACTAGACATAAGCATTGTATATTTAAGTAGTCTGTTCTCTGAAAAGCTGGAGGGAAACATTACAGTGGAATAGTAAACATGTAGCATTAGCAATTCGGGACTTAATTAAGATGAAATGTTCATAGAAACTATTCTGAGTGTTAAATTTTTATTCAGATTAATTATGCTTGTAAACAGTTTCCTGGAAATGAGAAAAGAGAAAAAAGAGAAGAAAATGGCTACCTAACACCAACAGTTATTGCTCAGTGGAAAAGGACATCAAGGACACTTGCAAGTAAAAGAATTGGATCAATATTAACGTGATTTTCATTTCATGCTTCCCCAACTCCAGTAAGCTGACAATATACTCTGATTATGTGAACTGCCTCAGAGTAACACAGAAAAGGTTATTAGAGCAAGAGGTGGAAATGGAATGCACTTTTTATATTGACAGGCCTGCTAATAGAGTGTACTGATTTTCAAAGACATGCAATGCATTTTTACAATTTGGTTCTGACAGCAGAAACGGAATTTCATTTATTCCTAATTCAAAATATTCATATGTAAGCAGTATTTCTTAGAGCAGACCAACAAAGGGGATATTCATAAACGGCATTTTTAAACAGAAAAATGCAATTAAAAGGGTGCAGGAAAATATTATTGAATTTATGTGGAGCACTATATAGGTATGAAATGTTAACTTAATAATCTTCTTAATAGAGTCAAAGAAGAAAACTGCATTCTTGCTTTTTAAGGGAAATTCGATAAACCATATTTTAAGATTATACATGATGTTAAATGTAGAATATCTCCACATTGTAGACTGGATATTATATGGTAGGATTTTGATTACCCATCAAGTCAGGGTGAGTTTTAATTATTTAAAATATAATTTCATTATATTAAAAATCACACAGCACATTTTACTTGAGGAAAAACATACAGAAAATTTGGGCCAGTTTGGGACCCTCTAAATATCAAAAGAGCAGAGATGATGCATTATTCATGTCTGTGACAGTTAGAGTACACTGCAGAGTGTTTGGTCTCTGATAAAATATGCACAGAAAAAGATGAACATGAAATAAAGTACCTCAAGATGGTAAAGACAACTATCTTTACATGGATGGTATGGGTGATTTACACTCCTTTAAACTTTATTTTGGCATTTTTAGAATTCCTACAATGAGTATATGGTTCTTTTGGAGAAGGAAGAAAGGAAAAGAGAAAGGAAGGGGAGGAGGCAGGGAGGAAGGCAAGAATTATGTGCCTAAGTGGGGTAGGAGGCAGAGGAGTAGCAGAAAGCAAGCCAGAAAATTTCTGATGGCAGGAAGACCCTTGAGCAGTGGGTGGCATTAATCTCAATAGTGACACTTTGTTTCTTTTCTTTTCTTTTCCTTTTTCTTTTTTCTTTTTTTAGTTTGCTATAGGATGTTTGAGCTTGTCAGAGTGAGCAAGCAAGAGAGAGAAATCATCTCCCTCCCGCCCCCCCATACACACACAGGAAGGAAGGCCAACCACAATCTCTTCTCCTCTATTCTTTTGGGGTTTTGGAAATGCATGCACATGCACCCAGCCTGATTTTCAAGCTGCTAAATTCAGGACTCAACATGCAATAGGCCTTGTGGGACCCAGCTGCCTTAACCTCCTTGTTGGCCCCACTTTAGTTTTCCTTTTAAAGCCTGCCAACAATTTCAATATGGACAATTTATTTAAAAAGTATGTGATTATGGGAAATGAGGGTAGGCAATGTTTTGAATAGGTAAGCAACATGGAAGAAAGGTAACTCACAATTTTTAAAAAAATAATTATTTATTTTATTTATTACTATTTTTTAATTTGACCAGAGAGTGAGAGAGATAGAAAGGGAAAGAAAAAGAAAGCTGCCAGATCCCAGACTTGAACCACCATCAGGCATGTGGGAGTCCAGTGCCTTAACCACCATGCCCCCTGCTGGCCCCCCAAAATTTCTTTTTAATGATTAAAAAAAAAAAAAAACTAAGAAATGGTGTTAATATAAGTTATTTAAAAGCACCAAAAACATTTACAATATGTATTTATCTATGACATGAAATATACATCTAAGTTCACCTGCATGGATGCATTCTTATGGATGCTAGGCTAGAAGAGTCAGCCAAAAATTAGCATGTAAACTATACAGTGGGAACTGTTTAATAGTGCCCTTGTACTTAAGAAAATTCCAGCTGTGTTTATGTCAGCACACTCTAGGGTAAGAGCAGTATTTGGGATGAATTTTAGCTCTATCTACCATTTATTATTTAGCATGTCACCTAATTTCTATGGTGCGTCATTTTCCCAGTCATAAATCTTTTAATGGTGGTCTACTGACAACTCGTTTACAGCATGGCTTCTACCTTCCCATTCTGCTTTATCTTCACGTTATTCTCCCACAGTACGCAGTGTTCTGTCCTACAGCCCATTCTCCATTCTTTGCATACATCATGCTGTGTTGTGTGGTCCCTCTCTCCACAATGCTATCCTACTACTCACTGGTGTTTGGGGAGATTCCCATTTATTTATTTTGTAGGTTTTTGCCTTAGGGTGTGTGCCCTCACTAGAGAGAGACAGAGAGAGAGAAAATGAGAAATCAACCCCCCTCAGGGGGGATGGTCACATCAAAATCCCTTCTCCATTCTCCCTTTGAGACTTTGTGCATGCACGTACACACGCCCAACGTGATTTTCAAGACACAGGGTCAGCACTTGAACCATGGCTGGCCATGTGCAAGTCTAGCACCTTCACTACCATGACACTTGCTGGCCCTGATTTCCATTCATTCTTTCGAATTCAGCTAGAATATATTTCTTCAGTGAGTACCTATGCTATTTAAAATATATTTTGATAGAAATATTTATCAAAGAATACTGTAATTATATGTGAAGCAATTATGTGCAATTATTTATTCTTGTAAAAATCAGTAAAGATAAAGATGAGGTTACAGTGATCTAAATTAATTTCATGCCATTCAGGAATAAGTCCATTGATACAATTTAGTCAGTGCCTTATCTTTAACATCCTTTGATGCTTACGTAGAAAGAAAGTATAAACATAAAAAAATTTCAGCATTTGAAAATATCATACTTATGTACTAAGTCCATGGAAAAACCCATCCTTTAGCCCTGCTACCCAAAGCGATGAATGGTATGTTTAAAATACTGTCTGTAAACCTTGGAATTAATCAATTATCAATTAAAAAGATTATCATCTAAGCAATAAGCACATAGGATTGTATTAATGTGGATGCTCCAAATGGAAGAGAAAGAAGATAGTGTGTGTGAAAGAGGAGGGTCTAAGGAAGGACATTTAGAAGAAAAATAGGGAGGCAAAGCAATGATGGGACAAAGAAATGTGGTATTATCTGTTGAAGATATTTTATAGTTTTATTAACTGAACTTGGGAGAAATGTTCACCTGTTGAAATATTCGCTTTGTAAGCTAAATAATGTGGTTGAACGTGTAAAAGAAAATGAAATTAAAAAAATAAAAAAAGAAGATCTGACTTCTGTCCTCAAATGTTTTATTTTTATTTATTATTTATTAATTTTTTTGAGAGTTTTTTGCTATAGGGCACATGCGCTGGCCAGAAAGACAGAGATAGAGACAGAAAGTGAGAAATCACCCCTCGGGGGGATGGTCACACCGCAATCCCTTCTCCTTCGTTCTCCTCCCGTGATCTTGGACATGCATGCACATGCGACCGTGTGAGTTTAAGCCACCAGGTCTGGGACTTGAACTGCGTTTTACTACGTGGGAGTTCAGCGACATAGCCGTTACACTAACTGCTGGCCCCAAATGTTTTATTTTGTCTTATCAGAGACTAGAAATATCTAAAATAAAAATACTTTATCAAACCTTTTCAAAGTGAACTGTCATCAAGTGCAAAACATTGAGACCATTCAAGAGTAAGTTGGACCCCTTTATATCTCCATGCCTTGTTAATTTCTTTATCACCTCTGCCCTTGTTCCCCTGCTCACCTGGTAAATTCATCTCCTCTTCAGGCAATTCATTTAAGAAGCCTACTGTAACCTAGTCGGCTCAGTGAGTCACTGTGTCCCTGCGCTCCTTAGAAATTACTGCCTACCTCCATGATAAGTGTTTATTTCTTTTCACTAAATCTAGCTTTGGTCCTATGGGCTGGATTTTGGGCCTTGTCATTGTTAGGAGCTGTTCCATGTACATTAGGATATTTTAGCAGCATTCTTGGTCTCTTGATGTTAGTAGCACACCCCACCTCTACCTTATTTGAGAACACTACACTAAACTATGTCCTGTCAGGTGGGTGAAACCGTCTCAATCTCTGAATCTAGCATCTCTTACACACATGGCACGTGGAAGCTATTGAATAAGTGCTGTTAAATTAATGAAGTTACTTGATTCATCTAAATCTGTTTAAGTCTAAAATCTAAATCATTAACATAAAAATGGGTGGCTTGTTAGAACATTTAGTGATATGAAAATGCTTATCTATAAAATGTATTTTTAAGCATAATTTGTCACTTAGCATTCATATAATACATTTCAATTATTTTAAGTGACTAAAAAAAACAGAGAGTAAAGACAAGGCTATGATACTAAAATATGACACTAACACCAAAAAGAGCTGACAGTTGCTTCTCTGTGGGTCTTTTTCTCCCTGTTTTTTTTTTTTTCTAAATTACATTAGAAACTTTTCAATAAATTATTGTAACCATGACCAGAACACCTATTTCATCCAAATATGGAGTTCTAATGAGTAAGATACCAATAAAATGAAGTTATTATTGAATAATAATAAAGATATTTACTACAGTCTCTACATAACACAAACAATAGGTATTAGGTAGGAAAAAAATAAAATGCTCTTCCCCAAATGTTGTAATAATCACACGCTCTTCGATAAATGAATTCAGAAAATTGTATAGCTCCTTTCTCAACAACTATATAGGAAGCATAGTATTTGCTATTCTCAGTGTCCTTATTTCCTGATGACTGCAAGTAGCACATTATAATAGCCATGCATATACCATCAAAACTAATTTAATTCCAGATTCATTATAGAGCTGCTTTTTATTCATCAAGGTCATATCTGATGGCTTCACAAGCTTAGATAAATCAGGTGTTAAGCAGACACATCTCTGAGGAACCTAAGAATGTTCTCATTTGCAGTTCTCAGCATATCTTATTATTTATTGCCAAAGAAATGACTGATTAACTTTGTCATCTTTGCTCCATGTTTTTTTTCCTCAGGCTGAAGCAGCCTGCCCTCTTCGGCAACGCCTGATCAGACCTATTTAAGATGATGTCTTTGATCATAGACATGGTGGCACTTGCAATCTTAGGTTTTGATGAAACATTTTTCCACTATAATTTTATGGAAGGGAAACAGAGGCCAAAATGATCATTGACAGTCAACAAAAAGACCCAAACTTAAGATTTTGTACTAGTTGTTGACTTAAATAATTTTTAAGCACCAGAAACATACCAGAAGTTGACTAGTCTAGGTTATATTTTAATATATAAACAAAATACAAAATTTCCCTTTTTCGATCAGCTATTAAGAAATTTACCATGAAGAGGAAAATCCTGAAGGTCAGAAGATGAGTTTAAGAATTTTAAAATATTTTCCTTATGCTATAGTCGGTAAAATTCCTGATATTCAATTAAATTTGTACTTGTATGAGATTTTACAATTAGAAAACACTAAATGCTACATAAAATACATTCCAAATTAGAACATTAAACATCAGGGAAAAAAATCACATGCCTCTAGGTTTTTATTAATCACATTCCAACACGAGAGGCTGAAAGTATATCAAATCACACCAAATCTTTTGCACATGACAACCTCATAAATTATTCAACTCATTAGTATTACTAAAAAGCATGAAAAACCTCATCAGTGTAAAGGATATTTTCCAACCAAAAAAGGTCAAACGAAAGTTTTAATAATGAAATCAAAGGGAAAGCTTTTCTAAGTAAATATGAAATAAAATGATCTTTTCTCCTTTCCTTGAAATTATACCTAATTCTAATTGTTTGCTCATTTAAGATAAAGCATTGTTAATATATTTTATTTGCGAATCCAAATAAAGTGCTTGGGAAAATAATATAATGAAATCCAAATTATGGCTAAATATTTCTTTCTATTATATGAAGATTTAACCATAGTTTAATTTAAAATGATTGGCTGAATTTAGGATATCAGAAAAAAATCAACTGACTTAATACCTTTTTTATTAAAACATGAACCCGCCTAAATCAGTTTCACTTCAGTACACCACTATTTTCGAAACACAGCATACAATATTAATAAAAAAAAGCTCACTCAGTAATTCAAAGCATTGGCATTGTTTTGATGGCTATGTAAATATTCCCTGTTCAGGTGCCAGCAGGTGGCATGGTGGTTAGGGTGCTGGATCACCACATGCCTGACCAAGGTTCAAGTCCTGGATCTGTTGGCTTGCTTTCTCACTTTCCCACTTTCTCTCTCTCTCTCCCCAACTCTTGCTATCTCACTTTTTCTGGTGAGTGCACATGCCCTGTAGCAAATTAAAAATAATAATAAATAAATAAATTTAAATAATTATAAAACTATATTCCTTGTTCAAGTAATTTAAAGTTATCTCCCAACTTGGCTAAAATTCTGAAAACTCTAATCACTGATTCAAATATTTTTCTCCATAAATGTTCCATCTGTAAAATACTCTCTTCCTCCTAAAACACTTGCTCACCGTGTAGGTAAATATAAAAGATTTTTGATCAAGGTTTACAATAAAGACTGTACATTTTTATTTTTGGAGAGGTTTTTGCTATAGGGCACATGCGCTCGCAGGAAAGACGGAGAGAGAGACAGAGAGACAGAAACCGAGAAATCACCTCCTGGGGGGATGGCCACACTGCAATCCTTTCTCCTCCATTCTCAAACACACAGGTGCCTGGTGTGAGTTTAAGCTGCTGGGTCTGGGACACCAACCACACAGTCAACTATGTGGGAGTCCAGCAATATAACCATTACACCAGCCGCTGGTCCCGAGACTTTGTGCTTTTAATGCTTAACTTTCTAGATAGAAATTAATAACAGGAAAGGACCAGAAGATGACGTAATGGTTACATCGCTGGACTCCCACGTAGTTGACTGTGGTTTGAGTTCTGGACCTGGGAGTTTAAAACTCATGCTGGGTGCTAGGGCTGGCAGGTAGTGTGGTGGTTAAGGACTCAGGACTCTATTTTTTTTTTTTTTTTTTTTTGCTATAGGGCGCGTGCGCTCGCCAGACAGAAAGAGACAGAGAGATAGAAAGCAAGAAATCACCCCCCAGGGGGATAGCTACACCGCAATCCCTTCTCCACTCTCCTCTTGGGATCCTAGGCTCACATGCACACACGCCCAGTGTGAGTTTAAGCCACTGGGTCTGGGACTCGAACCGCAGTCGACTATGTGGGAGTCCAGCGACAGCCGTTACACTAACTGCTGGTCCCAATAAAATAATTCTTAAAAAACACAACACAACAAAACAAAAATTCATTCTGGGTGTGTGTGCATGCATGCCCAAAGTCCTGATGAGAAGGGACTGAGAAGTGGCCTTCCATCCTGAGGGATGATTTTCTTACTTTCTCTGTCTTTTGGGTGAGTGTATGTGCACTACAGTAAAAATTTCTCTAAAAACAAAAATAGAAACAGGGAAATTAAAATAGTGTAATTAACATAGAAAAAGAAATAAGTTGAATTTCAATGTGCACTAGAAACTCACTCAGAATATGCAGGTTTGTACTATAAATATACCCTTAACCTGTGACTATACAATACCAAAACATTCGGTCATGTGAATGTGTGTCTATGCACAGCTAGACTTCAAACTACTTAAACACACTTAAGTGTACAGAGTTAAAAAAGCATCCAGATGATGGACTAAGTTTTTACTTACACTTCTAAATGAATGTTCTGGCAATACATGAATACAAAACTTTCTTCAAAATAAAGAAAACCTGTGTCCAATTAGTTTTTCAACATCTCTTTTTCCTGGATGATGTGCTTTGTAATAATTACTGACATAGACTTCCTAGTTCTTCTAACCAAATACTTTATATATAGGCTGGAAGATATGTTAAGAGATTGGAAGAAGGAATGATACTACGTTTTTCTCCCGGTAGTGTGTACTTCCTTTCTCTACTTCTATGTATAGATCACTCCAGAAAGACCTCCCACTCATTTTTTCTATATTACACTCCCAAACTCTTTGCAGTTCCCAAAATCCACAGATGTATACACTGTGATGAAGGCTAGAAGATGTGTACTCCAGAATTGATTTTGGAGGTAAAAGTGTTTTAATTCTCTTTTGTCTTCCATTCCATGATCTCAACCCTAAGAATGACCATGAAGTAATTCTAGCATAAGTACCAGGTAGATTCCCTGAATGGTATAGATGTGGTCTTTGCTCTTACAATGTATAAAATAAAAACATACTTTCCTTTAAAACTGAAACCAACTCAAGGGGTGTAACAGGTTGTAAATATGGATGATCTAGCCCTCAAAATGAATAAATACCACATATTTAAGTATACTTATAGTATACACAAAGAATAAGTGTCATCACCATCTCTTATCTATTTCAATATTAGAGTATTATTTTTAAGTTTGGGTTAACAAGTTTTACTATTTTACTAAAATCTGACTCTGAATCTAAAATGATTTGAAGGTAAAAGATTTTAAAATTTGCTTCTGATAGGCTTTGACACTTATTTACTTATAGACATAGTCTACAAATTAAACAAACAAATAAAAATATTTACTTTTAGGTAGAAATGAAAGAAATGTTTTTCTAACAAAGCCTTTTTAAAAATGGTTAAAAAAAAAAAAAAGGAGAAATGCCTTTCTCCCTTTGCCCTTTGATCTGCTAATACATTATAATTTGTCAGGTCATAGTTTAAATGCTAAGCCCTTAGAGAGGTACTTTCATTTTAATTCAACTCAATTTTGCATTTTCTAAAATTTGTAAATTAATAGTCTTATGAATAGTTTGTAGACTTGCAAGTATGATTATTTGTTTGCCATTTGGTTTCTTAATAGAATCTATGAGAACGGAAAAAAAAAAACCCTGTAGAATGTGAAATGTAGTATAACATATATCCTATGTAATTAAAGCTTTAGTAACTCAGTGTCACCAATAATATTACTATAGCTTTACATCTGATGGGGGCCAGCAGATACTGTGGTGGTTAAAGGCGCTGGATTCCCACATGAGTGACTAGGGTTCGAGTCCTGAGCCTGATGGCTTGCTTTCTCACTTTCTCTCTCTCTCCCTCCATGGTCCAATTAAAATTTTAAAAAAGTATAAATAAAGTTAAATAAAATAATTCTTAAAAAAATAAAAAAATAAATTATCTCTAATGTTTCCAATTTCAAATGAGATCAACTCGGGATGAATTGACAAAAAGTCTAAGTTATTTGGTAAAGTGAAGTTTTAATAAGCTATTGAGTAAAGTGACATTTTAATAATTTTAAGTTCATATTATAAAGCATGCCACTGCTAAATAGGTAAACAATTGTAAGACTCTCTCCTATAGGATCATAAAGACAATTTGGTTTAAGTTGGTATCAACTCCATAGGGTGCTTAAAATCATTAGGTGATTTTTCAAGTTTATTAAAGAAATCCCCTATAGTAAGGTCAGCTATAATAATTTTCTCACATATTTTTTCATTGTTACATTTATTGTTTAAAATTACTTTGATACTGCATATGGTAATGTCATTGCCCTGACTAATATGCACTGTATTCACTCTGGGAAAAACCATGCTGTACAATGCAAAGTGTACAGTGATTAAATGTAAATAAAAAGAAAAAGATTAATAAAAAGAAATACAGGTCATTTTAATGCAAAAAAATTTTGCTTAAGTATGTGAAAGTTATATACTCTCTACATACGAAGCCATTACTTTTTCCAGAATGATTTCTGATTTAAAGTACTATTTGATTTCCTACTTAAAGAACCATAAAAATGTTAAGGACTTAAGAAAAAAATATATACACTTGTTAGGCTAAATGTACATCATTCTTCAGCTGCATTTAAATGCCTAAATTTATTTCAAATTATACTGTCAGAGGGAAAAACTAAACAAGAGCTACTTCATAATTCTATCTTAGGTATAAAAGGTTCACATGAGAGCCTTATGTATTAACTTAAGGTGTTTTGAGCTTAACTAAGTTACATCAATTAATAGTTTACTGGGGTAATACATTTTAAAAGCTTTGCTCATTTTGTATTTTTATTTGGAACATTTTTCTGGTTCATTCTTTCACGAACATAAGAGGTATTACACAATATAAACCATAATGTAATATAACATTATTTACTAACTATGGTAAATTTTAAAACAGATGGCTCACTTATTAGTCTAAATAAATGAAAATTAATATAATAAAACACAAGTCATTATAAGAACAAAGTGGCTAATAGCAAAAGTACATGGGCAGTGCTCATTACTAGTATTTCTTCAATGTATACGGATCATAAGGCAGTTGAGTAACTGCCTTTTATTGTCTTCCAAATAACAAAAACAAACCAAGTAACCAACAAAACAAAAAACCACTATTATAATTTGGCAACATATTTCATACAGTACTATCAATATTTAAGCTTTCATGACATAAAATAATGCAATTAGGAAAATTATTGGATTAATTTTTAAAAATCTTTCTGGCAAAACTGTTTAAAGAAAAGCTACCAAATTCACTTAGGATTTTCACTTTGTATTTTTAATAAAATGTTAAGGCCTCAAGAAACAATTACAGTCAGATAGCAGGGAAGCAACAATACAACTGGATCTCCATGGGTAAGGTCGTCGGTTTGCGTCCCAGGACCTCCTGCACATACTAGGTGCATGCTTATGATCCAGGCTTGCTGAGAGGAGGGGCAAAATGCTAAGTAGGGACCTTGTATGTGGAGGTGTGGGAGGGAAGGTGCCTACTTCTCCCATTAAATAAATTTATCATTAAAAATATGATATATTTTCTTGCTAGAGTAGACGTAAAAATATTGAATGACAGAACTTGCTTTTGAAAGAGTACTCTAATGACTTTAACAGCAGTCCACAATGCGCTGCTCAGAGTTCTTGTGAGCTTCCTCCAGATCATGGCCTGTGTGCACACTGCTCACCTTCTTCACATAAACGTCAAGAAATCAAGGTAAGTCTAATATACATGATTAGCTACACTTGCTTTTAATTGCCTTTAAGTTTTTCTTTTTAATTTGTAAGAACCGATTACTGTAAATTGTTTTATCATTACACAACTAATTTAAGACAATTTGGCACAAAATGCTAGGCAAGAATCAGAAGATTTGTATTATAGAATTCTGGTTCAATCAGTAATTACAACCACCCATCTTTTTGTTTAATATATCAGTACCAACTTCCACTTACTCACTTATCTATTAGGGGTTGGGTATTCTACCAAAGTTTCATTACAAACAAACTGATTAAAGGAGAATAGCACCTGGTACATTATAAAAGTTAGCTGCTATTTCTCTTTTTATATAAGGTATCCCCAAAAAGTTAATGAAAAATGCCCATAAGAGGCGTATTATGACAAGACTATGCAAGGATTTAAAAAGTTTATGCACCAAAATAAGCTTGCATCTTCATTCCATTTTCCCATGAACTTTTTGAAGTCCCCGCTTACAAGATTTTTACTTGTCTTCTCATAGGTCCAGTTCCTACTTCAAAGGGAGTATTTTCTAACACTGCACTCATGAAGTTAGTGCATAGTTCTTTGTAAATAGGTGTTTGTTACACAGAAGAGAGGACTGGAAATTTAAATTTGCAGACTGTAACAGGATTTTAAATTTAATTTAATTTTATTAAACTAAAAAGAACGGAGTAGAAATAAAACACAAAATACTGTATAAAGAGATTATTAAAAACATTTGTTTATGTTTCTAAGTATGTATATATGTATATAATGTATGTACACATTGCATGTATTATGTATATTCACACATACATGTGTATATACATAGAAGGTTATATATAAAAATATGTAAGTCTGAGTGTAGGTTTACAATGTAACATACATTTTTTTCATCACAGGTTTTGGTCACTAAGGTTTGAAAGAAACTGAAAAAGAAATTAATTTTATTCTTGGTTTAGGCTGTGTGAATGGGAATGTGGGTAATAACCAAATACGTGGAGTATTTTAACCTTTTACAAAGAAGTTAAAAGGGCCTAAAATATATCTACTATGAGAAATACTGTGTTAATTATAACTTGAATGATGCTGCAGGATACAGCAGGACAAAATATTTCTAACTTTTGACATGTAGAATATTAAACATTAGTTAAAAAAATAAATAAATAAATCCACAACACCAGAGTCACCTCAGATCCAGAAGTGTTTTAACAAGCATTAGTACTAACCATATTCTATTGCAGCTTTGAGCAATGCTTCAGCATGAGTGGAGCCAAAGGCATTACGAACAAATCGTCTCCTTCGGCGAAGATCATCTTCCCAGTAATCCAAGCGCCAGAAATCATGCAATTGGCTAAGAATAGAAAAATGAACAATAATAATCACTATTAATAACAATATATAATGGCAAATACATTTTCTCCATAAAATTAAAGCTTTATTTCTTTGGTCTCATTGGAAAATTTAAAAATTTCAGATATTTGGATTTTATACTGGTGTCTGTGTGTTTCTTCTGCAAATGAACAAAACTCAAAATAGTAACATTCTCATATTTTAGGCATTATAACACTCAGCTCTTTTTTTAAAAAATTTTACAATGTTCTTCTCTCTTCGAAAGACATTAATCATGGGGAGTTTAGTAACAAATGCAGCATCAAATTACAAGTATTAATGGCACAGTTTGCTTTCTTTTGCACTGTTTTAACAAGGCTTGTAAATCACAAGATAGACCTCACTACAAATAGTTTGCAATTTAATGACTGCGGTTTCTTAGTAGACTGAATTAAGAAGTATAAAATATTGCCCACTTGGATTTGGTGGAACAATGATTAAAATAATGTGCTGAAATATTCATTGAAATGATTCCCTGCTGCCCAAAGCAACCTGAGAAAAGTGCAATTTTATCCATTATTAATAATACTGAATTAAAGCAGCAAAAAATTCCAGTATGTGGTAATTGTCTTGGTAAATTATTATTCTAATGCTAACAGAGTTCTCCGATGATTTTACAGCTTTCAGCTAATATATACCATTAACAACCATGGCCATCATTGGGTATCGTCTTTATATTCTGAGCCATATTAAAAATCCATGCAGTATTTCAGTATCTACTGAAATTCATTCTTTGTATATCTAATGGGACATCTTATAATTTTTGTTTTCAATTTAATTTCAATAAACAATGGTGATAAAGATCACTACTTGATAAGTCTATTATTTTCTGTATGTAGTTTTGAAGTAATATATTCAAAGGTTAATATTCTAATTTTTCTGAGCAGGACTACTCATATAAACATGTAAAATGCTTCCATAGCAGATTTTAATTTTTTTTATTTATGAGATTCCATTGTAAGAGAACACTTTAACTATGACAAAGGAAGGACCTACATGTTTGGCTCACGATTATCTCTCTAGTACAGTGTCCTGCAGACATTATGTTTTTAATAAATATTCGATAAATTAATAAAAAACATCTTTTCACTTCAAAAGACTATTTATAGACATGTATAGTCACTGAGAACAATGATTTAATTTTAAAAATACTTTTTAATTTTATGGTTATATAATTTTGTTAACTATAACTTTAATTGTAAGACAGCACAACAATATAAAGGCTAAAAAAGCATATATAATATAAGCATTTGAAGTACAAAAACTTTTTTTTTTAATGTCAGAGAGTGTTTGTGCACACATGAGAAAGAGAAGTGGAGAGACAGTAAGCAAGTTTCCCAGTGGGGTGTGATAATGCCACAATGAATTTTTCCTCCATTTCTCCACCCCATCAGAATTCTGGGCACACTGGGGCTGGCAGGTGGCATGCTGGGAAAAAGCACTGGATTCCCACATGACCGGCCATGGTTCGAGTTCCAGACCTGGTGGCTTGCTTTCTCACCTTCCCCTTCGCTCTCTCTGTCTCTGTTTGATCAAATTAAAAAATAACAATAACAACGAATAGAATTAAATAAATAAATAATTAAAAAAATAATCCTGGGCACATGCATACATGTCCAGCATGTTTTTCAAGATGCTGGAGCCAGGATTCAAACTTCAGTCATTCATGTAGGATCCAGCTCCCTCTACAGTTTTTAACTGCTGTACTATGGGGCGAGACCCAAAGTATACTTATTGGGTCATGAGAAAAGTTATGATACATTTTTACATAGAAAAACAGAAGAATAAGCATGATTTTTCCGATGACCCATACTATGCTTTTTTTCCTGTATACTGTAATTAGGATAACTACTTTTCTGTTGAAATAGTGATTACCTGGTGAATAACTGTAGTTTGTCTCTTTTACTAGTTTAAAATAAGATGATTTCTATTTTTATAAACATAGAGCAACCTATTTACAAACGTAGTACAATCTATATTAGTAAAGGCAGAAATGATTTAAGAAATGACTTAAGAAATGGTTCCAAGGGTTTAAGGATGACAATACTAAAATTTTGCTACAGGGGCTGGCCCCATAGCACAGTGACTAAGGGAGTCAAATCCTACATAGCTGACTGCAACTCAAATCCCAGACTAGTGACTTGAAAACTATGCCATATAGTTGTGTGTGCTCATGCCCAGGAACCTGACAAAGAGGAGGCATGGAGGAAAAAGAACTGCAGTGGACCTCACTCCACTGGGAGGTTTGGGGGTGAGGGCTGCTTTTTCTCTCTTTTGGTGAGTGCACATGCCCCTGGCAGAATAAACAAACAGATAAACAAACAAAATTTTCCTAAGGATGTTGTTAATATTAGGTCATTGAATTGACCAGAAAAGCCCAGAGATTGAATATTATCTCTAATTTGCCACCACAGACATACTTGTTCCTATCCCTCCTTTTGGTGCAACTAGATAATTCTATACCTCATATACAAACAAACATGGGAAAACTCTGAAAGGTAGAGAGACGAGCCTTCAGGAATAAGATTTTGTGCCCTTATAAAACAGGTTTGGACCAGCAGGTGGCATGGAGGTTAAGGCTAGATCCCACATGGGCAGCTGTGTGATTTGAGTCTGGGCTGAAGGTTTGGAAATCACACCAGGTGTGTGTGTGCATTCCCCAAATCCCAGGAAGAGACTGAAGGAAAAGGATCTGTGGTGTGGCCAATGCTGTCTGGGTGGGGTGGCGGAGAAATGACTTCTCACTTTTGCACCCTTTTTCTCTCTCTGGTGAGTGCATGAGCCCTATAACAATAACTAAAAATAACACATAAAATAAAATGGGTTCAAGGGTCTAGCTCTTCCTCCATGTGGTGGAAGCTGTCATCCTATACACCAGCATGTGGGCCCTCACCAGACACCAAATCTGACTGTGCTTTGATCCGGGACGGCTCAGCTCCCAGAAATGTGAGAAATAAATTTGTTTTTCATAAGCTACTCAGTTTATGGTATTTCGTTATAGCAATTTGAACAGATGAAGACACAGAGTATGTAAATTCTCTCCTTGTATCTCCATTTTTCTGATAGATAATACTGTGTATCAGCAAGTCAAGAATCATTACAGTGTTTTTCTGATAGCGGAATAAAATGTCTACAAAATGCTTATGTTCCAACACCATTATGTCTGGGATCTGTGTGAGGTTATCAATCTAGAAAATCACCGCCTGCTTTCTGTTCAAATTCTCATTCGTTTCTTTCTTTCTCTCCTCCCATGTTTTCATTCAAAAATATATTTACTGAGTACCTATCTCTGTAAAACAACATTCGCGGTGCTGAGGATATGTTCTAGAGGCATAACAATATCATGCATTTCTTTTTCTTTCCTTCTCATTCACATAATCTTCACCCTGTTTTCCTGTTTTTTTTTTTCATCACTATGCATGCCCATAGTTTGTTCAACTAAACCGTTCCTCTACTATTCCTTCCAATTACTATCTCAATAAGATATACTTTGCTATTTTCTCTGCAAAATGTGAGTCACTTCAGAACAAAACAATATAGTCTACTCTGATAATAAGTTTTTGTGAGTAATGGTAGATGTGACTATTAAAATAATAATTTATAAGCATTATCAAAAGTTGATCCTACCCTGTGATATGCTATTTAGGTCTCTCTAATATGCCCGCCACCATCCACACACATTAAGACTGGATCTCACCATGTCATGATACTCCTGCCTCAGTCTCTCAGCTGGAACTTACTGTGTGCGCCACCAGACTCAGCATGTTTTTAAGGCCTTGTCTATGTTGCCCAGGCCAGCTCCAAGCTTGCAATCCTCATGCCTTAGTTTTCTGAGGTGCTGGGATTATAGGAACAGGTCACTGTGCCTGGTGTTTATTTAGGTTGGGCCAGGAATAAAACCTGGGCCTCGCTGTGGTCCCAGGCTGAGTGGCACAGCATCTTAGCAGCATGTGTCCCCAGAGCTGAGTCAGATAATTTGATTGCGCTGAAAGTTTTACTGAATTCCCTAAATTTGGCCTACAAGCTCTGCTTTTCATAAAAGGGGGCTAATTTAGATTTCCTGCACTTGGAGTGGAGCCAGGTGAGAAGACAGGAGCCACCATGCTTCTGTCTTCCTGGGTGGCGAGGAAGCCATGCTAAAGGAAACTTGCTTGGACTTGCTCGCCCATACAGTTACCATCTCACACGATACCATCAATGATGTCAATACCAGGCTCAATATGCATACACACTCCTTTCACTTATTTATTTTCCAGTTTTGATACTTTGTGTCTTCAGACCTCATTATGGAAACACTAAGTATTATATGTATGCTTTGTTTCTGAGTGTGGTTTCATGTAGTTTCGGTGTGTAATGATTAGGAAAGGCTACCAAAGTAGGTCGTAATTAATGAAAGGAAGATTCCTAGTTAGGTTGTATTGTGATAACTAATATTACTATTGATGTAATAATATTCATTAAATGGGATTTGGTCTTATTTTTAGCATAAATAGTGTTTAGGCACTCAATTTCCTCAATGATCTTTTTATTAATTACACTTTCAATTTCTGAGAATATAACTGATTTTCTTTAAAGGCTCCCACTCTTCTGTTTCCACGTATGGATTACCTTCAAAAGCTAGGGGGAAACTGAATTTATCTGATAAGGCATGACCGAAAGTGTTAATTGGTTCTGTTTGGTATTTCATAGCAAAAACTATGCAACGGAACATAGAAAAAGGGGATGGTCCCATAGTCTAGCAGTTAAGGGAATTAAGATTCCACATGACCCACAGCTTAGTTTGAATCTCACCCTTTGTGGCCTGTAAAATATGCCAAGTGTTTGTGTGTGTGTGTGCCCCAAATCCTGACAGGACAGAGAGATGGAGGAGAATGGATCACGGTGTGACCATGCTCCATTAAAGGGTGTTTTCTCCCTTTCCTTCTCTCTCTCTCTCTCTCGCTCTCTCTCTCTCTGGCATGTGCACGTGCCTTCTGGCAAATTTAACAAAAGGAGTGAAAGAGCAAATATAAATTTTATTAAACGTACACATACAAAATACAAATACAGTAACTTGAATTTCCACTTGGCTAAAGAACTAGTGATCATTACTGATCTCAGGACTTCGGTTCATGAATTCTAATTCTGCCAAGACCCAACAAAAACTCCAATTATTACTGACACACACATAGTAAAAAAATTGCTATTCTCTCCTCCTTCTGGACTCTGCGTGAATGCATGCTTTCTAACTCCTCTGAGGCATGCCGACGTGATTCTCTTTAGTGAACAAAAGTGAGACGCTTCCAGATAAAAGCTTTAAGAGTCAGGGAATAATTTGCCATGTTCCTTTTCCTCCACTGTAGTACTCAAGAAAACATGCACTGACACTGAGTCTCTATCATCTTTCATCCCCGAGTGACTTGAATGAGCAGAGAGCTTCCCTGCAGCCCACTAATGGGCATGTATGTAATATGGGGGCAAAATATTCTTCAGGGGACCAGCAGTTAGCATAATGGCTATGTCGCTGGACTCCCACGTAGTCGACTGCGGTTCAAGTCCCAGACCCGGTGGCTTAAACTCATGCCGGGTGCGTGTGTGTGCGTGCCCAAAATCCTGAGAGGAGAATGGAGGAGAAGGGATTGCGGTGGTGTGGCCATGCCCCCTGGGGGGTGATTTCCTGCTGTCTCTCTATCTCTCTCTGTCTGTCTGGCAAGCACACATGCCCTATAGCAAAAACCTCTCCAAAAAAAAAGAAAGGAGAAGGGATTACGGTGTGGCCATCCCCCAGGGGGTGATTTCTTACTTCCTGTCTCTATGTCTCTCTCTGTCTTTCTGGCGAGCGCACACGCCCTATAGCAAAAACCTCTCTGAAAAAAAAAAATTCTTCAGGAGTTGAACCACCAAGATTTATGGATCATATATCACTGCAGTATGATCCGATCCAAGAACTGAATGTGTTCCTAAAATAATAATAATTATAGATAAAAAGAACAATATTTACTGACAGCTAAATGTGTTCCAGGCACTTTTATAATAATATACATATTAACTCATTTAACCTTCATTTTTCTCTTTCAGATAAGTATTATTAACACACTTTACAGGTGAACAAACAGAGGCATAGAAAAGTTAAGTAATGTACTCAAGATCAGCAATTTGTTGGTAGCAGAATAAATTATACGTCCTCAGGCAATCTGACTTTTTGCCTCATACTAGACTTAGGCTTCTAAAGAAAACAACCAAGAAAATGAACTATCCTGAGGAGATCACATTGGAAGCATCAGCCCAGTTGTTTCTGCTTCTCTAGAATCAGAACTAATCACTTTTTTTTTTTTTTAATTTGATATAGGACATGAGCACTCACCATAGACAGACAGACAGACACATACATACAGTGAAAAGTCAGCCCCTCCCCAGGGAGTAGACCACGCCACAACCCCTTCTCCTCCTTTCGCCTCTTGCGATTTTGGGCGCACATGCACACATGCGCGGTGTGATTTTCAAGACCTGAATCCAGGACTTGAACCACACAGTAGGCCACATGGAATTCAGCCACCTTAAACACCACAGCACCTGGCTAGCGCTCCAGAACTAATCACTCTGAACAATGATAAATATGAATTATGTAGAGTGCTGTATGTGAATACTCATTCATTATTCAACACGTATTTATTATACACTAAGTATTGGCCAGGCCGCATGTTAAATACTAGTATGCTAGTATGCATGAATGATTAAACCTGCATGATTCCTGCCTTTGTGAAGCTTCTAATATACCTCAGAATATAACTGAACAAAACATTCACAGTTAAGATTTTTTATGTGTGCTAAGAAGGAAAACAGATACAGTAATGAAAATGAGGTTACACACCTATTGCATATATAAATTTATATGTACACAGATGAGAATTTATTAATGAAATGTGATCACAAAATATTTTGAGAAGACAAAGTCTGCATTTATTGGTATTCTTAGTTCTTCTCCATGAAAAATATCATCAACCTTTTATTTAACATGTGTTAACATCCTATTTGGTCAGCTCCCTGTTATATGTATATCACCTCAATGATTTCTCTAACACAAACACACACACACAGTTATTTGTTATTCGTGCTATGAATAGCTATACATGAATATTTGACACACTTCTTTAATTTTTGAGAGAGATTTTTGCTATAGGGTATGTGTGCTCACTGGAGAAACAGAGATACAGAAAGCAAGAAATCACCCCATACCCCACAAGAGGAATGGCCATGCTGCAATCCTTTCTCCATTCTCCTCTCAGGATTTTGGGCATGCATGCACACACGCCTGATATGAGTTCAAGCTACTGGGTTCGGGACTAGAATTGTGGTTTGTCACATAGAAGTCTAGCACCTTAACTACTGCACCAACTGCTGGTTCCCTATATTTAACTTTTTTTGAGAGACTTTTTTGCTATAGGGTGCATGTGTTTGCTGGAAAGACAGAGAGAAAGTGAGAAATCACCCTCCAGGGGATAACCACACAGCAATCCCTTCTCCTCCATTCTCCTCTCAGGATTTTGGGCATGTATGCAAACACATCCAGCATGAGTTTCAACCACTGGGTCCAGGACTCTAACCATGGTCAGCCATGTGGGAGTCTAGCACTGTAACCACTACACCACCTGCTGGCCTGACATACCCCTTAAGCCATTACTACAGTTTAGAACTATGGTCTCATGAATATATCACTGGGAACTCATCAAAGGTCTTTCTCTGACACACTTCACTATCCAGCCTAGGGTTATATATTATATCTGGTAATTTAAATTACAAATTAGGGGGCCAGAGATGGTACAGTGGTTAAGGCATTAGACTCCCACATGGTCAATTATGGTTTGAGTCCAGGACCTGGTGGCTTGAAAATCATGGCAGGTGCATACCCAAAATCCCAGAAGGAGAATAGAGGACAAGGGATTTCGTGTGGCCATCACCCTTGGGGGATGATTTCTCACTTTCTCTCTCATTGTCTCTGTCTGTCTCTTTCCAGTGGGTACATGTGCCTTATGGCAAAAAACTAAAATAAAGACAAGACTTAAACTACAAATCTGGGGCCATCAGGTGGCATGGCAGTTAAGGACGCTGGATTCCGACATGACCTACTGAGGTTCAAGTCCTGGATCAGGTGGCTTGCTTTCTCATTTTTTCACCCTCTCTCTGTCTCACTCTGACTCTGTTCCTCATGATCAAATTAAAAAATAAAGTTAAATAATTCTTTAAAAATTATAAATTGGCGAAGAGCTTAAAAAATACATCCTTCCTAACTTTGAAAAATACACACTCACATTCTACTAATATACAGCCTTAGTTCAGAAAGTCAAATCTCAGTCTACTGTCAGGTTTTTGTAAATCAGGCTAATTTGTTCCCTCTCTGTGTTATTACTGAACCTAGGAAGGAAAGGTACATTTCCACTTTTTGGTTATATCATTTAGTCTCATGCATATCAGTGGGGAGCCAATACAAATAACTATTCTTGACAAATTCTCTGAAGCATTTTGGCTTCACACTAGAGGGAGACAGTGATTAACACAAATGTGAATCAACCGAAAGTCTCAATGAATGACAATGAAGCTTGAGGTGGAAAAAAGGTGAATATTATTAAATTGTAGGTTAAAATACATAAGCTATACTTAATGAAAACAGTGTTGTTATCCACCAATCAAATAGCTAAAGAAACTAGGTAGGAAAAGAAGCTTTTAATTTCTTCTTTTTTTGTCTTTTCTTTTCAGAGAAAGTAAGCTTTTTGTTTTTAGCATGTGTGGCTTTTATTTAGTTACTATCTAACTTCTGTCCTCTCTAGACTCCTACATTCTGCCTTCTTTTTCCCTTGCATTGTTCACTGTGTAGTGACAATGTATTTTACTCCCGGCATAATTTTTTTTTTTGCTCCTCATTTACTTATTTATCAGAAAAAGGTAATACTATTTAGTTAAGGTATGATACTATAATAATAGGCATAAAATATACCATATAAGTAACTTGGCTTATTCGCAGTGAGCTTTGAAGAATCATGTTAATTTTATCCACAGAGGATATAGTCTTAAGCTTGAAGGTGCCTATTTGACAAAGGGCAGAAAAAATCATTCCCTAGGAAATCTTCATTCTGTCTTTTAAAAAAATTATTCTTACCTTAATCTTATCAAAGAGCTTAAAAGAGTTTATTTTCTAAATGGTGCAGTCAGGTCTCCTGATAAGAGTAGTAGATGCTGGTATATTTGATACTTTGCAGTTTTTTTTGAATTCAAAAAAAAAAAAATCTTTAGCTCTTTTTTCCCCCCAGTGCCACAGGGTGCATACGTGCATGCGAAACAGAAAAAGAGAAAACAATCTCCCTGCTCCCAACCCCCAGAGGGGCCTGGTCATGCCACAATCATTTTCCCTCTAATTCTCCATCCAGCAAGGACCCTGGGCATGTGTGCATGTGCCTGGCATGCTTTCCAAGCCTGGAGCCTGGGTGACCATGTGGAATCCAGTTTCCTCTGTAGCATTTAACTGTGGCATCACAGGCTGGCCCAGCTGTCTCTGTTTGCCACTCTAATGTACTCTCATTCCATATAATCCTGCTTTTCTGGTATCTTAGGGAATAATAAAGTGGCATACAGTTTTTTGCCTTTTTATTTTTTTGAGAGATTTTTGCTATAGAGCCTGTGCTCGCCAGAGAGACTGAGAGAGACAGAGAGACAGAACACTCCTCCATTCTCCTCTCGGGATCCTGGGCATGCACGCACATGCACCCAGCATGAGGTTTAAGCTGCCGCGTCCACGACTCAAACCGTGGTCAACCATGTGGGAGTCCAGCGACGTAACCATTATACCATCTGCTGGTCCCAATGGTTATGTAGTTTTTAAGGGATAGTTTTTGATGTGAAAATAATAGATCAGAAAAATAAATCCAATATTACTGTAAGACACAGAAGACCATTTGAAATGTTTAGTAGAGGAAACAGGGCTCAAATGTAAAACATTTTTTTTTAAGAGAGTTTTTTGCTATAGGGTGCATGTGCTTGCTGGAGACACAGAGAGAGATGAGAGAAAGAAAGCAAGAAATCATCCCCTATGGGGGGATGGCCATGCTGCAACCCCTTTTTCTCCATTCTCCTCAGAATTTTAAGCATGTACACACATGCATCTGGCATGAGTTTAAGCCACTAGGTCTGGGACTCAAATCGTGGTCAACTACATGGGAGTCCAGCCAAGTAACCATTATGCCATGGGCTGGTCCCCTGTAATAAAGTATTTATTTGTAATGTTTGTATATCTAAATCTCAACTCAAAGAAGAGCAAGGCAGCTGGTGCTGTGGTGGTTAAGGTGGCTGGGTCACGCATGGATGGAGTCCCAAACCTAGCAAGCAGCTGGAGAAACCTGCTGGGCACATGCCCAAAACCCCGAAAGAAGGGAGAAATGGAGGAAAAGGAATTATGGAGGTACCATGCCCCATGGGGGTGTTTTCTCACTTTCATGCTCTCTGTCTTTCTCTGGTGAGGTCATATACCACTGGGCTAATTTTAAAAGATTACAAAAAAAAAAAAGGAAGAGGAACAAAACTGGAACTGAATGAAGTGTGCTGATAGACAATACAGTGTGGTTATTAGACTGGCCTCATTCTATGATTAAAAAAAAAAAAAGAGCTGGGACCAGCAGATGGCGTAACGGCTACATCGCTGGACTCCCATGTAGTCAACCATGGTTCGAGTCCCAGGCCCAATGGCTTAAAACTCACGTCAGTGCATGTGTGTGAGTGCCCAAGATTCTGAGAGGAGAATGGCGGAGAAAGGATTGTGGGGTGGTGATTCCCCCGGGGATTGATTTCTTGCTTTCTGCCTCTCTGTCTCACTCTGTCTTTCTGGCGAGTGCACGCGCCCTGTAGCAAAAACCTCTTAAAAAAGAAAAGAGCCACACAATCTGGCACTGCCAACTCATTCCTGCGATGGTTAAGTTCTTTAAAGAATCAACAAAGGTGACCCTGCATTAAGGATTTGGTTGGTGTAAATTAAATGGTTTCAGGGCTAGCTCCATGACCTAGTGATTAAGGGGAGCCAGATCTCATAGGGCTGACCAGGGTTCTAATCCCAGCACTAGTTTGAAAAACATGCCAGGCACATGTGCACATGTGACCCAAATTCTGAAGCATGGAAAAATAAAGTAGAAGAGATTGTGACATAGGCAAACCAAACTGGGAATTCTTCCTCTCTCTTGAAAGTCCATCTACCATCAGACAACTAAAAAAAAAAAAAAAAAGAACCAAAAAAAACAATTTTTTTCTTTTTAATTTTGAGAGAGAGCGTGTGTGCTCTTGAGAGAGGCAGAAAGAGAGAAACAGAGAGAGAAAAAGAGCACTCCCCCAGGAAGGAATGGTGATGCTGTAATCACTACTACATTTTCCCCTATTTTGGTGAATTTTGGACACACAGACACATGTTCCCAGTGTTTCTCAAGACACGGGTCTAGGATGTGAACTCCGCAGTTGGCCATGTGGGATCCATCTACCTCAACCACCATGCCATAGACTGGCCCAAAAGAGTTTTAATGGTGAAACAGTTTATGGTACAATTCAGTACAATTATATTTAATTTTCCACATTACTAACAACACTGAGGAAAAAAAATAGCTTCAATATTCTGAACAATCAAACAAGGAGGCTGGGGCCAGCACGGTAGCACATTGGTTAAGGAGGCCAGATACTCCATGTTCAACCACAGTTCAAGTCCAGGACCCGGCAGCTTGAAAATCATACCAGGTGTGTATGCATGGGAGCCAAACAGCCAGACATGGTGGAGAAATTGAGGAAAAGGGACTGTGGCATGACCACACCTCATTTTGCGGTGCTTTCCGTGTACCTTGAGCATATGAGCCCTATGGCAGTTAAAACAAAAACAAATGCATAACAAAACAAAAGAGGAGGAAGAAGAAGAAAGAGAGAAAGAGAGAAAAAGAAAATTCAAGGAGGTAGGGCTGAAGAGTGAAGAACAGTATCTTCCATTTGAAAACTTTATTCTGTTACCCACATGATCAGCAAAGGTTGAATTACATGATCACTGTCTGTCTTTGTATGATATCTTTAATCAGCGATTCTTCCAATTCAGTCTTTTCTTTTTATTACTTATTTATTTTTGCAACACCATACAAAGCTTTTTAGAGTTTAGATGCAGTCCTTTATTTTCCCCAGTAGACCTAGACTCTGTTTAAACATTTTAAGCATTTTAAGAAATAATTACTTTAATCTTAATTAACAAAATTGTAAAATTACTTGTGAAACATCTAATTCTATAGAGCAATTATCCCACTTGAAGTAGGCATTCTATTATCCTAATAATTACTGTCATATTGAATGGGGCTTAAATATTTTTAGAAATTTTAATTAAAAATTCTCCCCTGTAAGACTTTAGAAATTACTATAAGAAATCTCAGAAAAAGGATTTACTTTGAGAAATATTCTTTTCCTACATTGTATAATTTTCAATTATCTTTAAAACTATTACTGTAAAGTCAATGTTTTTTAAACCCCATTAAATAGCTTACATATTTTTATAAAACATGTCTTATAAGTTAGGTAACACTTACAAACCTGGTATTACTTATAATTGTTAAGCTTATTGTTTTTTTGACTGCAACTATTTAAACCTTAGCTTCTTCATTCATAAAATAGAGATGAAACCTACTTCACAACATTGATGTTAAAAAAAATACATGTGAAGTGTTTTAGCACAGTTCCCAGCAAATATAAGCGAGCAGCAGCAAAAGACATGCTACTCAGATATGGGTTAAAATCTAGCCCAAGGGCTGGGTAAAATCATACTTGTCTGCATATTCACTTTCTCATCTATATGGCTATCATGGCTCTTCTTAATGCTCTTTGCTAGTACTTACTACAAGTCCAGTAAATGGCAATATACCAACAGTTATACAAATTAAAATGCACATATTTTCACATTTCTATGAAACTGAAACAGTAAGTTTTCTAGAAATTCAGATAGGCTCTTTAAGTACTTAATATTCTTTTGAGTGCAATATTTACTGAGGTAATAGAGATACAGTGGGAAATGTCTTGTCCTGCTAATCAGGATCCAAAAGGATGCCACCTTGCCAGAATCAACTCCTCCATTGCAGGATTTACAATCTCTACTTTCCTCACAGTTTCCTCTGTTCAGCTGTTGTTCATTCCTGATTCTGGGTTATTCCATTATTGAAAATGTTCATACTTATCGAATTAACAATTAATAGTGCATTCTTTGTTTTTTTTTAGAAGTTTCTTTCTTTCATGAGAGAGGTGGCGGGGGAGAGGGGGAGACTCAGAGGATCTGTTCAAGTTGTGATTCCTTTCTCTCAACCATCCACCTAGTCAGGATGTCAGGTGTATACTCTCAGTATATTTCAGTGTTTCAAGTTAACCAGGGACCCATGGTCAGTCTCATGTGGTTTCTAGCACTGCAGATCAATTCATTACCACCTGGTGCTACCACAACTGAGTCTTTGCAAGAAATCGCCCCCCAGGATGGATGAGCACACTGCAATATCCACTCTTTCATTCTCCTGTTGGGATTTTGGGGGCACACACATGCACACACATCTGGCGTGAGTTTCAAGCCACTGGGTCCAGTACTCAAACTGCGTCAGACTGCAGAAGTCGAGCGGCTTAATCACTACACCTGACCTGCTTGCCCCTTGCTATTGTTTTAATGTTTATTTTGTATCATATGCCATTCTTCTCTCTGAAATACTCTTGCTCATAAATCTGACAATTAATAAGCATGCTATCCTTCAGTGGATCTCAACTGGACATGCATTACCTCATGCATTTATATCTTTTTATTTAAAGAATTATTTATTTTTAATTTTATTTATTCATTTACTCATTTTATTTTGACCAGAGAGAGACATAGAGAGAGAGAGAGAGAGAGTGAAAGTGAGAAAGCAAGACACCAAGTCCAGGACTTGAACCATGCTCAGCCATGTGGGAATGTCCAGCACCTTAACCACCACACCACCTACTGATCCCCCTCATGCATTTATATCTTGACATTCACACTAGCTTGCCACAAGAGATCAGGATATTTATCTTACACAGCTTTGCAACCCCACAATACTTAGAACAGTGTCTGCAAATGATAATGGTTAGTTTCATCGTTGCCTCACAGTATTTTCATGTAATAAAAGTAGATTTAATTTTTAAAACAAAATTATTTCAGAGACAAATCTTCAAAGGCAAGTCAAAGATACTTAGTATTAAACATGTTTATAAATCTTAATTATACCATGTATGTCCTATTCTGCTTCTTCATTAATACATATTATGTAGGGTGAAAGTAGTTTTCCAACCACTGATAATGGAACTAAAAATATAATTTTTAATAACTTATCATCATCCTTTTGTAGGATGAATGATTTGCCAATAACATATTCAACCCAAATAGAAAAATACAACATAATCACCTAAGAACATGGCAATAATTTAATCTGCCTTCATGAGGTTAACTTTAGGCTATGTAATTGTCTAAGTTATCAAGGGCATGCTGGTCTATTTAGATTCGATTCTTTCTGATAAAAGTGAGGCATGCCAAAGGAAAAATGTTATCTAAACCATTTGCTTTTAAACTGATTTAAAAAGTGTACTCGTTAGTTTTACAATTAAGTTTCTATTTATAAAAACTCTCAACTTGGTTGAAGCTTCCAATCTTGTGTTCATTTAGATAACAACCACACTCTGCACCTTCTTCACTTAGATTCTTTTCCTATAAATGTCTATCCTTATAAGCATAAAATTATTTTTTTAAATAATTGTCTTGGGAACAGCAGATGGCATAATGGTTATGTCACTGGACACCTACATGGCCAACCACAGTTCAAGTCCCAGACTTGGATGCTTGAAACTCACACCAGGCGTATGTGTGAGCATGTAAGGAGAAGGGATTGTGGCACTGCCATCTTTCTGGGGAGTGATTTCTCGCTTTTTGTCTCTCTCTATCTCCCTTGTGAGTGCATGTGCCCTAAAGTAAAAATCTCTCTTAAAAAAAAGTAATTGTCTCTTTTGAACTATATTTGCCACCACTACTAGAATTATAATAATACAAGGACATGAATTGAAAGCATCCAATAGCTTACAGGGATCTTTATTTTTTTGTTATAGGGTGCATGCATGTGCTTTGGCAGAGAGACAAAGAGAGTCAGAGAGAGGGAAAGTGAGAAATCAACCCCTGTGGGATGAGAATGCCATAATCCTTTTTCCTTTTCCTCCATTCTCCTCTCAGGATTTTGGGCATGTGAGTATAAGCACTCAGCATGATTTTCAAGCTGCTGGGTCCAGGACTCAAACCACAGCTGACCACATGGGATCCCAGTGCCTTTGCCATCAAGCCACCTGCTGGCCCCCATTCAGCAATCCTCTCACTGTATTTTAACATCTTAGTTTTAAATAATGTAGACATTTTTTTAAAAAAGAAGTTGTATAACAAACAATAAACAGAAAGGCTGAGCCTAGGTGCTATAATGCGAGCTGTGCTGTTCTATAATGTTTGCTGGAGGCCACATGGTTACCCCATGAGTTCAGATTCTGGTTGACCTGAAGACACCCCGGGTGCACGAAGAAGTGCTCAAGATCCTAAGGGGCTAGGGCTGGGAAAGAAGATAGCTGTATGAGGAGACCCTGTGCAGGATGTTTGCTCTTTCTCTCTCTCATATAGGTTTACACTCTGTCATTAAAAAAAAGAAAGAAGGGCCAGCAGGTGGCGTGGAGGTTAAGGCACTGGAATTCCCACATGGGTAACTGTGGTTCGAGTCCAGGACCTGGCGGGTTGCTTTCTCACTCTCCCTTTCTCTCTCTCTGTCTTTCTCTGGAAAAACTCACGAGAAATGATAATAATATAATAAATAAATAATTCTTTTTTTAAAAAAAACAAAAATAATAAAAACAAAAACTACTCATAACAGAGAAGTGATTTTGTAATTATTGAAAAGCATTTAATTTTAACCTATTTTACTGTTCAGGTATAAAATGTTTTCATAGAAGTTAGCAATTAAATATATTTAAATATTCACTTTAAGTTTTATAATTAATTATTGGAATTATATATCAACTAAATTTTATATTAAAATTTACTATTTGAATTTTTTATGTTTACCTTTTGAAGGGATTTTAAACTAATTTATCAATTTTAGATAAATTTTTACATGAAATTTTACCTTTGCTTATTTTGATGCAATTTTCAAATTTTAAGTTCATGTAAATTTAATAAATTAAGACAATTTTAAAAAGCCCCTAAAACCTTCTGTACATATACATTACACAACCTATAATAACAAATGAGACAGTTTCTACACAGTAGTCAAGTAGTCAATTTCATATTTCCTCTTTTGCACAACTATCAAACTCAGCACAAATTTCACAGTTCACCAATCCATAGCCCATTGATTTGATCTGCAACAGAAGTTTTAAAATCTACATATAAATAATGAACATAAACTGATGTACATTTAGCAGATAATAAATGACCTCTGCCTTCCCTAAAAGCCCATTTTTTCTAAAGCAATAGACAGATCTTATTGATTAGTGAACTATTTAAAGATGGCAATAACCCTCTGTAATATAGGTAGAACCTTTTCTGTTACAGATGTCTTAAGATGCAGACACAAAGTATTAACAAATGTTTTAGAATACAGGTCTATATAGAAAGAATTAATGTTTAGGGTTGGGGCCGACAAGTTTTTTTTGTGTAAGCAGAAATTTACAGAAAACCAAATTGTTTTATTTTTTTGCACACATTTTAGCATGTACTACTTTGTTTAAGTTACATACATAGACAGCCCTTTGTCACACTTTGAAACATATTGTCAGGGGGATGGTGTAATTTCATTTCAAAATATCATTTATTGTGAGTCAAGGGCTGGTGAGGGTGTTAGCTCATTCACACAACCTCCTACTTGTTCCTGAGGGCAGAGGCCTTCTTTGTCTAGGTCAATAAGGTATTCCAAGTGCTTAGAAACAGTGAGTGTTACAACGCCAGTTTTTTTTTTTTTTTTTTTTTTTTTGAGAGGCTTTTGCTATAGGGCACGTGTGCTTGCCAGACAGACAGACAGATATAGAGAGACAGAAAGCAAGAAATCACCCCCCCAGAGGGGATGGCCACGCTGCAATCCCTTCTCCTCTGTTCTCCTCTCGGGATCTTGGGCACGCACACACACGCAACCGGCATGAGTTTTAAGCCACCAGGTCCAGGACGTGAACCACGGTCGACTACATGGGAGTCCAGTGACATAGCTATTACGCTAACTGCTGGTCCCACATGGGCAGTTTTGAGTGACTGCCATGCTATAATAACTGCTAGGACTTAATGCAACAAATATTAGTTAGGAGTATTTTCTTTATTTAAAAGTTTATAGTATTGTGGAAGAGAGGACAAATAGATAAGTAACTGTATTATAACATGGAAATCAATGTAAGGTGCACCAGGGCATATCTGCGAATCATAAATTATGCTGAGAAAATCACAAAGAGACGGTGCTAGAGAAAAGCCAGAGGGAGGGATATGCTATCACAATGTGAAGGAGGAAAGCAGAAGTATTCATCCTATGGTATGACCACACTGAAAGAGAATGAGCCAAAAAAAGCTTCCAACAGTGATGACAATAGTTAGTGATTTCCTCCCCTTTTCCTAACATTGGAGGGTTCCACAAATGAATGACTTGATAAGCACATTTTTGTTTCTTGAGATTTGTGATTGTCTCGATCATCTCACAGTTTGAATCCCATTCAGCCATTTCCACAGAAATTACAGATTATATATTCCAGACTACAAATGGCATAATACAGAAAAAGGAAATTTATTATATATTGAGGCAGTAGAAGTTAGGAGAATTGAACCAGACTACAGAGTGCTGCTAAACTGGCATAAAGTGTTTTGAACATCTTTGATACTCTGAATTCTAAGGGTTTTTTTTTTTACGCTCTTTTTCTCTCTCAAAGTTGTGGGATAGGACCAGGAGGTAATATGGAGGTTAAGGCACTGGATCTCAAATGGTGAACTTTGTGGTTTAAATCCTATACCCACAGGCCTGAAAATCACGCTGAGTGAATGTGCATGCATGCCCAAAATTCCAAGAGGAGACTATAGGAGGGATTATGTTGTGGCCACTTCCACCCTGAGGGTGATTTCTCATTTTTCTTCTCTTTCTCTCTGGTGAAAACATGAACTCTACAGCAAATGAAATGAAACAAAAAACTAACAGAGAAAATGCTGTGGTAAAATTCTCTCTTAAAAATAAATGTTTCTTGCTCTGAAAAAAAAAAAGCACATATTAGATGTATCATTTTTCTTTCTTTTAAAAAATATTCATTCATTTTTACTTATTTATTCATTTATTTTAATTTAACCAGAGAGAGAGACACACACAGAGAGCTAGAGCGAGAGCAAGAGAGAGAGAGAGAGAGAGAGAGAAGGGAAAGTGAGAAAGCAAGCTGCCAGGTCTAGGACTCAAACCATGGTTGGCCATGTGGGAGTCTGGTGCCTCAACAACCATTCCACCTGCCAGCCCCTTTCTTTGTTTTAAATTTTGCACTTGCCACAAGAGTAAGAGGGAGAAGGAGAAAGCACTCTCCCCACCTTAATCTCTTCTCCTTCATTTCTCTATTCTTTTGGTATTTGGGACATGAACATAAAAATGCTTGATGTTTATTTAAGCTGCCAGGTCCACGAATTAAACTGCACGTTTAGCCATGTGGTACCTAGTTCCCTTAACCACCAGGTCAAGGGTTGGCCCTTTCTTTTCAATTTTTCCTCTCATTGAATGAATGTTTTCGGAGCTAGGCAGTATATTGTATTCTTTAAAACACCATTTAATACTTACAACAGTTGCATGACATACATATTCATACCAAAATTTCAAGTTTAAGAAAAGGAGGCTCATTAAGTCACACACAAAAACCCAGCTAGCAGACTCAGCTTTCAATAAAAACATACTTATTTAATGATTGTTCTATAATAGGTACTATTTCCAGGAACTGTGGATACAGCATTCATCATGACAAAACGTCTCTGCCCTAACGGAGTTTAAATTTCCATGTAGTTAAAGAGAACATGTAAATACGTAAAATAAGTTTGGATAAAGACAAGAGTTATGAAGAAAATTAAGTTTAGTAACATGGGATAGTGACAGTTCATGAATATTACATACAGTATGGTTAGGGAA